>NC_060275.1:19905751-20269103 GCF_021613505.1 Equus quagga | reverse complement strand
AAAAATTTCCAATTCGAGAGAAACTTCATGTAGCAAATGCTGCTGCCATGCAAATGGAGTTCAGTATAATTGAATATGAGGCAATAAAAAAAGTATAAATCAAAGCATATACCCACTTTTAATTTCTTTAAATTATAACATCCCCAGGGCCTGAAGAACTCAGGATTAACGCACTAAAAACTCAGCCCAGGAGCATGATGAAATGCTCACGGTCAACATCATCAACAACAATTCCCTGGTGAGCATTTTTGAATATGGACACTGCCTTTCTGCAGGATACATGATCCATGCTCCTGATCCCCCTTCTCAGCCCTCGGACCATGAGAGTTCCACATCTAGACTCACAGGAAATGAAATGCACCAGAAACACATAGGGAGAAAGCCAGGGTGACTTTTTGTGTACTCTATCTGGTATTTATTTCCACAGTGAGCTTAATATTAACCAGAAAGGAAACTATTATTATTTAATGGAGACCACCATGGCACTTGGTCTTCAAGTTCAAGTAGGAAATCTCCTTTTGGGATAATACTGACTTGATCTCCACTTGAACCCCACTTACATCCATCACTTCAGTTGCCTGGCCAACACACATCCGTGGTCAGCACATTAGTGACTGTACACGCATGTGGAGATTCCATCTACATTAACAGTATCAGCCTCTTCCTTCCCCCAACCCCACTCATCTGTAGACACTGAGGACCTGCAACCTCAGCTCCACTTGCTTCCCCCGGTGTAACCTGACAGATAATGGTGTGCGGTGGAAGAGTTCAGGCTTTTGGATGAGGCAGCTCTGGATTCAAATTCTAGGTCCATCCTTTGCTAGCTGTGAGCACAAGGGTGAATTAGGCGACATCTAAGCCCCAGCTTCGAAAAGAGAATAATAATAAGTCCTCACAGTGCTTTTTTGAAGATCCAATAGGTGCTCAATATGTATTATTTCCCCTCGGCTATCCTTCCAAGCCTCTCTCACTGGGAGCTGGACCCCTATGTCCACAGCTTCTACCACCAGATGAGCTCCTACTCTGATTCATTAACCACAGGACCGAAGATTCTGCCATTATCCTGCATCCAATGTCACCCCTGCCTGCAGTCACCTGCTGGCATTGTCTATCCACCAGATTGGACCTACTTTAATGTTGGGTGTGAGCCCAGAGATAGGTCAAATTCACCACATTGCTTTGAGAACTGTCATTTGGAGTCCTGACCAACACCACCCAAACCCGTCCATGCCCAACCTCCCTTCCTCTGCCGCCAGCTCAGGCGGAAGTCCTAGAACATCTCCCTGTGGAGTTTTCAGTGAGAGATCCATTTTAAAGGATGGCACTGTCTCCCTTGGTTCTTGCTGGGCCACTGGTAAGTGCACATTGAGGCTGGCAAAAGAAAACACACACCTCACTTGCATCATTTGACCTAAAGTCTAAAAGAGCTTTATAACATTCTTTTGTTGTATTAAAAAGTTGTAGATAAGGTGAGGGGGAAAACATCCGGCAGTATCTTCTGATCCCCAATACAGTCCTCATTCTTAATGGCCCATGATGGAATGAGAGAGCGTAAACTGAGGCTTACATTTGGGAATTCCCTTGAAGGATTATAAAGGGCAAGCACGGTGATTAAGAGAAAGAACTCTGGAGCCAGGCTGCAGCTTCTGAATCCACTCAGCCCCTTCCAAGCTATGTCATCTTGGGAAAGTTAACATCTCTGTGATTCAGTTTCCTCTTTCAGAATAATAATAGTACCTACCTCAATAGATTATCGTGAGAATCGAATGAGATACTGCACAGTGCCTAACTTCTAGTGAGCATTCGACCTATGTTAGCCATTTTTTTTACTAGCCCAACCTGCTCAAATTAGGAATGCCTTATGGAAGTCATTCTTTGAATAACAAGTTCAAAAATATGAAACATGAGAAATCTGATTTAAAAAAACTCCAGGTGAGAGCATAGTAGTTAAAAGGTGAACTGTGAGAAGGGTGTCCGGAATATCACAAATTCTCCATTCTTGAGTTCTTGGACTCCCCTTTCTACAAGGTGGAGATAGTCTTCAAGTAATGATTTAAAGAATAGAATTTTTGAGCTCTTGCCTGGTTGGGAATGTCTCTAATTGTCACAGACTTCCAGCCTCCAGAACTGTGAGACAATAAATGTCTTTTGTTTAAGTCACCAAGTTTGCAGTACTTTGTTACAGCAGCCCTAGCAAACCAACACAAGGACAGGGCCAGACATCAATTTTTGTCGAGGTCAGTCAAGTAAGAGCTGCTTGTTGAACACGTCAGGACACTGTGCCAAGTGTTGAGAGGGAGAAAAGCTGTCTAAGGTACAATCCCTGTGTTCAAAGACTGACATTCTAATGGAGGAGGCAAACACACACACAAACATACACACACACACACGCACACAAGTCAATGTACAATCAATGTCCAATGGGTGGTTGGACAATCCATGTTACAAGAGTTCAGAGCTAGGTAGTCAGGAAAGGCTCTATCTAGAAAGGTCACAAATGCATTCTAGCACTGGGTGGAAACAGTTAAATTCCTGCAAAATTCTTCAAACCCAAGAAATCTGTCCTCAAGGACCCTGCATGCCCCTTTTCATGCTGTCTTTAATTCTAGCTGCGTTTTTCTCAGCGCATCCTTGGGGCGTATCTGTTCAATCCATAGTCATTCCCATACACGTGTGAAATTCCTCCCCTTTTGTTCCTTCAACTTTCTTTGCAGAGGATGCTTCACAGCAACAATCACATTAGCTTTACAAATGCTGTTTGGAAACCCAAGCAGAGCCATGGCTTTCTCAGATGGTTGGGAATGTGATACTCCAGGTGATTTTTTTACCCCAATTTAAGGGTCACACTGCTCAGATATACAGAGTAGGGAGAGAAAGATGAGTGGGAGAAATTCTCTCCGCCACCCCCAACGGAAACATGCAGCCTTCCCTGGAAGGCACCAATGCCACAAAAAACAATCAAATAAATAATAAATATTCTTTCACTAAAATGCTAAGTCTCACTTCAGTAAGCAAGACATTATGCACCATACCGGTATAATAAAGTGCACATCCCCTTGAATCATTCCCACTAATACAATGTATTCAGTGCTCATATGATTACACTTTTACAGCCTGTTAGCAAAAACACATACAATTGCAAAGTGCTGTTAATGCAATGTGACAGAATACTGTTATTACAAGAAGAAGTTGTCAGCACTGAGCAATTGATTTTCCTTCATCTCCTTCCTGCTTCGCCTGTCTTCCCCACCTCTCCTGGAGATGTTTATTATGTACTCTGGGCTCAGTCTTTTCTCAGAATCAATTCCGATAGAGTGTAGGGAAGGAATTCAAAGACAGGAAAAGTTAACACTATTCTAGGTGTTCTAAGGGGAAAAAACTTCCTTTGGGGATATTGTCTTCCCAAAGTCTTTATTGAAGTTTGGGGAGCTGTGGTTCCCTTCCCGCAGCAAAAAGATCTGGTCTTTTTCTTGTATTGTGCATGCCTATGTATTTTCCCCTTCTCTTCCCTTTCCTTCTTTTTGTAAAATAAAAATAGAAATGGCTTTAAAGTATGAAGGCTCCAACATTCTTGCTGATTCACTTCCATGCACTTTGTAAAGCAAAGGAGGGAATAAATAAGAATACAAGAGGCCAAGAAGAAACATTATTTGGTTATTGGTTGGTCAATATTTTCCTTACAAATGTTTACCTCCATTCACAAGGTGACAATAGATGTGTTAAACAATGATGTCTTTCTGGAAATGAAAATAATTCTCTGGCTAGCATCAGCAACCAAATGTAGAATCATAGAATAGTACAATTGGACAGGACATAGAGATCATTGAGTGCAGCGTAATTATTTTACAGATGAGAAAAGTGAGGCCCCAAGAGCTCAGGAATGTATCCAAGTTCTCACCACTAGTTTGTGTTAGAGCTGAATCTAAAAGCCATTTTTTTGGGTGTTATACCATACTATGCCTTTAAATGTAACACATGTATATCAATACTATATGTGTTACAAAATCACCAAATGGCCCCTACCATCTCTGTTTTCTGTTTCTTGCTTACAAAGGAATCGAAGAGTTCCACTAGTCGATGTTGGTGTGAAGAAGAATAGACAAGTCCATGACAGTTGCTTGAGGGTCTTCTGAAAGAGCGAGTTACCAGAGAAAACATTAAAATATCACAGTTACAGATTCCGTCTTGGGATGTAAGACCTTCCTGGAGTATAAAAACTTGCTATTTCTCCCTATCCTATTTCAAGGATCAATTCCCCCATCTTCATCTTCCCACTTCATCTCATTAAATGGACCACCCCTTGTTGATACCAAACATAAATGCTGACGCCTCCTCTTTTGCTCAGCAGGATCTCATTATAACATGCTCCTAAATATCTGAGTCACATGAACCAAGGGTTACATACAGGTCCCCAAACATTACTGCCCATTAGCATTAGAAAGTTAAAGTGGATTTTGACCCACTGAGGCAGCTGAATCTGTGGTTCTGGTTAGCCTTTACCTTTTAAAAAGTTGGCTGCAGAGTTTGGGATCATGTCTCCTGAGTGTGGCTAAGGTGCTCCATGTGTGAATAGAGGGTATATGTATGGGTGTGTTTAATCTGAATTTGGTTTTGGTTTATGATGCCAACTAGCAAATATTCAGGGGGTGGAAAGCACTTAATTGGGGCCCAAAATGATCCGTGTTGAGTAGGGATTTGTAGCTAGAGTCACTGTTTGAGAAGAACTACTCTCCCTCACAGTTTCACACCCTTGAGCTGCCCACACTAAGAAACAGAACAGAAGGACAGCAGGGTGTACCTCCCATAATCTAGTGTAGCAGCCCTCTGCAAGCACTGTCCTGCTGTGACAGAAGCAGCCTGAGGCAACTTTATGGAGTTTAGGAAGACTCACTTCGCAGCGCATCCACCTCATCTTTATTACCCTCCTTCTCCCATTTAACGTCATTTCCAGATGCCCCTTCCTACAAACCACACTGAAGCTTCTCTCTTTTCAATGATGTTCTTGGCTTTCCTCTTTCCACATCAATTGTGGAAATGCCATTTCTTGTTTCTTCCCCTGCCCATAAATCTACTAATTCATGCTAAGCCATTAGGTAGGACCACCACTCACGACCTCCATGATGGCAATTTTCTCTAGTTCAACCTAATGGGTAGCAATTAAGACACTATGCCCTCTCTAGTTTCTTTCTTTCTTTTTTTTTTTTTAACTTTCTTTCACAAAAAGCTCCTTTAGACATGGATACCCTTAATGGTGGAAATTTCAGGCTCAGTTGACATGTATCTGGTACAGGGGTGCTGTGACATTCCCAGAAAACTCACTAGACACCCAGTCACTGTACATTCCAATTCTGTAACCGATAAAGGAAAGGGACAGTGGAGGATTTGCTGCCTCCATATTCCGGTCCTACTCAACTCATTATATTCACTGAATATTAATATAAATGTGGCAGACACCATACTGAGTACTGTGAAGAAAGGCAAGTTGAAGAGTAAGACACAGTCTGGGTTCCCCCAGAAAGTCTTAATCTGAGTAGGAGGACAAATCCCTAGGTACCAAGTGGTATAAGAGAACCACCACAAAATGTTTTCAGAGCTAGGATAGAAGAGGTGAATTCCAACTCAGATACCAGTCAAGGCAGCATGGAAGAGGAACATCAGCCCTGGCCCTTGGAGGAGGTATCAAGAGGTAGAACTCTGGGGCTAGGTCTTCCGGCAAAAAGCACAATCAGTATTAATAATTAAGCAGACTTCCTTCTAGAGGCTGGTTATCCTGCAAGTGGTTATGACATCTCTGGTGGAGCCCATCGTCTCCTGCTGTCGGGGTAAGGAATGCAGGCCAGCAGAAGGGCTGGGGAGACCCTGGGCACATGTTTGCTTGTATTTTTGTGTGTTCATTTGTTGAGCACTTTAACTAGCTATGATCTTCTCCAGAACAGTGGATAAAATGCCAAAGGAAATATGGAGCCATAAGAAGAGGCTAAGGGAAAGTTGTTGGTTTTAATATATGCCTCTTTGTAGGCAGATAGGCCATAGCATAACAATAAGGAACTATAAATGACCTACATAGAAAAAGATAAAAATCAAGTAATTACTCAAGCATCATTTCTTTATGAAATAAGTGGTAATGACCTTTGATAAAGAGATCACATTGTGATATTGCTGACAGGACAATTTTCCACTGAGGCAGTGGGGAGAAATGTAGCAGCTGGTTCTAGAAGCAGGAAAAATCTAAGTTAATTTGTTATCCCAGTCAAGAAAACTGCTCATTTATTTGTACAAGCTGAATGAGTACATATTTTTTAACTGTAGGAAATAAGAGCGGCCAGTTAAATAATGCTATTCCTAGATAAAGTGACAGGTCATCACTAGTTCTCTACCCAGATTCCCAGGGGTCGCCTAGCACTCCAAGCATGCTGATGGCTTCCTGAGTCTCTCTGCCTAAGGGTTTTCCCGTCATACTGTCCCATAGGCTGGAAGTACAGAAGCGTTAATACCCTAGAACCAATCCTCAACCAATCAGGAGCAGAAGTTAGGAGAAAATATTCCAGATTCATCTCACCTCAGTGGTCCAACCCTGACGTATGTTTATCTGAGTCCCCATCAGGATTGAACCTCAGGTGCCCACAGCTGTAACCCCTACTTCAATGTGCATTTTATTCACTTTCCTCACTCTCCCCTTCACTTTCCTACTCTGCCTGGGCTTCCTGGATCACCTCTCAAATAAACAGCTTGAACGCAAATTGATGTCTCAGGAGCTGATTGAGGCGGGGGAGCCAAACTAAGAAACATCACTTTTTCACATGGTGATGTGTCAATGGACAAGTATTTATTCATTGAGAACATATTATCTAAATAACACAGTGCTAGCTTAAACTACAAGGAACTTTAAGTCCCTAATTGCAAGGAACTCACAATCTAGGTGGGCTAGTAAAACATGGATTCCTCAAATATTAAATAATAACACCAGGCAGCATGTGATGAGTACAAAATGAGCTATCCAAGGAAAATTGGGAAATGCACGGATTTGGGTATCTGAGACGGAAGGGGAAGGACAATCCTGTTGGAATGACACAAATGCAGATAGACACTGTCTCTAAGAAGAAAGTCTGCAGTACAGAAACATATTGAAATATGATTAACCCAGTGATTCCCAAATATTTCTGATCTTGCAAATTTTTCTTCAAGTAACATCTTATAAAACTAATGTTCAATTGAAATACTGTCTTGGAAGTCAAGTTCCAGCTTCCAGTGTTAGAATCCAATGCCTTCTAAGTTCAGCCCAGGGTTTCCCCACCTCCAGCCCCATGGGCCAACTCAGATCTGAAGTAATTCAGTACTTTAAGCCAGTTTGGATGAAACAGGTAGATTGAGCAGTCTTCCCGCATATCTGAGTTTTTCTGTGTGATGTCAGTGTGGATGTATGATGATATCTTTCCAATATCTACAACATTATTCAAAGCCCTGGGAACAATAAGGAGAAGTTGACAGATACTGAATCTATTCTTTAGAACTCCAACTGACTTGGATAGAAAATGATCAGTTTATTCTCCATGAAAACATATATTATAATATATATATATATATTCTCATGGGGATATATATATATGTATATCTGTTCAATTGTCATTATCTGTATCAGATGAAGCACAACCTGGCTGCTTGCTGCTTGGGCTCAAATCCTTGAGAACCTTGGGCAAATTCCTTCACTTGTCTGCACCTCTGTTCTTCATCTGTCAAATAAATTTACTTCATGGGCTACTGTGAGGATATAATGAAACAATACATTGAAAGGGCTTAACATCATTCCTGGCCCCCAGCAAGAGCTCAAGAAGTGGTACCTCTGTCTGTAACACGATTACTACTGGTATCATTCTCATTACTTGGTGCCCTTTTAACTTGAGTGGATTTCCTTCCCCTGTGACCCAAACTGCCTCTACTAGAACATAACCACAACTTGGGCACTTTGCAGAGTACAGACAATGCCTAGGCAAGCCAGACACAACACGGACAAGTTCTTCAAAAGAGAACTTGAAATTCTCCCAGAGGGAATTGTCTCTGCTGATACAATTTTGGGGAATCTGGATTTAATACATGAAGTTATGTATTAATACAGATAACTTTTCAGTATAGAAATTGTTGCAAAAAACGAGAGACTTTATATAAACTTTTTCAGAGAGTTTTGTCAAGCATCTTTTATTAATTTTTCCCTTTGCTTTCTTGCCTCAATGCGTATCATTGCTCTGAGGAGTTGTAAGTCAGTGCTGCAGCCTCTTTCTCCTCCCTTCTTCCTGGCTTGGTTTGCTAGTAAAATCTGATGCATGTATGGGTGATCGCTAATGTTAAAATATCATGGAAAGCTAAATAAATAAGATTGGTCTTCATGAAACATTCTCTTCCTCCCTCCTCTCCATCTTCCTTTCCCTCCTTTTCTTTCTCCTCTTCTCCAGTGCCCCCTGACCCTCTCATCCTTCCTGTCTTTCCCTCTCTCTCCCCATCTTCTCTCTCTGCTTTTCTCCCTACCACATTCTCATTATCTCCAATTCTCTGTGCTTCTTGTCCAGTCTCCCTGTCTCTCTCTCTCTCTCTTTCTTTTTCATCTGTCTATTTCTGGCTCTCCATCTCTCTCGGTGGGTCTTCGTCCTCTCTTGGTATCTCTGTCTATCTCTCTCTCTCCGCCCCTCTATTTCACTGGCTCTCTCTCTCTTTCCCACCTTTCCCTTCATCCCTCCTTCCCTCAGTCTGCAGTTCACTTCCTCTCTCTCTTTGTCTCTACCTCTATCTCTCTTCAGCATGAGCCCTGGATGGAACCAGACTCTGTATCTCATATTGTCCTCTAAGAGAGGATTTCCTGATGTAAATGGAATATACAACATTTAATACTGCTGACAGCTTAATGAGTGACACAGTGTCAGCAGACTTCACCAAGTGTGTTGGAGGGGGGAGGAAACGACCCTCTCAAATGGCTGCAAACGCTGAAGCAGATGAACAAAGGAAATTAAACCAGTTGCATCCAACAGACTTCGAAACACACCCACAAGCCTTCCCCGCCCCCTCCTCCATCAGCAGATCTTCACACTTTGGCTAATACCAGCTGGTTCATACACTCCAGAAGTATCACCCTCTCCAGTTCCTGAAAGTGAGACTTCAAATATGGGTTAAATCCACTCTGGTCATTAGCCAGTCTTTCTGTCCAATTTTTCCCCTGGATTTTCTTCACCTAGGAAAACTTCATACTTTACAGATCCATCATAGGAGAAAAAATACTGCAGCAACTGGTATGAGGAAAGGAGAAAGGGGAAAACTAGACAAATGTCACCCAGAAGCTCATTTTTTTTCTTTCTTAAAAGTAAGCAAAGGGATCAGAAGGACGGTGCTAGTCTCAATTCAGCAGTAACTGGGTAAATGTGTGCTCCACAGATACAGAGAAATATCTGATATTTGTGTGACATCTTTTGGCAAAGATTTCAAAGAATGTGAGGTTAATCAGATAATGCTCACAATCTATCCTGAGAGTTTATATCAGTCAGATCTCTACTCAGTAGCAAGCTGGACAGCTAGAGAAACTGAGGCATAGTTATGTGTCTTGCCCTCCCACCTCCTGTCTCAGAGAAGCATGGAGTTGACAACTCAGACAAGTCTGGACAAAATCCGAGAGGTGAAGCTTGCTAGTGGCACCTTCCTCATTGGCCTTGGGATCACAGGTTACTTACACACACACACACATACACAGTACTCCAACCCCTACAAGCTTGACATTTCTTTTGGTTGCTGCCTTCTCTTCTTCTTGACAGTGGCTATTTATTGCTGGAAATTTGTTTCTTCAGGGTCCTGTTCTCTCTCTTTGAAGAGATAGCCTAGTTGATCTAGACTGAAACCAATCCACAAGAATGGGTGTAATGGGCTAATATGCTTCCCCTGTAAAAAGGCATTCATTCAATGCAATCATAAAATAATGAGTAATGAAAATCTAAGAGGACTCTAGGGGTAGGCATTTCAGACATCATGGTTGGCGGAGAGAAAAACCTTTTGAGGGCAGAACAACTACCTGCTCCTTCTGGAAGGGCTAGCTTTGGATGAGCCTCAAGATTCTATGCTCTTCCTGTTGAATTTCTCTACTTCATCACACGTTGATCAAGATACAGAGTCTCAGAGTACGTACTCCTGAATGCCAACATCTCAGAGGTGCAAATCTTTGTGCACCAGAACTTAACCACACGGATATTCACTGTACAACAGAATTTGAAGCAGGCACATCTTAGTACCAGTTTAAAAGATTCAAGTGCTCCAATGTCTGTGTTAGAAACTGGTCTTATCCGGAAAGCAGCCCTAAGGCTCGGGAACCTAGACAATGTTCTGTGGGGCTCCAAGAGACTTTTATTGCACACTTGTTAGCTTACAGCTTTAATGCTTTTGGCCCAAAGGCCATTTTGAAATTTCTAGAAGAAAGGGAGTTCAAAACAGAACAAAGGTATGTTAGGAGGAGGTAAATTTTTAGATTTAGATATTTTTTTAAAAAAAGAAGAAATCATTAGGCTAATACACGTGAGTGCCCATTTAATCTTAATGTCTATAACAAAAGTGATTCATTCAAATGCTTAGCAAGTCTTCATTGATTGCCCACTACGTGCCAAGCATTGTGCTAGTTAAAGGGCTCCAAAGGGGAACAAGACAGGCACAGCTGTCCCTCATCTCACAGAGCTTAGCAAATACAAGAAATATTATGAATCTTACAACAGAACTTCTAAGAAATACTCAAGTTGTAAAAAATACTCAAGACTATATGAAGTCATAGCAAGGACACCTAACTAAATTCAGAAGATAGGATGGGAAGGAGAGGTTATGGGAGGGGCCTAGGAAGGCTTTCAAGGGTCTCTGGGAACCAAAAACATTAGTAGGGGTCAACATCTAGAACGTAAGATGGGTGGAGTAAAGAAAGATTAGGATGCAAAAGCAAGAGGGGCAGAGAGAAGGATAATACAAGCTCTGCTAGCAGCTTTAACTTTATCCAAAGGGCCATAGGGAGCCACAGAAGGCTTCTGAGCAAGCTATTGATGTGATCCACTGTGACTATGAATTGTATCACTATCAGTGCAAAAGGAAAGTCTACATTTTACAAATACGCCTATTAACATGTATGGGGCCCTCAAGGTTGTTAACATTATCTCAAGAAATGTCTGCAAGGCACCAGATGCAAAAAAGCATGATCAAAGGCCATTTTGCTAAACTGCCCTACAAACCAGTTTCTCTGTTGCAGTTGCAGAATCTGGCACCGCTTGCCTTCTATCTTGGCAGAGGGCATGATCTAGAAGCATAGAGGCTTGTCTGGATTTGAGGAAGGTCAGATTAATCAGGTTTAAAATACTCACTGTCTTGCATAACATAAGCTACCAGTCAGACCAATCTTTATCCATCAAAGATTCAGCGAGCAAGACTCATAGCTGGCTGGTCCCTGAAATGGAGCGAACAGAAGTAGCATCACCCAGTTCTTGCTGGTCCTACAGCAGGACTGAGTGCCACATTGACAGATGACCCTAGATGACCATTTGAGCATGGGCTCTGAGGGAAGGACTCACGTTCAGACTTTCCGGTGGTCCTTGGTGAAGCCACAGTGAGGGGGTTTACTGACAGATAAAGCTCATCATCTCTCTCTCTCTCTCTGTGCCACCCTCTTGTGAACCAGCTCCGTTAACTCCATCTGATACAGTCTGTCCACCTTGTCTGGAAAAGTGGGGGCCCAGGATCAAGACATGCCTGTGCCTCCTGACTTCCAGGGCTTCCACAGGAACCGCAGGCACTCCATGACAATGTTTGATAGAGCTATTGTTAAGTGACTGTTTTCATTGTTTGTTTGATTTTATAACTAAACTAGTCTCCAAGGAGTAAACTTTCTAGTCCACCATATGTACCATACAGTTAATTATAACACACTCCCTCTCTTACCCATGGACCCTGAACATAAGGATGTTTCTAGTCTACATATGGTGAACAATACTGTTCATGCATTCTACCCTCAACGCAGTTCCTAGAGCCCTCACACAGTGGACATTAATGACTTCTTTGGGCCCCTTCTAGTTTCACCAGATGAACAAAAATGAAAATAAGCAGCTGTCATACTTTAACTTAAAAAAAAAAGAAATTCATCAAGCCTACTCCAATTTGGAGAAGTATTTGGCTTACAGAGAGGGGAATCGGCTGTACCATTGATGGCAAAAAGCTCACTTACTAACGCACAACTTCCTGACATTTAATTTGCACAATTTGTCTCTTATTATCTGGCAACTCTCAGAAGATTTTGGAAGCAGGAAAAAAGAAGGCAGAAACATAATAAGCAGTAAGATTCAAAAGTGAGAACGTGGGGGGCACAAAGTTAAGAGTCAGATGACTAACTCCCACAGCATGCCTCCCGGCCCATCAACACCTGTTGACACACCACTCTGACCAGGTAGGGCCATAAAAGGGAACCAAATGGAAGGGTCGCCAGAAGACAACACACAACAATGAAACAAAAGCCACTCCTGTTAGTTACCAGGCACTTTAGACACCAGAGAACTCATTCTAATCTAAACATAGATGCGATATATCTGAGAATATTACCACACACCTAGATAGGGAAAATCGCATATTTTCGATCATAAAGAAATACCAAAATGTTTTATCTGTGCTTCTGCAATTCAAAAATGACTGAAGCTGTGAACTTCAAATTTGGCAAGATTGTAGTCCTCATTAAGGAAGGGAATGGAAGCCAATTTTGAAGAAAAATGGTTTCCTATTTTTGAGCGTAGAAGGTTGAAACAATGAGTGTTGAGCTGAAGATGAGGAATATTTGCTCTGCTGTTTCAGCTTCCATTTGGATAAAGATTATTAACCACAGAATAAGACTAGACATGTCTCTTTTTTGACTTATAAATGAATACATCTTTCCTGATTCCTTTGTTTCTCCTCCACCTTTATAAATCAAAGTTTGATTTGTTACCACGAAGGTAAGATGTACAATTAAAACACCTCAAAAACCAGATAATTCATAAAATGACTTTCCTATGGCCAGCTTAGGCCTGGGGTAGTGTATCCTCATGTGTTTTGGCAATTAATTGGCTATGGTGCAATATACAGGATGTGCAAAGGACTAAAAGGATATTGTTATAGGAAATGTAACTTTGGAATTTCCTGATTTGACTGCAAAGATTTCAGTCTTAACACTGTGTCAATATTGGTTTTAAATATATACATGTTTGTTTATTGGCACACACACACATACACACAGGAATCACATCCATAAAATGCACCCACATCTGTGGTTAAACACAGCAGCTGTTTAACAGCCCAGTATAACATTCTGAAAAAATTGGGACCTGAATTAAGAATCCCACATCCAGGCAAAGCTGCAGCGGGAGCGGAGGTCCTATATTAGGAATGCTGTCTCGAGAGCTCTCCAAGCTCCCCCCAGACAGAAGCCCTTTGCCAAATTCACAGCAAGTTTCCCAAAATTTGGAAGCGATTATGAAAGACCCTGACTTTATTTCTTGCTCTGATACTTGCATTTTAGTAAATACTTTGAAGCCCAGCTCAAAGTAGAACCAAGGCGATTTAAAGTCTGCTAAATGTGCAACACCTATGAACAAAAAAAGCAGACGCAATTCAAGGGCTCTGTCCACATAACCATAAAAGCAAAGGCCCGTCCCAGAGCGAGTGTCCCACAGGTGCTGGCGCAGGAGCCAGTGCACACCTTCTGTTAACATTCCAAACCACGCCACCCCCTTGTGTCTGATAACCTTAGTAAGAATAATCTTGGAAATAATAGAGGAAATGCACAGCAATCCGAAATCACGCCCATAAATCATCGGGACACGCTAGAGCAGGTAATCTTGAACGTAACGCCACCCTTACTTACTGATTTCTCCCGTTGACTGAGGTTGTTGGAAAGCCCACCGAGTGATACACAAAAGAGAAAGCATGTCACATTTCCTGTCACCTACAACTGCCCAAGTCTCCAGATGCAGAGATGAGCCATTTTTATTATAAAATGAATTTGCAGATTTTTGTTGCTGTCTTCTCACTGAATTTCCTTTTTTCATCTGTGCATGTTTCTTCTTTTTTTTTTCCCTAATTCTGTTTTTTAAAACAAGTTGAATCAGTGAATCTTACTCACCTCCTACTACTGCATTTTCCTTCCAACAGCTGCACAACGAATTCCAATTACCCTAGCCTGGAACTCCAGGCCCCCTATAGTCTGATTTCATTCATTCATTATTCATTTACTCATGTGTTCACTTATTCATTTTTTCCCATTAAATTCGTATTTATTAAGCATCTACTATGTCCAAGGTATAATGCTAGAGATTGAAAATACATGGATAAGATATGTTATCTGCATCAAGGAACTTAGAGTCTAGCATGAAGCACACACAATAACTATTAATTATAGCAAGGTAATAAGGCCTAGGATAGAGGAATGTATGAGGCATCGTGGGACCACAGAGAGCAATGTGCCTAATTCTGCTATAAAGGAGATGCAAGGTGTGAGCTGAGGTTCAAAGCTGGAGTAGAAATTTCCCAAAGGATATGCAAAATGAGATAACAAGGGCTATTACAAGTAGCAGAAACAGTGTGAGCAAAGTCACTGGGTGGAGAAGAAAAAGATGGGCAGGGTGGGAGAACCCAGCATTTTTATGTGGCTGCACCTGTGATGGGTAGAGCAGGCAGGCGGCGATTGAGATACAGAATTGAAAGGTTGGCAGCAGTGAGTCCACAAAAGGCCAGGAAATCTCTACTAGGAAGTGGAGCTTGCTTAATTGTTAGGTAGACATTGGAAGATTCTAGTTAAGATTCTAGAGCTAGTTAATCTAGGAAGATTCTAGTTAACTTGTATTTTTGTGAAATCACTCGAGTAAAGTGTGCAACATGGGAGCCTAAGGAATTCCATCTCCCTCATTTCCTACCATTCTGCTTTTCCCAAAGCTTACTCAGTTCAACTAAGGCAGCAAGTAGGAACTATTTCTCCACCCAGGCGCACAAGAAACAAGCCTATCCAAATTTTTCTACAAGTCCCCTTTTCTCAGGGAATCAGGGTTCTCCTCCTATTTTCCCAAGATTCTAAATTCTTACAGGGTGAGGGCCTGGAGAATCTGACAGCTCTTGCATTTCATCGGCTCTGCACTTTTGTAGGGGACCTGCCCTGTGCCCTCATAAACGCTCTAAAGTACCAGACTCATCAGAGAAGATGACACCAATCCCTAGTGAACAAAAGGTTACTCTTCCTTCATAAAATCCTTGCTCTCCACTGAAGGTTTTGTGCTTAGCATTTCTTAAAGTCTTTTGGGCCAGTTCTTTGGGTAGATCATTTGGACATCCTGTTATTTTTCAAATTCTGATATGAGTCAGTGTGTCCCTGAGCTTC
Organism: Equus quagga; assembly: GCF_021613505.1. Lineage (NCBI taxonomy): Eukaryota > Metazoa > Chordata > Mammalia > Perissodactyla > Equidae > Equus > Equus quagga. Next base: position 20,253,709 of record NC_060275.1, on the reverse strand, counting down.
TGCATTCGAACAAGTTCCCAGGTGATGCGGAAGCTGCTGGTCCATGGCCCTAAATTTGAGCAGCAAGGATCTGCATGCTAATCATGTTCTGCTTTTCCTGAGAGATGTCTTCTCTATTCTCTATTATTATCAATTTATTGTTTGGAGTTTTTAATAAAATTATTCAGTTATTCACATAAATCAAGAATATTAGCTCTTTGAAGGCAAAGAATATGCCTTCCACCTTCTTGCACTCCCCCAGGAAAGGTTAGCTACTCAGTAACTGATGGCTTATCCTAATTGATTTGCTGACCCTACACTTCATGCTGCTTTTAAGCCCTTCAGTGGCTGTTCTCAGGATTCAGTACAAACTCCTCAGATCATGCTGAAAAAGTCACGTGTGACCTGGCCCCTGTTCCCTCTCTAGCCTGATCTCCCGCATGCCCCCACTTCCTGCTCTGTCCCTGCCATCACATATGAGATGCTTTCGCATTCCTATGGGGACTCCAGAGAAATACTTGACTATTGTGCAAGAAGTTGCCTCAACATGAGGACTCTGGGGAGTTAAGAAAAGGGTGGGAAATACGTCCTATTTCATTTGCCCTCAACTTCTAGCCCAGACACAGGCTTTCCGTAACTCACATGCAGACATGACCTCTCCTCACATCAGAGGCAACAAGAAGCTGAACTACATCGCAGAAAGATTGGACAGTCCCTTCTTTCATCCCTCAGGTCCTCTATCCTCTTTCCCATTTTTTTTTCATCCAGGCGCTGGATAATTTCAGCTTCGGTTATGTTCTTCCATGCTCTGACCTAACTTCTAATAACTTTTCTTCCACTACATTTTTATCTTTGAGAATTTTGTTTTTTTCTCAGAATATCCATCTGTGGCCTTTGTTTCTCTTCCTTCCTTTGTTTTTGTTCTGAGCTTTCATTCCTAGCTCTCTTTCCTTTTGCCTCCCGTGTTTAACTGCCCTTATGGCAATTCGGTGCACGGTTGACAATGAACAGCTTTCCCTTCCTAACTGGCCAAGGTCTATACTTCGAGTTTGGCTTTCAAGTTCATTCCTCTTGTACCAGCTAACATTCTATAAAATTGGATGTTACCTCTTCATGGCCTCCCACACCCCATTTAGCATGTCTTCCTCTCTTTCCTTTTCTCAATTAAAGCCTGTTACACTCACATGTACAAATTAAAACAAATTTTACATACATTCCTTTTATAGTTCCTGGCGATTTGCACCTGAGCATGCAAGTGAACACAATACCTGAGGATGTTACAGCCTACAGCTGCTACCTGCTCCAGACACCTACAGGGCGTTCACTGACGGGCAGCCCGAGTGGTCTCAAGGCTGGAATCCTGACAAGTACTGCACCTGCTGGGGGAAGTGATCCAATCAGAGCTTGTTTAGATGCGAAATGATATCAATGAAGATCTCCTGCCTTATCAGGTTGTGGATTGCTTTCCCATAAGCCACTAAAATCTAAAGATTCATTGGAAACTTCAGGGAACTCCTCACCCAGCTGCTTTCTCCCCTAAATGACTTGCCTATTGTTAGACTGGTGGCTTAGGGCTTAGCGTGAGGGTTTCATCCAGATGTGATGGGCTTCAGGCCCCAGCACACTCTTGCTTTTAAGTGGTGGCCTGAAACCTGCCATTGGAAGACACAAAGCAAGAGTGCCTTTAAGCTCTTTAGAGGATATTAGCATATTGCTCAAATGTCCTCCTGGGCCAGTTTCTCTTTTCCTTATGCATTAGATTAGCATGCTAAGGATGTGCTTTCTCACGAAGGGTAAAGAAGAGCTGGCATCTTCTGCAAGAATGGCCAAGTTCTGTTAAATCAGGATGCTCTGTGGGTAGCTCAGCATATTAGCCTGGTTCATAATCACAAGCCCAAAGAAATTAGATGGAACCCAAAGGAATCCAGCTGTGGTCCACCAAGCATTTTAATCAAAACAGCTAGCTTTGCTCTTCAGCAACCACACTGTCCTCAGTGGAGACTGTTATGTTCAGTGGCAAGCAAGCTCCCATTGTCGTGTAGGTGTGAAGAAGTGGGAAACAGTGAAGATAAACTGGGGAGTCATCAGAGATGCAAACAAGAAGGTTGCTAGATTCAAGGGGAGGACAGATAGTAGGAAGAAATGCCACCATGCATCCTGAACTCAGACGCCTGCTATTCGCCGTCACTTTAGAAAGAATTTTGACCATTATTTCAACTTTATAACAACTTTCCAATGCATGAAAAATGCCTTGTAATTCAAGGCCCCAATTGCATATAGAAATTAAAATGTATTGATCCACGGCTTCCTTTACATTTCAATTTAAGCGTGACAAAAGAAGGAGCTGCATTTTTCTTTCTATCACTTTCCTGCAAAAGAGGGAGAAAACAAACACAGGTGCTTTAAAATTTTCAAGGTGCAAACTAAATTACACGATGCCCAGGAGTGTGCAGTAGCATTTCTTTGTTTGAGCATGGAATAAAAGACAGATAATTAGGAAATTGGGAGTCTATTAATTTTCCAAATTTACTCATGCAAGAACCACTGAGCTATGGTGATATTTGCTTACCTCGTCATTATGCAAAAATATATTAGCTAATTATTTTGACTAATGCAATTAAGATATGCATATTTAGCATAAACCATACAATAGAAATGTTACAGTCAGCAATTGCTGGGTTGTGCTCAGGGTAGCAGAGAGGCAAAAGTCCCTGCTCAGTCTCCAATGGTAAGCCACGAGATTGCTACAACTCTGCCCGCACTGTTATTATTAGTTTGGTTGCAGTAATTAATTTACTTTACAGCATGACTAGGTGGCACAGCTAGCAGTGGTATTAATTTTTGTTATGAGACACCTGAAGATGTCAGCTTTTGTGCAGCAACGTCTGCACCTTTAATTGCCTTAATCAGTGGAAATGCACTATCTCTTTCAGGGATCCAATTAAGAACACTATTGTTATTTGTCTTTTCTCTCTAACTCTTGCTAATGAATATAGGAGCTAGAGAAAGTTAAGATGATGGCAGTAGCCAAGAGAGGCATCTTCTCTTCTTAACCCTGGGAACTGAGCCTTGAGCTCCTGAATGACAGAACAAGGCTTTTGCTAAGTCTCCTTGGGCTCCATCTTTCCATACACTCTTGCTACTCGAAATGTAGTCAGTGGACTAGCCTGGGCCCACCCCAGACCCTCTGACTCAGAATCTGCATTTTAAAAAGATCTCAGTGATTAGCGCGCATGTTGAAGTTTGAGAAATGCTGCTAGAGAGAAGGGGACAGCGCTAGCCTCCCACCTAAATGAAGTTGGAAAGATTTAATCAGTGGTGTGATTTGAGATCATGCAGGAAGGAATCCATGGACAAACATACAAACTCCAGTGCCTGCCATTTATTCCTTTGCATTTGGAAGCAATTCAATCTAAGGGAGTTTCATAACAAAAGTCGCATCCTGCTAAGGGAGATGAAGATTTTTCTCCACTTTCTTTTTACCCTGTGACAGCTGAGACACTGGAAAAGTGAAGCAGGGAAGATGCTGGAGGGAAAAGGCCAAGAGCAGAAAAGGCTTGAGAAAAGGGTGTAATGAGGATGATGCCCCAACCTCACAATTGGGCCACAGAGCCAGGCCTCCCATGGGTTTCTTCCTCCCAGGGGCTCCAGCATGATCTTGACCAAGGACGTCAGCCAAGTCATTTTAACAGTGTGTCCTCCACCCACAACTTGTGGCACTTTCCCCACAAACTCCACCTGTTAGTCCCAGATTTCTCTATCTTGGTTCTTTCTCCCTTTGTCCTCATACAGGAAGACTTATATGGGTTATGTTACAGCCTTTGTGTTACCCAGATTTCAGCTTTCAAGAACTTTCCTCTCTGGTTTTTCCTGACTTGCTCTCCCTTCTCTATTCGCCCACCTTTCATGGCATCTTATCCTACTAGAAAACACTATGGAGACCTTTCATTCCCACTCCTGACCTTCCACAGCCCTCCATGTTTCATACAGATGTATCCAAAATCTGGACCCTTTTATTTGTATCTCCACTCCATGTCCAGTTACTAAAATTTTGTGTCTCCAGAGTCAAGCTCTACTTATCATCACCTTACTAGCTTCTGAAATTATCTAGGCCAGCATAGTTTAGGAATCAATGAGGTGGCCATTAGCCACAGTGAAAGATAATTCCCTCTTAGCAGAAGCAGCAGGACCAATGAACACAACAGAAGTATTCATACTCTCTATACTTATTTTAGAAAAAATTACCATATAAGCTCCTATTACGAGCTGAATTGTGACCCCCTCAAAAGTCATGTTGAAATCCTAACCCCCAGTACCTCACAATGTGAGCATATTTGGAGGTAGGGCCTTTACAGAGGTGATCAAGGTAAAATGAGGTCATTGCAGCAGGCCCTAATCTAATATGACCGATGCCCTCATAAGAAGAGGAAATTCCGACACAGACACACACAGAGGGAAGACTATATGAAGACACGGGGAGAAGACAGCCAACTACAAGCCAAGGAGAGGCCTGGAAGAGATCCTTCCGTCACAGTCTTCAGAAGGAACTAACTCCGCTGACCTCTTAATATCAGATTTCTGGCCTCCAGAATTGTGAGACAATAAATTTCTGTTGTCTAAGCCACTCAACCTGTGGTGCTTTGTTATAGCAGCCCTAGAAAACTAATACAGCTCCTTAAAATACAAGAAATCTTGCTCACGTATTTATCCCCTCACAACACCTAACATAATAACAGGTGTCACATAGTAGGCATTCTATACTCATTGAGTGAATGAATGGATGCACATATGAGTGAATGAGTCATTGATTCCCAGATCTTTAAGATAAGACACATCTTCTTTATTGAGGCCTGATGATTCTGTGGCACATGCATGATACGACCTTTCCATCCCAAGGGGAAACAAAAGCTGATCCTTGAACAAATCCCCTGGAGAAAAAAAATGCTAGCTCTGGGGCCCCTCTTCCAGTCACACGGGGCTTTTTGTTGATCCTTCAAGGAGAATTCAGCATCCCAAGGAGCATGAGTCAGCCGGGTGGCAAACATATTTGTTTTCACATATTAGTCATATATTTGATAGAGTGTATAGCAAATGTATGTGATAACATAAAATATATTTTAAAATTACAAATTTGGACAGCTGTCATGACATTTGAAAGAGTACGTTAAAAATGTTGCTATATCCATTTTTAAATGCCATGCCGAATGTCTAAATTTGTCAGCCTTTCCACATATTTCGTATTTGCTTCTTTGTTTTGATTTTAAAAAGGGAGCTCACCAGGTGATTTCTGGGCAATTGGTCAACATTAATGAAAACTCTGCTTTGTAGAAGCTAAATAAAAAGTGAGTCTAAGATGAACCCTACCAGCTCCACCCAGTTTGTCCTGTTTCACAGCCGACCTTGAGCAAAATAGACAAGAAAGTATCAGGATCTAAGGGGGAGATTTAGCAAACAGGGTTGGCAGAACAACAAGAAAGCAAAGTTGGGGGTTCAGGAGTTGGCATTTCAAGCATTGCGTGCTTAGGTTGAAGTTGGCACCATGTTGCATTTGCCCTGACCAGTGGAGGACAGTTGCTTGGCTCTTGTCAATTTTTGTCATGAGGGAACACAGACCTAGAAAAGAAAACCCAGAAATGCACATTTAAAATTTTAAAAAACCTCCTCACCTTTTAAGAACACTGCACGAAGCCAAATTAAGTAGGTCAAGAGGCCAGAGGTGGCTGTGGGCTGCCATTTTGCAAACTTTGCATTATTCAATGCTCAAAAATGCTGGAAATCAGATCAGAGGATTTCCATACCACACTGGGTTTCTCCCCATACGCCTATCCAAAGGAACTTGGCTTTGGGGCTACCTTATATGTAAAACTGCTTTGTAAGTTTATTTTATACATTATATATATTTTTTTAATATATTCTATAAAATTCTCATAGTGGGAGAAACAAACTTCAGCACAGATAACCCAACATATTTTGTGCAGGGGGGAGGTGTTGGTTTTATTGGCAATTGCAAGATGTGTCTTCCTGATTTTATTTAGATTGAATCAAAATATTAAAATTGGTTTGCTTTGTTTGAACGTCTGAGAGCTGAGAGTGAGGAGCGGAGGCCCACATGCATGATGGTGGCAGAAGGAAGATTGCTCAGAACCTGAAATTTGCTTCAGATCACCAAGTGTCAACTGTATTGTGGCAACGTTAAGTTGTCCTTTGGAGTTGAGCTAATCCTTAAACTGTGTGCATATCCAAGACATTAGCTATCTGCTGTCAGGCCTTTATGTGCCACATGCTGAGTTAATTAACACAGAGACGCTTGATACTGGAACCCTCCAGAGGAGGAAACAGAAAGAGGCCCAGGCCTAAGAACAGACAGAGCCCTCAGGGGATGGAAAACACAGGGGTCTATTCAGTTTTTATTTCTTTCTGCTCTTGTGATACAAGGTCAAGGGGTTAGCCAACCCCATTTCTACTCCATTGTCTGTTGTAATTCCCAGGAAGACATCCTCTATGAATATTGAAGCCTTACTGCCTTCCAAAAGTTAAACATCCAAACTCCCAACATTCCCTCCGTGGTGGTCAAAGAGAACGGTTCATCAGAAAGATGGCTTGCCCCTACAGGACAGTAGCTGTCTCTTTGGAGCCCATTATGAAAATGACGGCGGTTGTCTCTACTCATAATTTCATCCTTATAAATGCATTTATATATTTTAATGGAAAACAGGCCCAAAGTCTTACATTTTTACACTGTGGTGGATATATGTACATACACAGACACACAGATATCTCCTCTTTTGTGGTTTTAAGGGCTAGTTAATAGAGAAAGCCATTCTATCACTCCCCTACCTCTAGAATGTAGGATGGCAGTGTGTCTCTGAGGCTCATGCCTAGAAGTCATGGCACAATGTGGGAGAGCACACTATTGGAGGGACTATGTGGCGACCAATGGCAAACATATCAATAATACTATAAGGGCCAGGAAACCTCTTCTGGACTGGCTAGTAGCAATAGAGACTGAAAAAGGAATAGGAAGAGAGATAATCTGAAAGAGGAAGAAATAAGACTTGGAAAGTAACTAAACATAACGTCAATGTATCACTGAGGTTTCAAGCATGGATTTGGAGGAAGCTGGTGCAGGGAAGGAGAGGGAGCTAGAGAAGCTGCTGGAGAGGAGACCGTCAAGCATGGTGGCCAGTCACCAGCTGTGGAGTATGACAGACTTGACTGTTAGACGTGTAACCCCAGGGAATTCCTTCAACTCTCTGAGCCATAGATTCTTCAACTAAATATCACGAATGATGACAATATCTTTATAGGGTAGTCATGAGGATGAGAACAGAAAATGTACATATCATAGGCAGTGAAACACAGCATTTAAAAGTATTGACTCTGGAGTAGACAAATTCCTTTCCCCTTTAAGGTTATTTCCATAATAACCATGTAACCTTGGGCAAGTTGTTAAAGGTCTCCAGGCCTCCCATGCCCCATGTGTAGAACTTAAATGATAATAATAATACTTGCCTCATTATTTTGTTGCAGGATGAAATAAGACGATATAAATATAAATCACTCCAGCCAGAGCCTGATATATAGTAACCACTGAATGTGTATTAACTGTTACAAGGCAGAGTGCTTAACACAGTACACAGAACAAAATAAAATCTCAGTTAACAAGGCTTGTGTTCAAATAATGCTGTAAGGGAACATCAGTAAGGAAAGAAACTTGACAGAGATACAGAAATGAGAAAAGAGCCAGAGAATAGCAATGACAACCAAAGTTCCACTCCACCCAGAGTGAGAACACAAGAGACCTCCCTGGCTCATGAGACACAGGCCGGGCTGGATCGCCATGGCTGTGTCTATCACCCTTGGCCTCGCCAGTTCTCAAACACAGGCTACAGACGGGGTTCAGAGAAGCGCATCAAAGCACCGCAGTGTAATGATGGAGGAGCATCTCAGACTCTACTGACACCTGCCCCGCTAGACATCATGGTGCTTGTTTCCCCTTAGAATTCCTACATCTCACCCCACAACACCCCTACTACCGCCACCGCCATCATTTTGGCTAATTTTGCATTAGACATGTGGACTGTCGGATGGTTTCTGCTGTATTTTGTTGCCCTTTCAAATATTTCTTAAATAGAAGATTGTACCATCTGGTGGACAATCTGCCTGTGTGCTATCTCACCTATCACAGCGTGGATTCCACTCCTGTTAGGGAAGGAGTGAGGGAGAGAGGAGAAGCTGTTTGCTAGCACACTGCCTCTGGCCACCTGTAGCCCCTTTGTCACTGGTCTCTCCATCTCCCCCAGTGGCCTGGTTCTGCCTGCACAGCAGTCAGTTTCTGTGTGCTGAGCAGATGTTCCTCCCACTCACTGCATGGCCAGGCTATTACTCCTGGGGCTTCAGGGAGCAGATGTGTCCATAGCTAGACCCTTCTGACCTGTGCTGACATTATACCTACATAAGCATCAAATGGCTGTGTAGCTCCACTTCATACGTAGGAGAGAGAGAGGCTAAGGCTCAAATCCCACACATAAAATATCTACTCTACCAAGTAAAAAAATTGATTCAAGCTGCTCAGAATATTAATAGTACCTAAAGAAGAAAGACATCCACAGATCTACCGAGGAAAAACACGTATGTAAATATATATATGTATATATATATATATATCTCATATATCATAGACCTCATGGACCTTGACACTGAGGCTCGTGGCTTATTTAACTTTGATTCTGCTGCAGGGAACAACAGTGATGCCTGGGGAGAAATTGAGAGTTGACGTTTTTGATTTAGAAGACAACACTATCAACAGTAGCATCAGGACTTGAGAACATTCCCTGGTAAACCTTGTTTGACAGGAACAAAAGCAACTCTCCTGATTTGTTCTCCATTTGGGAAAGAGCAATGGGGTCCCAATGAGGTCCATGGCAGAATACTAAATGATTGTCAACTATTGCAGTTGTCAAGTGGTCAAGAATGGGAAATCTAGAACCAAACTGCCTGGAGTTGGACCCAGACTCCACCTTCTAGATGTGTGACCTAGGGCAAATTATATAACCTCAGTTTTCTCATCTGTAAAATGGGTGTAATAATAGTGCCTACCTCAAAGAGTTGTTTGATTCAAAAACGTGTATAGTGCTTCCTAAATGCCAGACACTCTCCTACACTCTTTATAAATCAGCCGAGGAATAGTTCCCTTTTTCCTGAATGGAATCGTGGCATAGCCCCAGTGGCCATTCTGAACATATGTTAACATTTGCATCCCATTACCCATGTGGCCAGAGGGTCAACATCACACACTCCCTTACTGAGAAGCCTCAGGGTGGGCTCCCTTTCCTCTCATACCACATGGGTAAGGGCTGAGCTAGGCCACTCTGTGCCTCCCACTGTCTCTCCTTTGTTACTTGAAGCAAGGCAGGATATGAGCAATTTGCCACATCAGCAGGTAAAACACGGCAACATTCCAGTTTAATATGGCATCCGCCTAGTTGCATAATGCAATTTCTCCCAATGTCTCACTAAAATACACATGAAGACAGATAAGAAAAGGAAAACTAGGGGCCGACCTGGTGGTGTAGTGGTTAAGTTTGTGCTCTGCTTTGGTGGCCTGGGGTTTATGAGTTCGGATCCCACATCGCTCATCAAGCTGTGCTGTGGAGGCATCCCACGTACAAAATAGAGGAAGATTGGCACAGATGTTAGCTCAACAACAATCTTCCTCAAGCAAAAAGAGGAAGATTGGCAACAAATGTTAGCTCAGGGTCAATCTTCTTCACCAAAAGAATTTTTAAAAAGGAAAACTCACCACAAAACCAACAACTGAGTTTAGCAGATGACCTGTGGTCAAAATTCTAATTCTGCTAATTATGGATTTCTACTAATTACAAGGCTGATTGAATTGGAAGTAGAAAAACAATTAATGGGTCTACCACACTTTGTCTCATGAACTAGCTTAGCCCCATCCAGCCAAAAGTCAACCAGAAAATTCTCCATTTCTCCTTTAGTACCTTCTACTCTAATACCTTCTCCCACTTCTCCTCACTTCTAACCACTCATATCAAAAAACATGGTGGCCATTTCTCTCATTGCACAGGAGATAATTGTGAGATAATAATTTGAGCTAACATTTATTGAGTAATTACTATGTGGCAAGCACTCTGCCAAGCGCTTCATGTATATTGACATATTTAACACCCACAACAACTCAGTGGAGTAGGTACTCCATTATTAAGTTAGGAAACAGAAGCACAGAAAATTTAAGTAACTTTATCAGGGTCCTATAGCTAATAAATGGCAAAATGAGATTTTAACCCAGGCAGTCTAGCTCTAGAACTTGGGTTTGTAATCACTATACATGACTCAGTTCTTCCCATCAGATTCCTCATATTTCTACGTCCATACAGAGATAGAAATTTTTAAAAAATATCTAAGAAAGCAGGTGGAACTCATGACACAAATTGCATTGTGAAAAGCATAGTCTCTACAAGTAAAAGAATATGAACAACGGAAGGAATACAGATAGTCAGTTTCAACACATATTTGCAAGTCTAGGTTTTCCTCTACTCTATGGGTTCAGGATACAAGAGAACTAAAAGTTCCGCACTGAAAGTGGAGGAGGATCTCCTTTGGTCCCTCAAAGCCTCACTAGATGAAGGCCAGCTTAACAGTGGAGCCCAGAACATCAACCTGACCTCCTACTTAGATTTCAACCAACAGTGGACAACAAGTAGAATCAGGGGAAAATCTACTTTTACTTGTTTGGCAAATAGTCATTCTGGGTTGACTTGCCTTCTTTGAGGTTAAGCAAAAAGAAAATTTATATATACAGACAATAGAAAATACCAAAGATTAAAAGAAATGGAAGTTATCCTGAAGACTAAGCAGAAAAGAAAATATTAAAATGATTTACTATAAGGACAAGAAGAAATTTTTATTTCTTCAATATCTTCAATAGAATTGGAGAAGTCGTGGGGGCCCCGGTGGCGCAGCGGTTAAGCGTGCACATTCTGCTTCTGGAGGCCTGGGGTTCGCCGGTTCGGATCCCGGGTGCGGACATGGCACCACTTGGCATGCCATGCTGTGGTAGGCGTCCCACATATAAAGTAGAGGATGATGGGCACAGATGTTACCTCAGGGCCAGGCTTCCTCAGCAAAAAAGAGGAGGACTGGCAGTAGTTGGCTCAGGGCTAATCTTCCTCAAAAAAATAAATAAATAAAAAATAAAGAATTGGAGAAGTCATCATGTCTATGAAACAGCAGAAATACAGACTAGATTGACATGAAAATTGAGCTGGACACCATAAGGAAGAATTGCAAGAAAACAAAGTTTGCAATGGCAAAATAAAATCTAATTTAGCAAAGAGCAGATCTGACACTGTCAAAAATAAAGTCCATAACATGGAGGACAAACCAGAAGATTCATTCTTAATGCTCAGGAAAAGGACAGAGATAAAAACAATGAGGGCTAATATGATCCACAGGGCAGAACATGTAGCTATAATTTAGGAATACAGCTATTCCAGCAAGACAAAAGAAAACTAGTGCCAAACAAATAAGAAAAGATAAAATTAAAGAAAAGTTTTCAGGACTAAGTTTCATGGTAAAAGGGCCGATCCAGGCAAAAATTAAAGAAAAGAAAGAAAAATTAAAGAGTATGAGAGCATCAAAGAAAGAGAAAGACAGAGATGAGAGACATGGAGAATAAAAGAGACTAAAAGAAAGTGAGATCCAGAGAAAGTGAAAGGAGCAGAAAAGAATAGAAAATGTAATATGGAATTACTAGTAATCGATTAATCATTCAAGCATCAAGCATCCCATAGAAGAAAGAGGTTACTTTCTGTGGTAGACTTGGTTGGTCCCTACACACATCCTCTCAACCTTACCACTTCAGTGTAGGCAGCCTGACTTCCAACTGCCAGCTCCTGGGATTCTTTTCACCAGGCCTCTCTCTGACTCTATAGCTCTTTCACCTGCCCTTAAAGATGTCTGCAAGTGCTGGGGAATCAATAACTTCCAGGAGCTGTGTTCAGCCTGCAAGAGGCAGGATTTGGTGACTCGATACCCTGGTTCCTTCACTTCTCTGAGAGGTTAACTTTGGGAAATGTGTTTTTCACTGACTTCCAGCATTAATCCAGCATGATTAAACTCCAGGTGTACACAGTGTTATCCAGCGTGATAACACACTCTTACTAACGCACTCTTTATTGGCTGCCTTCTTCCCTGTCTTCTCTCTCCCTCCCCTACCTTCACCTCCCAAATAAACTACTTGTACCTGAATTCTTGCATCACAGTTTAATCCTGGGGGAATTCAAAATAATACACCCTCAAAGAGAACTAAAATTAGGCCAGATTACTCTCAAATGCTGAATGTCAGAAAACCATGGGGCAATGTTTATCCAGGTTTGGAAAGAATGATTTGGGGACCATGAATTTAATGCTCAGCCAAGTTGTCATTCATGTGTGACAATTAGAGACATTCCCAACCATGCAAGAGCTCAAAAATTCTCTTCTTTAAATCATTACTTGAAGACTACCTCCACCTTGTAGAAAGGGGAATACAAGAAACTCAAAAATGGATTATTTGTCATATTCCGGACACCCTTCTCACAGTTCACATTTTAACTACTATGCTCTCACCTGGAGTTTTTAAAAATCAGATTTCTTGTGTTTTGTATTTTTGAACTTGTTATTCAAAGAATGATTTCCATAAGGAATTCCTAATTTGAGCAGGTTGGGATAGTAAAAAAAAATGGCTAAGATAGGTCGAATGCTCACTAGAAGTTAGGCACTGTGCAGTATCTCATTTAATTCTCATGATAATCTATTGAGGTAGGTACTATCATTATCCTGAAAGAGGAAACTGAGTCACAGAGATGTTAACTTTCCCAAGATGGCATAGCTTGGAATGGGCTGAGTGGATTCAGAAGCTGCAGCCTGGCTCCAGAGTTCTTTCTCTTAATCACTGTGCTTGCCCTTTATAATCCTTCAAGGGAATTCCCAAATGTAAGCCTCAGTTTACACTCTCTCATTCCTTCATGGGCCACTAAGAATGAGGACTGTAGTGGGGATCAGAAGACACTGCCGGATGTTTTACCCCTCAACTTATGTGTCATTAAAATAGTTCCAATGTAATGTAGAGAATATTTGTGTTGGCTTAAAAGGTGATCCTATGTTGGGCTATAAGCTATTTTCAAGAGCCACCTCAAAATGGCCGCCAATTTTAGAGCAAAGCTGTTCAACAGAACTTTCTGCAATGATAAAAACGACATCTGTCCAATATGATATCTAATAGCCACATGTGGCTGTTGAGTACTTGAAATGTGGCCAGTGAGAGAGCAGAAATGAATTTCTAATTTTATGTAATTTTAGTTGATGATGAGAATTTAAATTTAAATAGCCACTCATGGCTAATGACTACCACACTGTACCATGAGCTCTAGATCCCTTAGAATCAGAAAGGCCTTCCAGGCATCTGTCTCCAGCATCCTCAATTTGCATGGCACCAACTGGAGAAATTCTGCCATTAACAAAACTTGGGGCAGAAAAATAGTTCCAACAATCCCAAAATAGGAGACAAACCCCATCCAGAGTGTTTATGACTCTTAAGGAGGCACACACGAATTCCTGTCTCACCAATTTTGGTGGCTTCATGCTCCCAAGATGCTGCTGGTGCTGCCGGCAATCTCCGGAAATACCCTAATGCAGTGGTTTCCAAACTATGCTTTTCACCCTAGAGTTTATCACACTGCTTCGGAGATTCTGCAAACATTTAACTTGAATTGCTTTTTAAAATGTTTAACCACTCTTAAACAGTAATCTAAAACACTGAAGAGAGATAAACAAATTTGAAACCATTAACTATAACCTGGTACTATCAGGTTAACCCGTTTTTATGCCAACTTTGGAAGCTCACCCCTGCAGCATCCCCTTGGAAACAGAGAATGTTCTGAGATGACAAGGTAAATTTAATGTAAAAAATCTTACCATTTCCTTTTACCTAAACGTCTGGATCAGCATTGTTTCCATACTCTGTAACCAAAACAACAGTTCATAAATAAAGAGAGTAGAACTGGGACCCGAGGCTGCTATAACGTGGCAACAGTCATCCCTAATTCCCAATTTCAATTTCTTGTGTTCAACCAAACAGCCTAAGAATTCTCTTTGAGTGCCTCTAAAATAGGTGAATTAAGTTTAAAATTATAGTTGCATAAATTTGTAAATTACAAAATAAATTCAAGGTACTCAAATGTTCCTTTTGCTGCTTTGCATACTTAAATGCCAAGTAACGTTTTATTTGGAAAAGAAAATATTTCACTGCTTAATAAAAAAGTTTGACAACCACTGAGCATAATGATGGAGGGTCCAGCGGGTGGGCAGGGGACCTCCTCACACCCCGACTGAAGGGTTCTTTCTGCTCACCCACCTCGAGTTGGGTCTGTGCTATGTGATGCAAGATAGAGACAGAAGTGACAATACATTAGATTTCAAAGCCAAGTGAGAGGCCAAATGATAATAATTAGCATAGTATTGTCACTGTGTTTGGAACCAAGCACACCGGACTTTATTTGGCCTTGCACAGAGTTTTCCTGTGTGTGGTCATCCAGCTCCTTCAGGAGGAGTGCTTGGTGAATACCTGCAGACCGTGACAAAAAGCGACAAAACCCACCTCGGGGACATTGAGTCCAGATGCTTGTGAGTACTTGCTAAGGCTTTAACCATCCCTCTCTCTCTCATCCAGCTTATTTCTATTTTCTTACCTTTAAAACTAATTTTCCTCTGGGGACCATACACAATTTCGGTGCCTGCCTGCCTTTTTAAATTGATGAACGACTGTGACAATTGCTGTTGCATTTTTAAACATAGACAGAAAGTGAGGCCAACAACATTAAGACTGCAGTTGGATTTCAATCTTTTACAGAACACACATTGCAACCGGGACTTCATTTGGTGAATGTCGGAAAATCAAGAACGAAGGGGAAAATGTCTCTGCTACAGGACTTGAGAGTAAGCATCCAGAAGGATGCACCAGTGACCCCAGGAGGGGAATGCACTAAACCATGGTTCATCAGTGTGAGTGAACTCTCCAACAGGCTGATTTCTTCTGCTTATTTGATCCTTGTCCACACTTGCTTATTGTAGGATAATTTCTCTAACCACCTTTTCTCCCACAACACCCTGAAAGAAGAAGAAAAAGGAAAAAAGCCTGCTTTATTTTACAGCTAATTTGCTGTAAGCACATAGCCCAGCTGCTCACAATGAAGTAAAAGAGGAAATGGGAACAGAGGGAACCTTCTAATGAAGGAGGGGGGAGAGCGGTAGGAGATGGAAGAATAGGTTGGATGCTATTTGTATGATTAAAGACAAGCAAAAACCAGTAGTAAGCAGATATGTTCATCTTGAGCCTAAGAACAGAGAAATAAGAGATAAAAAATTACTGAAGTGCAAACAATTTGTTCAAGATGTATTTTAACTGGCAAAAGAAATCTCTCCCACCTTTCCAGGATACAAAGTTATATTTTGGATTTTGCTCTTGAACGTGTGTTATCATTGGCTCATTATTTGTAGACAAGGGATGATTTTAAAAACAGATGTTAAAAACTTGCAATTCTGTAAGAAAGCATTCAGAGAGGTGGGTTTAATTGATTACGTGGGGAAATGCTCCGATGAAATAATTCGGGGACCACTGGGAAAATGACATCCTAAACTTCTGTGTTAGCAGACTGCATGCCGCATTCTTACAAAATATTTCCTTTTAAAAATAGGAAAGAATACATTCTTTATTGCATGCTCTCCTTTCTGCCAACTCAGCATACACACGCCCCGCCCCCCACCCTTAACAAGACCTCTTCTAAGTCTTTCTCCTGGGGGCCACATCAGAATAGGGTACGCTTATACTTTTGTACTTTTTGAAACTGCAGAATACGATATTCATATGGAAATGAAGAATTTCCTGAAGTTTCAGCTCTCATAATGTAACCCGTTATTGGGAGAGGGGCGGTGGACAGTTTATGAGCTGGAAGAGAAAATAAATAGGTTTTAATATTCAGCTTTAAATAAATGTACTGAATTGGTCTGTATGATAATAGTGCCAAAGTAATTAATTTGAGCCTGGCCTTCTCATTTGTCAGTGAGAGCAGGTTGCCGTGCTCTCAGGCTTCCGTGAAATGCTAGAAGAACCAGCCCGTCATCACTTTAAAGCTCAAGGCTCCTCTGTGTCTTTCCCTGGTGGAAGCTGAGGCCTAATTTCCTCTGGCCCAGCTGGGGGCTCCACTCCGGCTGGCCTCAGAATCCTCATTCTGAGAATTGTTTCGGCACCAAGGGAGCTCCTTGTCCCACCTCATATCCTGTAGCATTTTTTTGCCTGCTGATCTTCAGAGGAAACCAACATTTTCAGTTGCAATCTGATAGCAACAACTGGGAATTCCAAGTCCCTAGGTTTAATCCCATTTAGTAACTTGGAATAATTCCTTAATCCTCACAACTGGTGACAAGGATTGAGGGCCACTGTAGTGGACAGAGCACTCTCCTTGGCACAATGAGAGAAGAGAAGAGTCCAAAAAGTTCTGAAAATAAAAAATAAAAAAATAAAATGTACTATATAAAACTGATAAAGCTTTGGGCAGTCTACATGTTCAAATCTATCCATTTGCAAATTGGCAAACAGGACATACCGAGACGTAGGTCCAAGAATGATAAAACAATGACAGTAACTAAGATAACACCAAAAATGTACTTCTCTTGGATTTGAAAAACTTTGAGCTTTAAGAATGGAAATTATTTTTAAAAAATAAAATAAAATAGTCATTGGTGGGGAAGAGAAAAAGAATGAAAGTTGTTTTCAGGCTTAATAAAACATCAATAGGTGAGGTCAAGAGGAAGATGAATTATTCTGTTTGTTCAAGTTTGCTGTCCGATTTTTCTCAGCACTTGCACACCTAAAACTCTCTCAGGGTGCTGTCCCAAATGGTTATGGACCCATTCTGTATACCTATGTATAAGAGCTGGAAGAATGCTAAAATATAGGGACAGTGGAGTAGTATACAGCTATGAAAAGGGAAGAAGGAATATCCCTACATAATACTCAGAAGTAATCCCCAGTATATATTTTGTGGAATGAAAAAAGTAAGGTAGATAAAATGGGTATAGTTTGTTACTGTATATCTAAGAAATGGGAGAAGAAATGTATGTACATGACCATATTTATAAATGTACGTATATGGATAAACCAGTGATTCTCCAACAGATGGGATTTTGGCCCCCAGAAGATACTTGAAAATGTCTAGAGATATTTTTAATTGTCACAACTGAGTGGATGTTACCAGCATCTAGTGAGTAGAGGCCAGGGCTGCTGCTACATATCCTGTAATACATAGGATGGCCCCCACGACAAGGAATGATTCAGTCCAAAATATCAGTAACTTTAGGTTAAGAAACCCTGGTGTAAATATATATGTTTGTGCATGAATTTTCTTCTATCTGAAAAATGGAAAAACAAACCATAAAAATACAGAAAATGGATTATCTCTGGCAGAAGAAGGGATAAGGTGGAGGAAAGAGGAACAGAAGCAAGATGTCCATGATTATACCTTGTTTTCAAGATTTAGCTTTGAAATCATGTAACTATTTGACATAAGAACCAAGAAAATTAAATTTTAAAAAGAAAACCCTAAAATTTATAAGCAAAATTAAACACATGAATCTGTGTTTTGACCAGGTAGCGTAACCACACAAAGAGGAGTCAATGACCTTAAAACACATTTGTTGCCTCTACAGCCTAATGGGAAAACCCCTAAGGACAAAAGAACTACAAAAATAACCTTAAACTCTTTCCAGTTGTATTTGTGATGGTTGTCTTGGTATTTTATTCTAAACCTGTTTTGTGTATATCGTAGAATAAAACAAATGAGTAATTATTTGTTGTCACTGAGAATCAGGATTAAACATTAGAGATACAGATATAATATAGAATAAGGTAGGTAAAAATCCTCTAGTCCTGAATTTGAATGGAAGAATCCATATAGAATCATGATATACAAACAAATATTTCTTTTCCAGCGCTGTCCACTGAAAAGGCCTAGAAATGATAACCAATATAGCAGCAATGAGCACCCTTAGCACCCAGATTATGATCTCTAAATATCATTTTCGGGGACAGATAGCTTGTTTCAGGTCTGAGGAAGAAAATGTACAAGATGAGTCTGGAACATTCTGCCATAACAGAAACAAGGAAACCATCTAAGCCACTAGTGTCATGTTAAAAGCTCTCAAACGCCAATTTGAAGAGGCTCCTGCTGGCCAAGCATCACGCAATTAGAATACAAATAACAATTACTATGCATTGAGACACATCAAAAATGTTTACATCCATGAATTCAGATTTTTTTAAAAGTCAGGAACTTTGGAGAATGCTAAAGAAACAGCTAATTATTTTGAAAACTAACAAATAGAAAAAATTAACCATTTGTACTGATTTTCCTATATAGACTGTACATCTGAATGACCAAATAGTTGATGAAGTGGTTTCTCTTTGTAGATGTATTTTATTTTATTTTATTTTATTTTATTTTGTTTTGTTTTATTTTATTTTTAAGATTGGCCTGAGCTAACATCTGTTGCCAATCTTTTCTTTTCTCCTTCTTCTTCTTCTTCTCTCCAAAGCCCCCAGTACATAGTTGTATATTCTAGTTGTAGGTCCTTCTGGTTGTGCTATGTGGGACGCCACTTGGCCACATGGCCTGATGAGCAGAGCCGTGTCCGCACCCAGGATCCGAACCGGTGAAACCCCAGGTTACTGGAGCGGAGAGTGCAAACTTAACCACTTGGCCACGGGACCAACTCTAGGTGTATTTTAGATAATTAATTAACAAAACAAGATAGAATGTTGCCGTCCCTGGTGAATTAATGGATCTAAGCAATGATTATCAATAACTGTTCACATCACAATTTGATAGACCTTCCATTCCTACCCATAGAAGAAATTCCACTGCTTGTGAAGTATTCTTGCCAAATAATCAAATCTGAATCCAGTCAAGCCTCTGAATCTCACTACCTGTTCCAGAAAAAGCAGAATACAAGGGAATGACACCATAAGAATGTGATCAGCAAATTCCTGACTGTGGAAACCCTTCAACAAATAAATTGCAAGGGGAAAAAAATGATATGGAGGAGGAACTTAATATATTTTAAAAGACATCAACTAATTGTAATATATAGACCTTAGTTGGACCCTGATACTAACAAAAAAAGTAAAAAATCAAAAGGATTATAGACAACTGGAGAAATTTGAACACTGACAGATATTTGGTATGTTAAAGGCACTTTTAAATTTTTAGATTAATAATAGTATTGTTATTTCTTTTTCTTTCTAAAGAGTCCTTCTATTTTAAAGCCACTTACTAAAATGTTTATGGATGAAAGGGTATAATGTTAGAAATTTGCTTGAAAATAATCCATTCAGGGAACGGGATCAGGACAGTGGAGACCAGACTGGCCAAGAGTTGATGGTCACTGTATATGGAGGTGTGTTATACTCATCCATTTTCACATAAAATTTGAAATTTTCTGTGATGAAACGTCTTCAGAAACTTAAAAATGAATAAAAATAAAAGAAGGAATGGATGTGCCTTAATTTCTTGATGTATTAGAAACACTTCATATCCATCATTCTGGTGAAAACATGACTGCAGGAACGTATACTTCGAGAAATGTTCTGGAAGAGTCTTAGGAATGTCATCTGAAAAGCCAGACCCCTCCGTATTTTACACATCTCATCCCCATCCATCCTAGTCTGCAAAGACTCTTACCAGGAAGTTTTCTTCCTTCCCCCTTACAGGTAAATACCCATTAGCCCTGGCATCACCTCATTCTGATGGAGGCTACAAAAAAGATAGCATCAGGCCAACCCCAGTGGCCTAGTGGTTAACATCAGCACACTCTGCTTCAGTAGCCCAGCTTCAGTTCCTAGGCACAGACCTACACCACTTGTCTATCAGTGTCCATGCTGTGGTGGCAGCTCACATACAAGAAAAAGAGGAAGATTGGCAGCAGATGCTAGCTCAGGGCAAATCTTCCTCAGCAAAAAGAGAAAAAAAAGATAATATCAACTTCCACTGACTGAACACCTTCTATGTCCAGGCCCTTTCCATAAGTTTGTTTTCATCTTTACAACAATGAAGACATTACTATCCCTATTGCACAGATGAGGACAGAGAGGCCTAGACAGATGGTGTCTCTTGCTTGTGGCCACGAGGCTAACACACATTTTGCTTAAGATTTCCATGCAGATCTTTCAGACTCTGAAGACCGTCTCCTGCACTATGACAAATCCACACTTGATTGTGCTGTTTTGGCTAAATTTGCCCCAACCCCAAGCCCGCCTAAACTATTTTATAACTTTAATTTGCATCAGAGTCACCCAGAGAATTTGTTTAAAATGCAGATTGCTAGGCACATTCCAAGAAATTCTGATTCCATATGTCTAGGACAAAGGCCCAGAAATCTGCATTAAGCAAAAGATTCTGCTGCAGATGGTGTGGGAACAAAGCTTTAAAGACACTTCCCAGATCCATCACAGTCTTAAACTTCAAATGTGTTATGATCCTCGGTGATTTGGCTCCTGGCAATGCATCCCCTTCAATGAATGAGCAGTTAGTCAACTGCTTCAGAAAGTCTCTTTACTCCTGTTCTTCCTTCCTCTAGTAATAATTTTGCAATGTGATTGTAATGATAATGGTTGTAATAACAATCACAATCATAATAATAAGTGCCCCAGAACCAATATTCCGAGATGTCTAAAGACCATGCCAACGTTTACATGCCCTTCTTCAGTCTGGCCCCAATGAGTCGGATTTAAAAGTACAGCTCTGTAATTTACCATTAAGACCACTAGCCTAATCCTTTCAGTTCAGCTCAATTTCTATCATAACGGAACTCTTTCCGAGAGCCAAGTGCGATCAGACAGCAGGCACTACACAGACAAGTGGGGTACAGGCTTTTCTCTGGAAACTTTTAGAAGCAGAGCTGTAAACAAATAATACAGCAGAATATAGACAAAAGTAGAAGAATGCTACAGAGGAGGGGCCTCATCTTCTCTTTGGAGTAGGAAGGCAAGCTTCTCAGGGTCATGAATGACCTGAGCAGGACTTTAAGTCTGTCATACAGAGAAGAGGGGCATTTCTACACTGAAAACATAAGGCAACAAAGTTTGGAGAGCCCGTGGTCACCCTGCTATCTTGTTTGGGGCAGTTTTCAGGGCCAATGAGCTCAGTTCTTTAGAGATGTACAACTCCAGGCATAGAGGAATTACATAATTTCCCTATGCTCCTTCAGGACTCCCGCAGCCTCCCCCAGGGACGCCAGCTCACAGTGCACTACTCTTCCCACCATCCCATTCATTTTTTCTCAGGATTTATCAGCCACAAAAATGGGTTTAACCTTTTGAGCTTCAGTTTGGCACCTCATGCTTTTCCACCCTCAAATGTTGTCTCCCACCCCAGCTGGCTGTGGCAAGACTCCTTCAAGGACCAGACAACTCTAAAATTAGGCATCAGCTGAGATTTATGCTGATTCTCCTGATTCAGTCCAGACTTGTCAACTTCCCTGGAAGCAATAAGATAGTTCCATAAATTACTGCAGCCTATAACCGACCAAACTATTTTTAAAGGGTGGTCTATATCAAATGCAATTAAATCTGAATTGTTGCCTCAATAACTCTGCCTTCCTTCTTTTCTTGTTCACTTATATCCCCAAGTGTATTTAGCTTGCAATACATTTCGAGCTCAGTTCATCTTTTTCTTGTAGCCTCTGGAGGAATGCTAAGAGCAGTGGCACCTTTCGTTTCGGGAAGCGTGGAAACCAAGTCTCAGCACATCACTTCTTAATATGCACCCTGGTTAAGCGTGCCACCCCGATCACATCCCTGGAAAACATTTGGTGCTCATTAACAGAGGTGCCCAAGGAAGTGAGCACAGGGGAAGTTCTAGGACTTAAGAGCTAAAACATACCTTAACATCTCCGTCAGTTTCAATGATTCTGGTTGGAACACATCCTAGTGAGTGCTCTGTTACTGAACTACACCATAGCAAGTGGACCCACGCCTCCCTAAACTAACCAGCCTCTATTCCCCACCTCACGGGTGTTCTCTGCACAGGTGGAAGGGGGGCCATGCAGAAGGAAGGGCCCTGAGACCCCCGTCCCCCTCCTCCGTGGCCATCACCCCAAATGTCTGAGAATACTCAGGGGTGGGTTCCGTAGAGAGAGGATGCACAAAATGAGGGATCTGAGTCCATTTTTTGTTTGACTGCTGAGGACTCCTGAGCCTCACCCCTCCCTCTTCCGGTGGTGCCCACATCTGGACAAGCTGATAAGAAAGTCAGTACTCCCTCCCCTGGCACCAGTGGGAGATTCAAACCCTGCAAACCTCTGAGTCTGGGAACTCTCACCCCAGCCCCACCATTCCTTGGGAAATCATTTCTGACTTGCTTAGTGGCCCACCCTGCTCTCCCCAGAGATTTCGACTGTGTGAGTAATAAACCTTTTCATACCCTCTTGGTGTACATGGGGCATCATCATCGTAACATCCAGATCAAATTTTGGGTGGGGGTTCATTGGCCTCTGCAGGTGATCAGAACAATGTGTTTTCCTCCCACCTGAGACCACAACGTCTCTCAAACAGGTCAGGGAAGGACAGCAAAGACCCTTGAGTCTCTCTCACTGAGGGTGGAAACCTGAACACACCCTCCCAGTTGGTTGAAGCCTGCGGAAGCCCTGCTGCATTGCTGCTCCTGCAATGCATTGACCAGAGACCAGAATTCTGGCTACAATCACCTCTACGACTGGCTGCCTAAGTCCTACTACCTGAGTTTTCTCCACATTGGGAGCCATCTATACCACATCACTCTCTCTCGCCACCCTCCAGCCCAGCCCTGCCACTAGCTCAGTGTGGATTAATAAGGATGATCTTTCTTATTGTCATCTGCCAGAAAAAGGTGGTAATGGCTGCATAAATCTAAGGTGAGTGAAACATGCGTGGCTCTCCCTGGAGTTGTGCAATTCACGATATACAAAACCATAGGTGGAGTCCCTGTTCCACCAAAGCTGTTCCTAGTCCTTTTCTGAATTTCAGCAGAAACACAGGCTTCATCCAAAGCAGTCAACCTGGCAGACTCCAGCTCTCTTGTCATTTGGTGTCGGCACCCCTCAGGTTGGAGGAAAGGCGTCTGTGTTATATGTTCTGCTTCCCTTAACTGAAAAGTTCATCATCCAATCCCTGCTCATTTCCATGGGGACTATGGGTATTTTGAGTGCAACAATTCTTCATTGTATGGGATCGTCTCACGTACTCTGGGACATCTGACATCCCAGCAACCAGGCACCAAACGTCAGAGGCATGCCCCGGTTCTTGTGGAAACCAAAACAACCCCTTCCCCATTTCCAAATGTATACTAAGGTGACAGTGTCCCCTCACCCACTGCGGTTGAGGACCACATGATAATCTCTTTGTATCTGTTTCTATCTCTAGACTCAATTCTTCAAGAAGGCAAGCACTTGCCTTACACAAATCTACATTCCCAGTGCCCAGCACAGGGCCTGGTGCTAGAGTACCTGTCATTTGATCTGAATTGAACAAACAGCCCTCCAAGACTGGCCGGGACAATGAGTACATCAGGGTGCGCACTTGCATGTGAAGTAACTCGAGTTCTCCCCCACCTTACCTGCCGGGAGAGAGCTCAGGTCAGCTCACCCCTACCCAAACTCAGAGTGCCTTGTCCTTTAAATGCTTCTCGCAGGGGGAGGGCATCTGTTTGAACCCATTGGCGCACTTATCACCTACAGCAGAAATGTTCATCATGGTAGGCTTCTCAGCCCTTCTTCTTCTCTCAATAATAAGTCACAGGTTGCCTTGCTTTTATTCCTGGAGAACTGGGTGGCAAATGCCTCCTGCTTGGAAAAGGAGGAATAAGGCGAAACGTGCCAGATAGAAATACTGAGTCACTCATTAAAAAAAGTTAGGTGAAGTGCTGCATAAGGATTCTGCAGTACATTCTACTGCAATGTATAAAGTTTCTCGAAGCATTTCTATATTTGTTAGCTCAAAATCTATGTGAGGACTGGCCTCACAGGATTGGAGTCTACTCACCATCTTTGGTCCTTGCTAACTAACCATGGTTTGGTTCAGATATCCACTCTTCCGAGACATGGTCCTATTCCCATGGCAGGGGTAAATTGAAGCCGCAGGTTGACAAAGTACAGCTCAGGGCCAAATCAGCCCTGCCACCTGTCTTTGCAGGGCCTGGAGCAAAGAATGTGCAATGGTTGACTTTATGTCAACGTGGCTGGGCCACAGTACCCAGATATTTGCTCAAACATTATTCTGGATGTTTCCGAGAGTATTTTTGGATAAGATTAACATTTAAATGAATGTATGAGCAAAATTAATGATGAAACCAATGACTTTGAGTAAAGCGGATGGCCCTCCCTAAGGCGAATAGGGCTCATCCAGTCAGTTGAAGATCTGAATAGAACAAAGAAAATCAACTTTCCGTGAGCAGGAGGGAATTCTGCCAGCAGACAGGCGGGCTTCGGACCCAAACTGCATCATCAGCCCTTCCCTAAGTTGCCAGCCTGCCGGCCCACCCTGCAGATTTTGGACTCGATAGCCGCCGTAATTGCATGAGCTAATGCTTTAAAATAAATCTCTCTCCATATATGTATACACATCCAATTGGTTCTGTTTCTCTGGAAAGCGCTGTCTAATACAGAATGGTTTGTATATTTTAAATGTTCTATAAGTACCTATACAATGTCCTCAATTTTGCTTCATGGCCAGCAAAGCCTAAAATATTTACCATCTGGCCCTGTATGAAAAGGTTTGCTGATATCTGTTCTAAGCCAATCATCTCTATCCTATTCACCTTCCAAGTGATTGGTTTAAAGATAGCACCAGTCTGACCAGTTAGACAAGAGGGACATTCCTCTAGTGGGCTGTTTGCTTATTAGGACAAGCTTATTTGCTCATAAAAAGAAATAGCCAGATGTGATGCCTGGAACTACTGCAGCCATCCTGCAGGCATGAGGTGAGCCTGCCTGAGCACAAGGCAGGCACCACACCGAGGATGCCAAACAAAAAGAAGAGGCCCCATGACATCATGGAGCTATAGAATTAAGGTCTATATCAAGGCTTTTTGTCATGTGAAACAACAAATTACCTTAATGTTTAAGATGCTTTGAGCCAGAATTCTTGTTACTTGCAGCTAAACACATCCTGATAGATCCAGCTGGTAAGTGGAAGGTCAGAGAGTTTTCCTATCTTCATCGATGTCCCCAGTTAGTGGTGATAGAGCTGGAACTGGGAGACTGTCTTGTCTAAACTGAGAAGATTTGAGTTTCTAGCAGAGAGACAATGTGTAGCTTTTCATGAATGGACTGAGGGTAGCTAAGCAGATTCAGCTGATTTATTTGTAGTTGGTGCTTCGAGGGAGCTTGTTTCATAACAAATGAAGACCACATCTACCTGACTTGCGTTCGTTTTATTTTTTGTTAAATTTTATTTTTTGTTAAATCTTCAAGAGACCAAATCATTAATATTTTCCCAAGAAAGGGAATCTTATAAAAACACCAAGCTGTACTTGTGCAAACAGGAAATCCATGTCCCTGGTCCTGCCATACTGTTTTTGGGGGTTCTTCCTCATTACTGGGACAAGCAATTTAACCTCACTAGCTATTGCTGCATGAATGTTCTAACAGACAAGATATTCTTTTCCTCTTATGTTACTCAGATAGCCATTTTCATGCCATGAGGTCATACAATGGCCAAGCAGTTAACCCTCATTGCAGCCCCCTAGTGGTTTTGCAACAGGTTTTATAGTTCCCACTTCACAGACAGAACAGAAGAGCTTAAATGATTTTCCCCAGACTATACAAAGTACAGCTCACTCCATCCAATGTCCTATGAAGAACAGAGACAATTACTGGATCCTTCCAGCCAAAGCTCCCACTTTTTGGCCTCAATCCTCAGATATTTGCCTCCTGCCCTCGTACAGGTGTGTCTGTAAAGACCTCCCGAGGCCATTCGAGTGAGTCATTGTAACTACTCTCTGCCTGTGGTCTTCCCCGTTTAGATCTCTGAGATCCTACACAGACTCACCTTCCCTTTGGGGATGTGGTTGATTCTCAGACATTTTTCAAGACCAGGAACTAATTGCGAACAAAAGTAAAATTTACAACCAACCCGGCTTACAGTTACGATTTTGTTTTATTCCAAATCATCTCAGAATCCTGTACTTGTGATTTTTGAGCTGTCTTAGAATCAAGTCCGTTGTGTAGAATTGTGGACCCAGATGTAAAGAACCATGATCCCTGGATGGAAAGGGGCTTTACTGGACTGCCGACTCCAATGCCCTCCTCTGCGTTTAGTCCTGTCCAGTTCCTCCATCTCTGCTTCAGCACATCCAGAGCTCATTGTTGGAAAGCTCTGCTCAACACTGGGGACAAAAATCTTTCTTCCTGCACCTTTTACCCACAGGTTGTAACTCTGCTGGCAGCTACCTTCCTGACAAGTACATTTCCTCTTTCACAAGACATTTTCAGATATTTTAAGACTGCTACCTTGTAACCCAGAATTTTCTCTTCCCTGTGCTAAATATTCCAAGTTCCTTCAGCTTTAAAGCAAAGAGCATGGATCAAAATCCATGGATCTGACAACTCATAGATCTGACCACTTTTCCCCAAATATGGGCCCCAGAAAATAAGAGACATTTCAGTGAACATTAATATCCCCTAACTTTTCCCCAAATCTACATGTTCTATAAATTTCCATTGAATAACACTTCTTTTTATGGGTTTATTTCTTATGACGTTTCAGAAAGATACAAATTTAATCGTGCTTTTATGATTCTATTTGTTTGGATCCATAATTCCTAGAAAATCCTTGCATCCCTGTGACAATCAGAGCGGATTTGCTTTCTAACACCAAGGAGCCCAGTCTCTTTCTAATACCATTAACAATGGGGCTGTTTTGATATGGGCCGATTTTGTCTACAATTAACACTCAGTATCTGATTTCAGATGCATGCCAAATACTGTCACATCCATTTAAAAATAAGTAAGTACCCCATTAATATGTGTGAACATCTTAGAAGTGAGTCTAAATTTTCCGTGTGTCAAAGGGAGGAGCTCTTCGGCTCAGAGGCCAATTTGAATCAACACTGAGAATGAATGGTAACCCTGTCTGAATCCTAGAGTCCCCATAAGCAGGGAGTCAGTGAAGGCACAGCCCTTTAGTGATCATGAGCCAATAATTAACCAATCAACAATAATTTTTGAGGACCTACTATATGCTATGCAAAATAGTAACGTGGGAGTGAGTCAAAATATAATTAAGTCTGACGTGAGCCTAGCCTGGAGTTTACCATCTAGTTGTGGAGCTAAGACATGTCTTGGCGACATAAGACCTCACCTACTAAGTACTAATACGTGGAGCAGATTATTAGCATAGATGTTTGGCAAAAGAGGAAGAAACCTAACATGGGAGCACTCACTGAGTGCTCACAGCGCTACAGACGTCATTCCTTTACACTGTCCAGCAGCTTAATCTTAGGTATCCCTGGTCCATTTGGAGAGGGGAGAAATGAGTACATGAAAGATGGCAGTACATACTCTCAGTTAGATCTTTCTAGAACAGGGCAGGAAAAGGCTCCAAAACAAAATGCAGGATTAAAAACTTCCCTTTATGAGTATTTCCCAGAGCTGAAAAGATGATGCTGAGCAGCAAACATCTGAGCAGAGCTGCAGAGAAGGCGAAGAAGGAGCAGTGCGACACGAAAGGGTGGGCTTGGGCACCGCAGGCAGATGGCACAGGCTGGAAACGGCCCTGGGCAAGATGACCCCACACCTGTTCCGGGAGAGGATGATGTCACTTGGGCGAAAGAGGAGGTCAGGATAGGACGGGTCAGGCTCTGCTCTCCCACTCTAAAAGCCACGGCTGCCTCCGCTCTTGGCCACCTGTGTTCCTAGAGTCAGAGTGAGAAGGCACCCTAGCCTTCCTCTAGTCCAGCCCTTCATTCTGGAGCCGAGGACACAGAGGTCCTGGAAAGTTAGAGAATGTGCTAATGTCACCTTGATAATCCTACTCAGGCTGGGCTTAAGCACGGGATTCCGATGCTCAGTCCATTCTCTTTCCGCTAAACCACACCCGCTTCCAACTCAGGTTTCTCAGCATCCCCATCTTCTCATCCCATTCTCTCCATTTCTCACATAAAGAAGGGGCTTGCAGCACCCTCTTCTAACACAGCAACCAACAGCACTTCACACAGGAGCCTGCTCGACTGCCATGACACAAAACTCACAGGGTAAGGGAAATAAGCATTGCGCATAAGTAGCTATAAATAAAAGCCCCAAACTAGTGAAAGTTTCTAGATCTCCTTTTTATTTAAATGTTCCTCATTTATATGCAACCAATTCACAAAAGCCCACACACCAATCTGTAATGCACCTGGTATTGTGAGAAATTGCCAGTTTGGTGGTGTCGTGCTTTTTTCCCCACAATAAAAACTGCACAATGTCATGTCCTTAGGATACATCAGTGCCTTTCCTTTTTCTTTTATGAATCCCCTAAAGAGGCAGGTTTATAAAATACACCCAACAAAATGGGCTCTATTTATTCCCTACCATCGTAGGAATGCCCATCCAGGTACATTTTTAGAGAGTGGGTGTGTCAGCTCTCTCTGGTGTGACCTTGTGCCACACTTGTACCATAGCTAAATCTGTTTCAGTCTGCCAGGGCTTCCACAACAAAGTACTGCTGCCTTGGTGGCTTAAACAACAGACATTTATTGTCTTAGTTCTGAACGCTAGAAGTTCAAAGTCAAGGTGTCAGCAGGGTTGGCTTCTTCTGAGGCCTCTCTCCTTTCCTTACACATGGCTGCCTTTTCCCTGTATCTTCACACATCATCTTCCCTCTATGCGCATCTTTGTGTCCAAATTTTCCCTTTATATAAGAAGGTCAGTCATAGTGGATTAGGGCTCACCCTAATGACCTCATTTTAACTTAGTTACCTCTCTTAAGACCCTGTCTCCAAATACATTCACATTCTGAGGTGCTGGAGGTTAAGATATGAATTTTGGGGGCACAGAATTCAGCCCATAACACTCAGCCCTCCACCTCCACGTCAAATTTCATCTCTTTTGGCATGCAAAATCCATTCCCGCCAGCCCAACAGCCGCAGAAGGCTGAACGCTTCCACCATCTAAGGCTTCTGCCGTGAGCAGCTTTTAGGGCTGAAATTTGCAGAGGTAGACAGGCATTAAAAGAAAGTGTCATTCCCACCCAAGACAGGAGTTTAGTCCTGGTTTATAACACCACAAACAGAGGCTTTGGCAAACTGACCACTTTGAAGAGGCTCTCCTGTGGGGCTCCCCAAGTCAGAACTCAATCCGAGAAAAGAATCTCTTCTCCTGAGACCAATGCACAAAACTCTCAGGATGAATTGGGCAAAAACGTCTCTGGCAAAGGAGAATGCATCTCCTGTCGCCTGTTGTTCAAAGGGAACGGATCTCCTCTGATCTAGGAAAGGAATACAGAGAGGGCTGATTCAGCTTACTTAGGGTAAAAACAGCTAAGTGGATAGCTTGAGTGAAAATTCGCCCTTCACCCGTTTTTCCTGTTATCAACTGCACAAGAGAGTATATCAAGAACTGCAAAGTTGGGGCTGGCCGGGTGGTGCAGCCGTTGGGCTTAAGGAAAAAAATACACACAGACACCCATGCTCACACATACCCACACACACATATATACCTATGTTCATTTTTTAAGAGAGAACAAGAGACAGCTTGAGAATAGCAAACCTGCCCCAGTTTGCCCATCCTTAGACATTATTAGATGAATTTGTCATGTTGACAAATAGCCCCCACTAAGGGCAGACCCAGCCAACAGCAAGCACAGGCAGAGGGTTCACTCCGCTCCTCCCCAATGCAAATTGAGGAATGCGGGAGGCCCATACGAACAGCACATATGTGGTCTAAAAATACCCCGCCTGCCCCATCTCTGTGGGGATCCGCTTCCCAGGCGACTGGGGCCCTGAGGCCTGGGCCCTGCCCAGAAGAGGAACAGGGGCCTCCGTCTGCAGCAGAACTAATTACTGGGGACCTGGACGGGCAGCTGCTGGCCGGGCTCTCGGTTTGCGAGCGCCTGGCAAGGCAGTGGTTCTAACTTTAGAAGTGTGCCCCAAACTTTGATCTTCCAGCACTGCCTGGCTTTAGGCAAAACATAAACTTGAGAGCTGCAACATGTTTTTTAAATTTTAGTCCCCCGGCAGTTTCAGAATAAGGACAGGAATTATTTTCAAATGAGAATCTTTGATGGCATAACACAGGCTTCCAAAATTAAGCAGAAACACATGGCGGCTCTTATTATTAAATTTCCCTCGGAAAACAATGGTTTAAATTATGGGGGGAGGGGGAAGTTTGATAAAACTTTGAAATGTGAAGCCTAAAGTTTAAAATAAAAAAAATAGCTCTACGGTGTTTTGTTTAAGATCATTATGGAGTTTTTCTAGCCCTGCCATTATTAATCTGCCAATGTTAAAAAAAATTGAATGCTTAGGGTTTAAAATACAAACGACAGTTTTTAAAGCTGAAAATCAGGTGCTAAGGGGTTTCCTGAAACATTTGGGCCGCCCAATTAGAGCATCTCCCCATAAAGCAGGCTGTTAAGAAAATAAGGAAGAAGGTAGAATTTAACTGTATCTCCATCCGTACCTGATTCTACGTAGCGTTTAGCAGGAAACAGAAACATTTTGGCAAGGTGTGCTGCACATTCCAAGCCTGCTTGAGGCTGACAGCACTCAGGTCAGCCACAACTAGGGCCTTTGGCATCTTCCATCATCAAAATAAATCAATGCGCCCCTTTCCTCTTCTCCCCAAGCCATTCCCAGAAAGGGATTTGGGAGAGAGAATGTTCTTGGAAACGGCACTGTCTCAGACCTCTCAGGCACTATTTAATTCTCCCTTCCTTTTCAGGACTAAATCAGTGGCTACCTTCTCGATGAAGCCTTTCTGATCACCTCATTTAAATGTCTCCCTATGCCCTCGTCAGCCCACATCCTTATCCTGCATACTACTCGTTTGGAACTTACGATTTCCTGCTGGATGTGGTTAGTGATCTTAAAGATGTGATTCTTCCATTCCCAGCTACCTCATAAGATCTGCAATGGCAAGAAGCAGTTTCTTTCCCTTTTCACACCCCTCATTGGGCCTAGTTCAGTGCCCTGTGCCCATGGCTGGGTTCCTGTACCGGGAACAGCAGGGGGATAATTACAGCACTCTAGAAATGGCAAGAACTTGTCTTCTAGCATCACCCAGAGGATGCCCTGGAGAACAAACGCAAAGGGAAAATAGAAACCTAGCTACTTCCACTCTCTTCCCAGTCATGCCCCGAAAGAGAGCCCGGTTGGGCCATCTGATGGAAGATGGGCAGCCAGCTGGACTCTCTGGTGAGGTGGTAAATACCACCATGAACGCTCAGCTGGACAGAGAAATGAAAGGGCACGAGGCAGCAGTTGTCTCCACTCTGATTCTGCAAAGGACTTTTATTTTTTTACTTCAGTCCATTCCCATAACCTGACTCCACCTTAGAAACCTGGCCTGTTTTTAAGCTTCTCTCATTAAAGAGATGATTTCCACAGAGTTTTGTTGGTCTTAATGATATCCACCCACCCCGACAGACACACAGCAGCTTCCCATGCCATCTTTGCAGCATTTTTGAAACAGTATTAATACCAGTTGTAGGAAAACAAGAACATCATTCATAAAATTTTGTTTACATATCTGAATTTCAGTTTGGAAAGATTTCCTTTTCAGTTTTCAGTTACAAGAAAACTTCCCTTCCTCTTTCAAATAGCCAACCTAATAAGTTCATTCAACATTTTGGGTGGGGATTTCATTGCCTGGATCATGAGAAGACATCACGGGTATGGAAGAGAGAACTTTGCCCAGATGGTGTCTGTGATTTAAGGCCTTGTTACTCAAAGTGTGGCCTGCAGAGCAGTGTCATCATCTGGTTGGAAATGGAGAACCTCAGTTTCCTCTCCAGATCCACTGAATCAGAATCTCCATTTTAACAGGATCCCCAGACATTCATATAAACATTAATATTGATCATAAGCATTCTCTAAAAGTTCTCTCCCCAACAAAAAGCCTTCTCCTGACAATCTATCACTCCTGTCTGAAATGCTCGTTGTAGAGATTCACAGGATAGGGGTTATTCATGTTTTTTTCACCTTTAAATTGAAAATTCACCCAAGAGGAACAATTTATTAAGGCAAATTAGCTATTGCTACTAAGATGCCCAAACGAACCTATCTGCTCCTTTCTATGGGGAAAACATGTTTGCAAAGTAAGAAAAAGAATGAGCCAATGCTTTGCACCCCCTAGGGCAGTGTTCAGATGGGAGTCCCCCAATCATAAGGATGCCAGGCCAGGAGGGTTCCTCACATGTCCTGGCTGTCTGCATCCAGATGTGGGAGACAGAATCCCTATGGTGGCAGACTTTCAACAGCTAGAAAATGATCTTCCCAAGTGGGTAACCACATCCAGGAGGGCCTGAGAGCCAGAGAATAGAGTCAGGGAGCCAAGGAGGATGAAAGCAAGAAAAGGCAGCTTGAAACAGGCAATTGGGCAAGTGAAAGGAGCCAGGCCGGAGACGTGGGTCTATGGTTCCACTCTGGGCCTAACCTAGGAGATGAGTGCTTATGGAAACAGAATGGATCTAAAAGGCCAGAAACAAAAATATTCTCAGTATCCATCCACCTGTGGATGTGTAAGAGGTCACTGTCACACTAATAATGATTTTCCACTACCCCACTAAACCCTGTCAGTGTGGCTCCAGGGCTTACATCCTTATGCTGCCTCCTCTACCATCTTAGATATTTCGGGGAGACTCCAGGAGCTACCTCAAATCTCCTGAGAAGTCGGCCTGCTTCTTGCTCCCCTTTACGGTCCATCATCCCACATGTGGATGCTCTTGTCCTCGTGGTCCAAGAACAGCTCCATAAGCTACCTCTAAGATAAAAGGAAATGTTCACCCCACCCCCTATCCCCATGTATTGCTCTATGTCTTAATCCATTCAGGCTGCTACAATAGAATACCACAGCCTGGGTGGCTAATAAGCCACAGAAATTTATATCTCTGAGTTTTGGAGGCTAAACGATCAAGGCATGGGCAGATGTGGTGTCAGGTGAGAGTCTGCTTTCTGGTTCATAGACAGCCATCTTTTCTCTGTATCATCACATGACAGAAGGGGTCTCTTTTTTAAGGGCACTAATCCCACTCCTGAGGGCTCCACCTTTATGACCTAATCATCTCCCAAAGGCCCCATCTCCTAATATCATTACCTTGGGGTTAGATTTTAACATATGAACTTTGGGGGACACAAACATTCAGTTCCTAACACTCCTTGGAGAGATCCCCTAGCTGAGTCATAGATATGAATAGGTACAGGGCTTAGTGCAACCTCCCCATCCCCTTGCATCGTCAGACCCACCTGAGGAGTCAGCTTCAGCTTTTCTCTCTGAGACTCCACGATGTCTTTATGTAATTTGATTTCTGCCCCTTCCTATTCCTACCCTGCAGGTTCACCAGACATGCCAGTGTATGTCTGTCCCCTAATCATGGATGTGGCCCAAATGCTCTTTCCAATAGGAACAAGGATGGAATAGGGACGGGAATTCAGAGATAGAAATGGAGATGGGGAGATAATGGTAGGGAGGGGAGCCACCAGATACCCCTCCTGACATAGCCAATTCTCACCGCTCACCACTGCAACACTCGGAAATGGTTCAATAGTTTGCTAATTAACCAAGTGAAATACCTTTAAAATAAACTTCAGGAGAAGTACAAAGGGACGGCAGCCTGAAGGGACGGCAGCCTGAAGGGTCAGCAGCAATACTCCCTACTTTTGTACATTTGCTCATTTATTCGACACCTAGCACAGTGTCTGGCATAGAACAGGAAATAAATATTTGCAAATAAATGACCAAATGAATGAATGAATTTAGCAAATATGAGTTGACTGCCTGAGTGCACAAGGCTTTGTACTAGACACTAAAATGCAGCCGTAAATCCGTCCCAGCCCTCACAGAGGATCCAGGAAACAGATGAGTCCTTGTGTGACAAGGAATGTAAGTGGGGAGGAGCGGGAGCCGCAGGACATACAGAAGCACCCTGTGAGGACCCCATGATGGCTGCAAAGCAGAGTTTGGGGGAGGGGGTTCTAGATAGCCAAGGGTGCAGATACTGAGTCCCAGGGGCTTGGGGTGCCTGCTCGGGGAACAACTCCTTTGGCCTCTTGAGGCATCTCCCTGGGGGCAATGGCTGTAAATCTCCAGTCACTACCTGGGTCCCCAGCACTCTGGACTGGGGCTGAGCTGAATTTCCTCTGTTCTTGGGGTAGCTCAAGTCTACTGCCAATAGCCGACAGTCATTAATGCATTAGGTGGACAAAAGAAACATGGAGCTGTTGTGTACCCAGAAGGGGAAGGGAGGAGTGGGGGAACAGAAAGGAGGTTATTATAGTCCAGATACAACAGGCCTTTACATTTTAACCTTGGAAAGGAAAGAACAGGCAGATTAAAAAGTGAAAAACGGGGGCCAGCCTGATGGCATAGTGATTAAGTGCATGTGCTCCGTTTCATGGCCCTGGGTTCACCTGTTTGGATCCTGGGCAGGGACCTACACACTGCTCATCAAGCCATGCTGTGGCATCATCCCACATTCAAAATAGAGGAAGATTGGCACAGAGGTTAGCTCAGGGCAAATCTTCCTCACCAAAAAAAAAAGTGAAAAATGGCAGTTTAGGGTGAAAGCCTAACTGTTGGAGAATGAGTAAGAGTTAGAGGGAAGCAGATTTGACAACAAAACCAGAGGACTTAGGTGGTTGTCTGCCGAAATCTACAGCTTGAGACAGAAGCTTGAGAGTCCTCTAAGTTGTTTTACACAGGGAATAAGATAGAGTTTGAAAGGGATTTCCTTGGGCAGTGGGATAAAACTTCCGGCACTGTTCATTCAATTCCAAGGCTCTACTGCAACCCAGGTTTGAGCTGGAGGGAATTGTGTTGTGGTACATATTTATGTTTGAATGCAAGCCAGGACATATTCTACAGGCACTATGTTCTTTCATGCTCAGAAAAACAGTTCCTGCTTTTATATATTCTTTCATCCTAAATCTGAGGCACCTAATAAGAAGTCAGTGTTGGCTGGTGTGCAGCAAGGCTGTGTGTGAATGTGTGTGTGCACATGTGTGAGTGTGTGTTTCCAAGAGAAATGTACATCTTTGCTGTACTGGGGAAGGGGCCGGCTGAAAACATAAATGGCTGACGGGAATCTGATGAAGCGTTTGCAACATTAAATGTGTTGTGGGTCACATTTTAACGTGCATTGTTCCCCAGGCTCCCCTTTTCCTTTCTTCTCAGCCAATTCCCACCTGCCCCACATGCCACATCCATCAAGCCTTTCAATAGGTCTGGTTTCAGTTCCCATAAACTGGATCAGGTGGGAATAGTGGAGTCAGTGGTTGCTGGAGTCAGGCATCTCAGCACCCCTGCCCCCTTCTTCCCAAGCTCTCTCATGTCACCAAATTGCAAATCATCCAAAAGCAAAAGATAAAATCCAGGCCAACTAAGGCTGTTTGGAATGTGGGCACTTGGGGGCAGATAAATACCTTAAAGATTTCCCCTATAAGTTTTGAAGCTTTGAAGTCAGAAATCAATGGCCAGCTTTTCAAAGGAAAGGGTAACAGGTGTGCTCAGGTGAGCCCCAGACAGCTGGGTCTGTGAAAGCAAGTGCTTGTGCAGGTGCGGTGGCTGCTCCAGCCATATGTCCTGAGCAGACACAGGATGCAGAAGGAGGAACGAGACTGTGAATCAAAGAAGACAGACCCGTTCAGCCATCCATGTCTCATTTGTCTCCAGATATGCAGAGCAAATCCACGAGTAGACAGCAAGAACACAGCAGATGGGACTTTCCAGGAGGAACCTGCTTCCTGCTCCAAAGCATTCAGATATACGTAAGGCAATCAGTGAGATTTTGGACATATAACTGACCTCAAAAACTAGAGACCCAAACTGCCAGGACCCATGAAGAGGAATCTCAAAGATGAGCAATAATGAGGAGTTGAAGCAGAGTGGGCTCTAGATGTTACTAGCAAGGATATAGGCCTTCAAGGCATCTTGCGGACCTTTGAATGCTGGAATTCCTCAGGCCTTGGTCCTGCCCACCCTTTCATCCACACTCTCTCTGGGTGACCTCATCATCCCCATTTATGCACAGATCACTCCTAACTCTAAATCCCCACCTTGACCTCTCTCCTAAGCTCCAGACTCGAAATCCAACGGCCTGTTCATCCTCTTGAATGGAGCCCCCAAAGTTAATGCATCCGAACTTGAACTCCTAGTTTCCCACTGTACCCCCACATCCCATGATGTCTTGGTCTTCCACATCTCAGAAAGAAATCCTGTCATTTATTCAGGTGCTCTGGCCAAAACCTTGGGTTCATCCTTGCCTCCTGTATTTCTATCACACCCCACATCCAATCCATCAGCAAGTTCTGTCAGCTCTACCTTCAAAATACTCCCCATTCCTACTTCTCATTGCATCTGCCACTACCAGCCTTGTCCAAGACACCTCTATCTCTTGCCTCAACGACGAGCATGTTCTCAAGCTCATCAACTTGATCCCATGTTTGTCACCCTGTGTCTAATCCCCACACAGCAATCCAAGTGACTTTTTGGAAATGTAAATCAGATTAGCCTGATCTCATGCTCAAAATCTCCCAGTGGTGTTTCAAT
Organism: Equus quagga; assembly: GCF_021613505.1. Classification (NCBI taxonomy): domain Eukaryota; kingdom Metazoa; phylum Chordata; class Mammalia; order Perissodactyla; family Equidae; genus Equus; species Equus quagga. Next base: position 20,216,896 of record NC_060275.1, on the reverse strand, counting down.
ACCCTTAAAATGAAGCTTATAATGATCTGACACCCACTGACCACTCCAACCTCATCTCCTCTCATCTCCCTCATGCCCATTCCAGCCACAGTAACCTTCTGGCTGTTCTTCAAAACACACTACCTTATTCCTTCCTTGGCATCTTGATATTTGTTGTTCTGCCCACCCGGAAAGATCTTCCCAAAACCTTTCACATCACTCACTCCTGCACTGCGTTTGAAACTTTCCAATCACATGCCACCTCTGCAGAGAAGCCTACTCTAACCACAGATTCTAAGAGAGACTGACCACTACCCACCCCCCGCGTTACCCACTCTCCCCCTATCTTGTCCTATTTTTCTTGAGAGTACTCATGTTGGACTTCTATCATCCTTTTTGGCTGCCCAGCATATTTTGGCATTCTTGCTCTGTTTGGAAAATTTCAGGACTTCCCAAGGCAGAAACTAGTATAGTCGGTTTAGTAGTGTCCCCCCCAAATCCACGTCCACCCTGAAACTCAGAATGTCCCCTTATTTGGAAATAGGTTCTTGGCATCTGTAGTCAGTTAAGGATCTTGAAGTGAAATCATTCCAGATTTAGGATGGGCTCTAAATCCAATGATGAAATCCTTATAAGAGACAGGAGAGGGAGATTTGGACCCAGAGACACAGGCGTACAGAGAAGAAGGCCTTTTGAAAACAGAGGCAGAAATTAGAGTTATGTAGCTACAAGCCAAGGGAGCCAAGTATTTCCAGGAGTGCCAGAAGCTAGGACAATGCAAGGAAGAATTCTTCCCTAGAGCCATCAGAGGGAACATGACTCTGCCAACACCTTGATTTTGGACTTCCAGCCTCCAGACTGGGAACCAATAAAACAATCAAGTTCATAACAATTCGTTACAGCAGCCTTAGGAAACTAACACAGCCAGAAAACTCATTTCCCTCCATGCTTGGTAATCATAGCACAGTGGAAGACCTAGACTCCCTCCAATTGAACCTACCTACATGAAGCTTTCACTGCAGAACTAAGCACCCTGAGGGAGGGCACCTCCACCTGTTGATATCTTCCCAGTCCATGGCCCAGCCATCAAGGAGCAGGAAATAAGCCATCCCTGTGTGTCCTGTCCAACTCCATGACCCATAGAACCTAAAAGCATAATAAAATAATTGGTGTTTGACACCATAAAATTGGGGTGATTTGTTATACAGCAATAGTAACTGCAACAAAAAACAAAATAAGTCTCCTCTGACGGTGGGGCTTGGGGAAGATGGAGGGGAGAGATGTAGTAAACTATACCTTTGTCAAAAAGATGGTGGGCTTGTTTGAATAGTTGGACCTCATATTTCCCAGAGTCTCGTCAGAAACCATAAACCTGAGGTCCTTCAGAACACATGAAAATCTCCTGAAATTCTGAACATTTGGAAAAATATTTCAAAAATCTTGGTATGGTCTACTTGAAAGGATCCTCAGTTTCCTTGCCATGATAATGATTAACCACAAACATCAACATTGCACCAGGCGTTCCCAGAGTTATAGTTACCTGTAATCTGCCCAGTGTCTCTGAAAAGCAGGTGTTACTGTTTCCATGTTAAAGATGAAGCCTGAAGAGTATAGAAACTTCCACTCATATTTTGAGCCCTAAAGAGACTTGAAGTCTTGAGTTCTGGACAGTCCATCTCCTGGAGTTGTCTCTAAGTAATAACTACACTGTATAAAATGCCAAGTGATCTCAATGATCCCCTTTCATGATATTTTAAGGCTCCTGCCAAAAACAATGTTGTCATAGACTCAGTTTAGGGTAGTTACTAAAGTGGGAGAAACTGTCAGGGTGCCTGCAAAGCTCACGATCGGAAGTTCAGAGAGGCAGGTCGTAAATTATTTTTATAAGAGAAAAGGCCAAGCAAGGGGTCATTTGACAGCCGTCTGGCATCTCTATCCTGCAGCCTGGGCTGAATTTGTACTGAATTTCATGCTTTGGGGCAGAAATTCATACAAGAAAAATATTCCTTGATGCATTTTTGTGCAGTTGATAGAGCCAAGAATTTGTTCAGATTTAATTTAAATGACCCCTAAGCTGATATTATGAAGGATATTAATCAGGTAGCCTCAGTAATTACTGAGAAAGCACCCAAAGGATGCTGAGCACTGCCAGAAAGACGCTGATATGACTGGCATGAAAGAACATGGTGGCCTTTTTGGCTGGCACAATTACATGTATAAGCTAGTGAGAAGAGTTGTCGTGTACAATTCCGTGTTAACCTGGAGACAAATGGTCTGTATAAGGCTACTAACTGTCTTAAAGCAATCAGTACCAGAGTACTAATTTCACACCTTCCCAAAGATACTACAAGGACCTGCCAGGTTTCATGAGAATATAAACCACAATAAAACCAACTCTCAACAACCTAGAAAACCAGATACGTAAGCTACATCGAGTCATACTCTTTCTGAACTACAGTCCCACTCTTTCTGAACTATAAGCAAAAGACCATCTAGTCCAACAGCTTTATTTTACAGGTGAGAAAATCTAGGCTCATAAATCTTAAGGGATTTTTAAGTGAGAGGTTAGCTCATGGTTGCATAGACCTTAATCTTTAGGGCAGAGAGCCCTGGGCCTCTACCACCTACTAGCTGCATGGCCATGACCCATGGCAAGCTAATTCCACTCCTTGTGCCTCAGTTTGTTTCCTCATGCCTAAAATGGAGATGCTAATGGTTTTCACCTCATATTGTTGTTGCAAGGAACGAAGTAATGGATGTAGAGTACCTGGTGTAGAGTAAGTGCTCAATCACATTGATTTGTTATTGATCTTCCCCAAGGTAATGCAAACAAATTATGGCTGAGCCAGGATTGAAACTCAGTTATCAGGACTCTCAGGCTGATACTCATCTCATGCCACTCCATCAAAGGGAGGGGTATTTTTCACTGTATCCCTGGGTCTACATTCCAATCATTCAGGACACTGACCAAAACCTCATAAACTGAATAAAATATAAATAACTTCAATAAATCTCTTTTTTCCGAATAAATCAAGTTCAGCCAACCATCCCATAACTCAACACCAAATCCACAAAACTGGAGGCAGCTTCCTTTGGGACCAACATTTTCTGGCTAATTAAGATGAATGTTGTATTGATGAAAGATTATATTAAAATGGCACTGATCGTGTTTAGACATTGTCATAACATCAGCCGGTGGATCACTAATTTGCAAATTTTACTAAAGATCTTGCCAATTAAAACCCCTTCTAGACACTCTCAAACACACTGACAGTGACAGCTGATAGACCACATGGTAAAGACATGATCACATTAAAATCACACAAGACTGTTCTCCCTGGAAGGGCTGAGGGAGAGAGACGGGGGCATGTCCCCGAAGCGGGTGCCACTGAGTCGACCCAGCCAGACTGTCAGAGGAGAAAAGCAAATCTTTGGGTTTTATTTTACCCTCACAATTTTCCAAAACAAACAGTGGAACTTCTCAAAAAGTCTGTGGGAAATTATCATCCTGCAAAATTGTTCCTGTGTTTCTCTCGGTGAGACAAGCCAAGAGAAGTGAATCTCCGGACCACACTAAAATTCACCAAGACACAAGTCAGCTTACCTGGGAGCCAGCAAGTGTTAGCCAGGGTCCTATGGGGACAGTTTGCACTTATCCAGGGGTGTTCAGAAGGGGTAACCCTAAGGATGGGACTGTCTCTAGGAAATCACCCCAATTAACGGCACAGTGAATTCCTATAAAAGTCAATTTTATAAGCTCTGCCCAGCAGTAGGTCACTGAAGGAAATTTTCCGGATTTGCAAGTTAAGGTAGTATGACAAGGCGTGTATTTAAGCGGACAGATTTCATACACATAACCCTAGTAGCCAACATTTATTGAGTGCCTGCCATGTGCATTATATCATTTATTCATTGCAGCAATCCTATAAAATTGGTGCTATTATTATCCCCACAAAACAGATGAGGATGTTAAGCCTCAGAGATGTTATAGGACTCATTCTTGTTCACGTAGTTGCTACGCAGTAGAACCGGGATTAAACCCAGTCCCATCCAGCTCCAAGATCCCGGTGGTGAAACTCCATAGTGTATCCAGGGTTATTCCTGAGATTTGTGATCTACCCCACACACTGGTCTGTGGGAGATTATGACCTTGCTGAGATCTATGTGTAATTGTTCTCCATTCAAAGAGATAGTCAGGAATACATTAAAATATACAAGTGTAGCCACACACGCAGTTACCGCACATAAACATTCTATACAGAAACAGTGTATACTAAGACCTTATTAAGAATCCAGATTCAAAATACGTAATTATTTATGAAGAAGATTAAATTAAAATGGGTTTATTAAGCAGATTAGTAAGTAAATAAGATGGTACTGGTGTTCCAATATCTATAGTTGTCATACAATACCCTAAAGCTTAGTGGCATCAAACAACCACTTATTATGCCCATGACTTCTGTGACTCAAGAATTAGACAGAACATGATGAGGACAATTGGTCCTTAATCCATGATATCTGGCCCTCAGGTGGAAGACTTGAGGCTCATGGCTAGAGTCAGCTGAAAGCTCTCTCAGTCACACCTCTGGGGGTTGGTTGAGTGGGGGCCTCAGTTCCTCTCCATGGGATCTCTCCACAGACTCTCTCACAGCATGGGGGCTGGGTTCTAAGGGCGGGCATCCTGAGAGAGAGAAAGCCAAGTGGAAGCTGTATCATCTTTTTGTGACCTAAACTTCAAAATCTCAAAGCATTATTTCCACCCATATCTATTCATCAGAAGCAAGTCACTAAAGCCAGTCCGTGTTAAAGACGAAGGGAATCAGACTCCACCTTTCATTGAGAGGAATGTCAAAGTCTTGGGGAAAAAAAAGTGGGGCTGGAAATATTGTTATGACTACTTTTGGAAAATAAAATATTTCTTTATATTTATTGTATTTAAAAGAACAAATTATTTCTACATACACTATATGAACAGATCAGAAGCATCCATTTACCTTTAAACATTCTTATCTATTCTCTAAAGCAAACCTATGAACACCATACTTATTATAAAGCACTAAAAATATTTTTATATTTTTTATATGTTTTTAAAAACAGCTAGTCAAGGTATGCTACCTGAAACAGTTGGCTAAATAGCCATGTATTAAGTTCAAAGACAATAAAATTATACTGGTCTTTAAATATTATATTATAATGCATTTTTAAAATTTAAATCAGCTTTTTCCTCCCTAAGAGTTTATGTGATTTTGTTGTATGTGCATAAAGACCTTGAACTACAAAGACCACTGAGGGGTCAAACTGTTCCTTCCACTGTTCCCGGGTAAGAAGACTGAATCTCAATCATCCTGATGTCTTTACTGTTTTATCTATTAAAATCCCAAAGCAGAAGAAAACGTGACCTAATACCTCCCACTATACCCAAAGACAGGCAGGCACACTATTTAGTTTCAAAACATCCGGGGATTTTCCAAAGATCTTTCTGTTATTGATTTCTAATTTAACTTCATCATGGTCAAAGAATACACTTTGAATGACTTGAATACTTTTTAAATGTTTTGAAACTTGTTTTACAGCCCAGCCTATGATAAATGTTTTGCATGCACTTGAGAAGAATTTGTATTCTGATGTTTTAGTAGAGCGTTCTATAAATGTCAATCAGGTCATGCTGGCTGAACAAGTGTCCAAGTTCTCCACATCCTTACTGATTTTCAGTTTACTTGCTCCATCTGTTATGGAGAGAGCAGTACTAAAATCTCTGACTATAATTGTGAATTTGTCTGCTTCTTGAAGTACTATCGGTTTTGCCTCACGCATCTTGAAATTTTGTTGTTAGGAGCATGAATATTTAGGATTGTTATGTCCTCATGAAGAATCAACCCCTTTATTTTTATGAAATGACTTTGTTTATACTTGATAATATTCTTTGCTGTAACATCTACTTTCTTTGATGTTAACATAATTACCTAAGCTTTTTTTTTAATTGGTCTTAGCAATTTTTATCTATTTCCGTTATTTTTAACTCTACTTCTGTCTCCAAGTCTTTTGGAGGTAGTATATAGTTGGGTCTTTTTTTAAAAAATCAAATCTGAAAATGTCTACCTTTTAATTCAGGTGCTTGGACCTTTTAAATTTAAAGTGATCACTGACATGGTTAGGTTGGAGTCTATTATTTTGCTATTTGTTTTCTATTTTTCCAGTCTCTTCTTTGTCCCCCCTTTTCTTTCTCTATCTTCTTTTGGATTCATTGATTATTTTTTCTGATTCGTTTTATCTCCTTTGCTAGCCTACTAGCTATATCTTTTATTTTTTTATTATTTTAGTGGTGACTTTAGGGTTTATAGTGCACATACGTAACTCGCCCCAGTTTACCTTCAAATGATGTCATACCACTTTCCATACAGTATAAGAACCATACAATAGTATACTTCCATTTCTCAACTCTCAGCCTCTCTGATGTTGCCATATATTTTACTTTTACATTTATTATAAAACCCACATTACATTGTTATTATTTTAGTTTAAATGAAGAATAATCTTTGAAAGAGATTTAAGTAGTAAGGAAAATATTTACATTTACCCACATAATTCCTTTGTTTAGATAAGGGTTTTTTCAACCTCATTACTGTCGACATTCTTTGCTGTGTGGCAGGAGGAGGACAGTGCTGTGCATTATAGAATGTGTAGTAGCATCCCTCTAGCCATAGCCGCAGTAGCCTTCTACTCTTCTTCCCCCTCAAATTGTGACAACCAAAAACGTCTCTAGATATTGCCAAATGTCCCAGGATGAGGGAGGGGCATAACCACCCCCAGTTGAGAACCATTGATGTAGACCCACATTCCCATCTCGTGTCATTTCCTTCTTCTTGAAAGACTCTATTTAGCATTTTGTGTAGTGTAGATTTGCTGGTGATAAATTATTTTAGCTTTTGTATTTCTATAAAAAAACTTTCTTTTGCCTTCATTTTTGAGAGATCTTTTCCCTGGATGAAGTCGTTGGCTGACAGTGTTGTTCTTTCGGCATTTCAAAGATGTAGCCCCACCGCCTTTTCACTTGCGTTGTTTCCGACAAGAAATCTACAGTCGTTCTTATCTTTGTTCCTGTGTGTAATGCATGTTTTTTTCTCTGGCTGCTTTTAAGATTTCCCCGTTATCACTGGTTTTGAACAAATTGATTATGATGTGCCTTTCCTAGTTTTCTTCATGTTTCTTGTGCTTACAGCTTATTCATACAGGTATGAATCTTAATCTACAAATAGGTGTGCAAGAAATATCAAATTTCTTAGGTTTTTTAAACTCAAGTTAAATCTAACTCAGAGCCAACCTCTTCCAACAAATTGTGGGAAATTCAATCTTAGTCAATATTTTCCCTTCCCCACTGGAGAGGGGAAGTTCCCTGGGCCATACACAGATGGGGAGGCCTCTCCAATCATGGGTCATTGACATGCCCTCATTGCCAGGGTGACACTCAATGTTCTTGCTCATCGTCAATGCTGCCTCTAATCTGTGCCTGGGGCGTGGGACTCTTCAGTCAGTCAAAGCCTTGTGCCTGAGCTCCTATCTCTAGGAAGGGACCTCTCTCCTCAGATCTATTGCTTTCTCCTATCTCCCTAGGTCTGCTTCTCTCTCCTGGAGCACTGCAGTCAAGTCATGCCTCTTTCAACTGCGAGGAACTCTCTCCTTCACTAGCCTCAGAGGCACTCCTCCCTCATCTTTTCCCTCTTCCAGATATCCAGCACGATCTATTCAATAAGTTTGGTTTTGAAGAAAAACAAACAGGAAAATCAGATAACTGCAAAGATTTGCTTCCCACTCAAAGCAAAGAAATGCCAACAACATGGTTACTTGCTTGAAATGAGCATGGAGAGGGATGTTTGGAAGGCAAAATCCAAATTAACATCAAAGATTACCTTGCTACCTGTATAAATTACAATATAAAGTGGTAAATAGTATCATATACATTAATAAAGTTCTATGAGAAGAGTTAGGACTCAGTGACCTATGGAGGGAGCAATCATTGAGCTGGAAGGGCCCCAAGTTATAAAGAGTCCTGGGAACAAGGAAAATAAAGGAGAGAGTTGTGTGGAGGTGTGTGCAAAGGGAATGGGGAAGGATAGGATCGTAACAGGAAAAGCTGGAAAAATTAGTAACTAATGGTGAAGGGTTTTATATGCTAAACTAAGAGGTTCAGATGTGGTAGTGTAGGGAGCTGGCAGTCACAGAGGTGCCTTAGGCATATGAATGACATAAATTGCTCTATTTTTTATTATTATATGGTTACAAGAAAATTAGGATACAGCAATTATGGCCAAAAGAAAAGAAAACCATATTTGTTTTCTATTGCTACATAGAATGTTACCTCAAATTTAATGGCTTAAAATAGCACTCGTTTATTATCTCACAGATTTTGTATGTCAGGAGTCCAGCACAGCTTACTCAGGTCCTCTGCTCCAGGGTCTTGTACAATTCTGCAATTAAGATGTCAGCTGGGCTGGGGTCCCATCTGAAAGCTTGACTGGAGAAGGATCTGCTCCAAGCTCATGTGATTGTTGGCAGTGTTCAGTTTCTGAAGTGTTGTTGCACTGAGGACCTCAGTTCCTTGCTGGCTGTTGGCCTGAGGTCACCCCCATTTCCTTGCCACTGGGATTCTCCACAGAGAAGTTCACAATATGGCGGCTTGTTTCATCAAAGTCAGCAAGAGAAAGAGTCTGTTAGCAAGATGGAAGTTACAATATTATGTGATGTAATCATGAAAATGAAATCCCATCACCTTTGCTGCATTCTCTTAGAACCAAGTTGCCCGTCCCACCCACACTCAAGTGGAGAGGATTACACAAGGGCACAATACGAGGAGGAAAGGATTATCTGGTACCATCTTGGAGTCTGTCTACCACAAAAAGAAAAAAAAGTAATTATTCACTGGCAGCCATCATCTAGGTTTGAAGTAGGAGGCCACAACATGAAACTCTAGTTGTCAGGACGCTGCACATGTGTCTCCAAATAGACTGCCACCTATTCAGTGTGGCCTCACCTTCAAGGAGAATCAAACAATTAGCAATTTCATGATTTAAGAGTGAGTTTATGCTTATATTGTGGAGGATAAATATTTCTGTGCTTACGTAAAAATCCATGCCTTCTTTAGAATAGCCAGAGATATTTACCAAGCCTGATTCCTTCTTTTAAATACAAGATATGGATGCACGAGGATTACATTCTTGAAGAACTCACATGTATTACCATTAAAAATGACTTTAAAGAAATGAGACTATTTTTCAAACTGACAAGTAATTATAATTGAAAATAGACATTAAGTAGATTTGATTTAATAAATTTTCCCAGACCTTGTTTTTGTTACAGGATCTGATTCCAGACTTTAGCCATGTTTCATAAGTTGAAATCTGAAGCTTTTCTCCTGAGCACTTGGGAAATTGGGTCTAAAGGTTAGCAAGGTTAGTGAGCAATGCTGGTGGACTTGTGTTCTAGATCCATCTGTTCCAAAAATGCTGTGTGAGAACTTAAATTAGTTACTTAATTATTCTTGGCCTTGGTTTCCTCATCTGTAAAATGATAGCATTGGACTAAATATTCTCTTTTCAGCTCTAACCATCTCTGAATACATTCTTTTCTTACCATTCAATCACCTTGAATTATGCCCAATTGGTTTAGTCCAAATTTGAAAGGCCTTTGGGGGCTTGTCATTTGCAATCCGTCACTTCAGGATGAGTGTCAGAGAACAGTCCCAGCTATGAGATATAAACTGATTGTAAAATGGATCTGTGGGGCCTACAAGGGGTGATCTACCAAGTGCAGAGTGGTAGGAGGGGAGAGAAGTCCAGCTGCAATGGAGTGAGCTGATCTCCAGCGTCCTGTTTTACACACAAATTTAACTTGTGCATTCTCTCAGAGACTTTGCAGCCAAGGGTACTGGCACATTTCCAGACTATATAATTTTAGACCGCTTTTGCAACTCCCAACCTTAAGCTAAGATGGGGACTTGGCTCACTCCTGGCCTGAGCTACAGAGGCCAGGATGTGCTCCCTCATACCTGTCACCTCCCTCACCACCTATCAATGGAAAGAGCATTTCCTGTCCACACGTGTGATTTGTTAAGCATGTTTCAGTACTCTTTACTCAATAGATATTAATTGAGCAGTTTCTCTGGAGGAGAGACATTTACCGATAAGTATGAAAACACATATATCATTACAAACTGCAACAATTCCTTTAAAGGAAAAGCAAAAAGTGTTCTGGAAGAATAGAGAGGCGAGATAGAATCTAGTGTAGGGAAGACACCATTGAGGAAGTGATATTTGAGCAATGGTCTAAAGGACATCCAGGAGTTCAACAGAAAGCAGTGAAAGAAAGCAATATCCTTGATGGGTGAGGAGCAGGGGAGGGTCAGTGGAAGAAGAGTCTGGGGAAATGTCAAACCCAGACTATGAAAGTCCTTCCATCCAGCACAGCATTGAAGAGTTCTAAACTAAAGAGTAGCATGGCCAGTGTGAGTTCTTGAAAAATCACTCTGGATAGAGTTTTGGAGGGCAACAAGAGAGCAGTTAGGAGGATATACAGTAAGCCAGGTAAGAGATCACAGTAGCTTGGATGAGGGTGGAGAAAATGGAGATGGAGAGAAATGGTCATATTCCAGAGATATTTAGAAGTTCTGGCAGGATTTAGGGTGGGTTCATCAGGAGAAATTAGACAGAAGGAGAGCTTCTAGGTCTCTAGCTTAGACACTGAGTGGATGGCAGTCATGTTCACTAAACAAGGAAACACTAGGGGACAGTCAAGTTTCAAAGGTGGGATTATGAGTATAGGCTCAACCATACTGATGTTGAGGTGCCTTTGGAATCTTCCATTGGAGGTGACAAGGGAGCAGCTGTGTATATGCCCTGGAGCTCGGAAGAGATTTCTGAACCGGGGACAAACATCTGTTAGTCCCTGATCCATAGATGGTAACTGAAGACTCAGATGTGATGGACACCATCTAGGGAAAGAATGTAGAGTAAGAAGAGAAGAGCAGAACCAGGCCTTGAGGGACTTCAATGCTCAATGGACAGCTAAAGGAGGATGATCCAATAGGGAGGTTGGCAAGGACTAACCAAAGATATAAAACAGAAATCAAGAGGCAAGAGATACGCAAACACTTCCAAGAGGTAATGGTCAACCTTTATGAGATATCCAGTACAATAAGATTTGAAGAATGTTCTTTGTATGTAGTGACATGGAGGTCATGAATGACCTTTAAAGAGCCATTTCAACAAAGTTGTGGATATTAAATGCAGACTGGACTGGGTTGAGGAGTGAGTGGGTATGAGAAGAAAGTAGGTGTGGTTTAGCTATAAGAGGATGGGAGAGATTGAACAGGACCTGGAAGGTAAGGTATAGCTGAAGGGAGGATGACTTTTAAACAAATGCGACTTTATGGTGGTGAAATGCTGATGGAAAGGTGAATCATGAGGACAGAGAAGAGAGATTATGTTGGTGAAGGTGGTGAAACAACAAGAGTAGATGGGATTCAGAACACAAGGGGAGGAGGTAGCTTTAGGGGGGAGGAGGAATAACTCCTTATTCCAACAGGCAGCTGAGAGGAAAGGATGGATGCAGATGCAGATAGATTTGTAGGGTTGACAGAAAAAAGTTGGTATATGTGTGTAGGGGAGCTCCTCTATAGTGGCTTCTCTTTTCCTTTGGAATAGAAGGTAAGTTCATTTGCAGATATGGAGGGTGCAAATGGTGATGGAGGTGGATTCTTACATGAGGGAAGCTTTCCTGTGAGTAGAGGAACTATAAGCTTGTATTCTCATGATTTTACTAACAAAGTGAAAAAATTTAGTCTATCTGTTTATTAAATATCAGTTAAGTTTTTAATAGCGTGCTTCACTGAATCCAATCATCTTGCTTTAGGTCTGGGTAGTGTTTGTTTTTCGTGTACTAAAATAATCTCATTTATCTACGTGGACACAACCTCAAATCACATTTTCAGAAGGACTCGGTTTAAAGATTTCATCAGTAACTCTTTTTTTACCTGACTACTCTACAAAAGATACAGCTTCCTGGATCTTGTTGCGAGTTTCAGCCATGTCATGCTACATTTCAACTAGTAGTAAAATAGTTCACTACCAATGTAATTTCTGCAACAACTCAGATTCTAACCGTTTCAGGGAGGCAGTCTCTCAAAATTTTCTAAAGCTTTTCCAAAAATTTTGAAATCCCAGTGTAACCAAAATGTTCCAGGCATTCTAGAGGTTAACTTTCAAGTTTATACAAACCCTTAAATTCCTAAACCTTCAGTGGGGCTAGAGGTTCCCAATTCTGGAGGCCACCGCCACTTCATCTAGTACCTCTTGGCATCCACTTATCCCTCCTATTCCCCTAATCAACCCTTTTCCTGTTCCCATTTGTAGCATATCAAACACCATTTCACTTAGGGCTCATTTCGACTCTGGTCTCTGAAACTATGTTTATTTTTCAGTTATTCTTGGATTCTGAAGACTTATTAAGGCATTAATGAAGAGAACGACTTGATGAGTGTCAAAGGAGTTTCCAGTGAAGAGTTGCCAAGCATCAACTTGATTACAGGGGCCAGTGTATGAAAATAACAGAGGAGGATTGAGCTCTGCAATTAAATCTCTAGGTGTCTGAGCTTACATGGGCCTCCAAAAAGATAAGATGAACCTAATATAGGTGATGATTTAGAGCTATTAGCAATCCAAGCCAAAAAGCATAATAATAACCCATGATTTAGGAAGATATTTTAATTAAAAAGCAAATGTTGGGAGAATATCTCTGGCAATGTGAGTGGTGACCCCCTATTAAGGGAAAATAAAAGTGCTTTTGCCCATATTGTTCAGAAAACTTTCCTCTTCCGCTTCTCTTAGGAATAATACATACTTTTTTTTTAAATATTTTCTCCATTTGATCTAAACTACTCTGCTCCATGAGCACTGATGAACTTTTTCAAGAGAGTTGGCAATTTCTTTACTACCTACTCCGTGTCACTACATCAGAGTCATTACCACACCATCATGACTGCCCTGCCATACCTGTTATCCTCCTTCAGATATGGTCAACACCATCTCAATAAGAAATGGGGTGTGCAGGACAATAGACCAGGTAAAGGGCTGCCCACAGAAGCAGCATGTGAGAAAGGAAGTTCCCAGGAACCCGTCAAGACAGTAGGGATATTGTGTCAGGAACAATTAAGTGGGTTCTGAGCCAGCGAGATGCAAAGGTAAGAATCCCAGGTAGCAAGAAAAGACTGGATCATGCATCTCATTGAATAGGCGAGACCAGTACATAATGACAAGAGATAATAATGTCTCTGTAGGGAAGCCAGGAGTGGGTGAGGTTAGTTGGAGCAAAAAATGAAGACTGTGATTAGCAGGCATGTGTTGGGATGCATGCTCTCAACCACCATTCTCACTACATAGATAGCACGCATAGTAGGAAAATTGCATTACTGAAAATAATGCTTTTATTTATTCCCACAAAAGCCTTATTTGACATTAACATATAAGTATATAAATGGCATGATGAGAGACAATGAACTAAATTCCATCTTTTGTTACCTGAAAATTCCATGTGTGAGTTGAATAGCCTTTGTGCACTCATTTTTAAAGATCTTAGCTAATACACCAAGATGGAACATGGGCCATGCAACATACTCCCATGCCCCATTTTAATTCCATTTTACTGAGTACCTCCCATAAATATGTGAGATGACTCCATATTTAGTTAGAATAACTCTTTCTAGATATCACATTATATGGCATCAGACCACAAGAAAGTCACGACTCCAGGTATCATGTATGTTTTTTATACTCTTCATTAAAGATTGTATACAGTGAACCAATGGTCTTTCACAAGGAAATATCTTACCTGTCATTTCTCTAATGCAAATTTCCTTCTCCCTGAGGCATTCCCTCTTCCTCTCCCAACATCTTCCCAGAGCAAATCAATTCTCCTTCCTTCTCCTACTGCAGGTTCTGTTAGCTCAACTTTCCCAAACCCAGGCATGACATCTAGGTTCTGAGGGTACATGCTCCTCACCAAGAAGGTTCAACAAATCATGTTCCCAATAAGTAATGATCTCCAAGGGGTGGGAGGATGGGAAGGAGGAGTTGTTCATAAGCTTACACATGCGAATTATGAGAATCCCAGCTTGACTTTTAGTTTGTGAGCACAGATATGGAAGATAGCTGAGCTACATTGAAAGGCATTATGTGCCCAAATGAAAAGCACAGACCACTGAGCAGGAGTCTAGCATGGATCATATAGATCAAGGACAGCCTCAGGGGCCGGCTCCGTGGCCGAGTGTTTAAGTTCGTGTGCTCCGCTGCGACAGCCCAGGGTTCGGATCCTGAGCGCAGACATGGCACCGCTCGTCAGGCCACGTTGAGGCAACGTCTCACATCCCACAACTAGAAGGACTGGCAACTAAGATATGCAACTGTGTACAGGGGGGTTTGGGGAGAAAAAGCAGGAAAAAAAAAAATATTGGCAACAGTTGTTGGCCCAGGTGCCAATCTTTAAAAAAAAGAAAAAAAAAGGACAGCCTCAAGGAGGACCTGGTAAGCTGGGCCTAGATTTGTGAAGAGACTGGAACCAGGAGGATTCAGGCGGGCAAACAAAAGAGAGGATATATGTTGGGAGTGGAGAGGGAGTCAGAATGAACAAAAGTGCAAGAATGAGCATGGATTCTCCTCTGTTTTGATTAGAAGGGAAAATATGTCAAAAGTAATGTCAAGCTAGGTATGTAGTCTCAACCCTGGAGACACTTGTGCCAAAGAGATTGGACAAGCTGAGCTGGATGGCCACCATGGGATAGGCTGCGTAGCCACCACTGTGAGAACCTGCTTCTAAGACAAGGCAAAGCCTTAGTCAGAGGGCAGCTGATATCCAAAGTGGAAGAGACAGGGATGTATACGAAGCCAAGGGGATGGGACAAGATGATTACTTAATATGTGACCTGAAGTCAGCTTGGCAGCCAGAAGAATAGGAATGAACTCTGCAATGGTTCGGTGGTTCTATATGCTGAGACTGATCTGGGGTCCAGGTGAGATTTCCCTTGTACAACAGTACAGACTGCCAGGTAGACAAAGCTCTTAAAGGGATTGTCCCGGGCTGGATGCCTGACAAACCAACAGCAGTAATTTAATGCAGTAATTTCACCAGTAAAATGAGGTTATTGGAGTTTTTTGAGTAAAGAAACCATGTCAAGAGTGTGATGGCTTGTAAAAATTGTGACTGATGTACACAGTATGGATTATAATACCAGGAATAAGTAAATAAATAGTTAAATAAAGACATAATTAATCATTAGATAAGTAGTTTATACATTTATTTACTCAATGAATATTTATTCAGTACCAACTATTTGTCCAGCACTGGTGAGCAAAGCAGATCTAGTCCTGACTTCATGAAGTTTACGATCTAATGGGAAAAGCAACATTAAGCAATTAATGATATACATTACAAATCGTGGTTCTATGAATGAAAGGATGAAAGTATTACGAGAGACTAGAACAGGGGAGTTGTGAGGTAGGGACTCGACGAGATGGAGCTCATTGTGATGTTGGCTAGGTCAGTTCAGGTTCAGTGAGGAGGGCAAAGATTGTAGTGGATTGGAAAAGAATGAATAGAAGGAGGGAGAAAGAAAGGAAACAAGGAGCTGGGGACACATCATTAAATAAAACAGACAACACCCCTGCCTATGGAGCATACATCCGAGAAGAGATGCTCTGTGGGTAGGCAGAGCACTTGAGTGGGAGATCAGAGCTGGGACTATCAATGTAAGGATAAAGGACAGAGATGCAACTGTGGCAGTATTCACCAAGGGAAAGAGTGCCAAGAGAGACACACAGGTAATCAAGGATGAGCATGAGCAAATGTCCCCTGCTGGGAAAGGGTGGGAAAAGAAAAGGAATTCAGAAGAATCTAGAAAAGGATACAGTTATACGTCTGATTGGAGATTAGAATAATTTATGTTTATAAGATGACTAGAAAAGGTTGTGATCCAGGACTGTTACCTCCCAGAAGAGAAGAAAGCTTTAACCATTTTTAATCAAAGAATCTCTTTAGAGAAAAGGGCCATAAGGCCCGTAGACTGAGCTAAAACAGTCTGGGGGCAGCCTTCCCTGAGCCTGCATGCAGGTGCAGGGTGGAGACAAACCTCGTCAGGCTGACCCATGGTGATCCCCAGCCAAAGACTGCTGAAGACTGGATGAACAAACAGACAAATACGCAGAGGTCTAGAGATGAGTAGCTAAGAGAACAAGGAAGGTAGATATTCAACAAGGAAGAGAATAGTAAAGTGTCTCTATCATATATGCCGGCCATTGTTGCTTAGAAAGAAAAAGACATGCCATATTTGATGTCTACAGATATCTTTCTCCTTCCACCTTCTCAAATGATGCTCATAAAAAGCCTGAGTTTCCTCTCCAACCCCTTAGATCTTTATTTTCTGATTCAGAATCATTTTTAGCAGGTTGTTCTATAACAGCAGTGAGGTAGATTTAGAAACAAAACAAAACTAACTTAAAAAACAAAAATGAAAAATTCCCAAACTTTGACCAGTAAACCAAGAAAAATGGTAAGTATTTCAAAGGTAAGCTAAATGGAAAAAGTGGGCTGGGCTGACTTACATTACTAACGCTAACTTCAAAATGATGTAGAAAGATAGTTAGGGGTTTTGTTAAGAATCTGGAGACTTCATTAGGGTCTATACTGTAATTTTGCCTAAGTAAGCCCCAATAATTAACACTGTGAGAGAAGTAATAGGACCAATGCTGGTGTGCTAAGCCCCATGAAAGTAATACATCTTCTTCTAGTAATGATTATGTTCCTTTTTGTTATTAAAGATACAGTTAAAAGGATTTGTGTTTTTCCCTTTTGTATGAAGAAATAGTAAACATTATATTTGATATTCTTATTTTCCATATATAGTGACACTGGAAATGTAATTAGCTATATTTTTTTTTAACAAATTGGCTTAAGTGACTATAATGACAACTTAAAGATTCTAAAATGGAACGAGGACTCATTTGGTGTGCCATTCATCTAAGTTGCTAAAGACATAATATCGATCATTTGCTAATCACTACTGTGGGTCAAACATTACTAAAGCTTTAAAGAAATCTTGTGTCTCCTACAAAATGACTGTCAGCAAAAACACTGGAAGTGAAGTGATTTGCTAAAGATTTTTAAAACAGAGAGAGAGAAAGAAAGGCCAGAAGGAAAGGATAGGGAGGGTAGAATGACTATTTTCTGGATGACTCTGTTTACGTTTATGCCTGATACCCACAATCACAAGCATTCAGTAACTGGTTGAGGTTGAACATAGTTTTGATGATGATGATGATGATGGCTGTGACAACTATACTCTTTCCCCTAATCCTCAAGTGGTATATCAACAGGAAATATTATGATCTCCAACTTGTACGCAAGGGAAAAAAGGGACATTAAAATTTTGATAGCAACCTCTTTTTCTAAGATATTTGTTATCGGAGGGAAGGGGAAATAAGTAAAAACTATAAAACTTAGGGAAATCTCCAGTAATATCACTTTAAGGCCTAGGAATTACTTTTGTAAAATAAATCCTCTCTTCTGTCCCCTTCTCACCATTTGGCTCACTCCACATGGTGGTTAAATGGTTAAATGGTGCACATTCTAATTATATTTTGGCATCAGTCTTACAGCAGAACAGAGGTGTCTCTTGGTTTTCCACCTGCTGGTTGCAATACCTCCAACAAACTGTCACTTTTTCAGAGTTAACAAAACTGAACATGAAACTGTTTTGTGTGAAGAACCAGAGCTTCCAACTGAAGAGATTTTCAGGCTATGGCACAACCCATACTATATGGCAGCACCTTCCAATGAAGTGTGAGCACCCCAGTTCTGTTACAGGGCTTCCCACTCAGGAACAGGGGAGCTGATCAAGCAGTGTGTGTGCAGGGGGATGGACCACGGGTCATAGTAGCTGAAAGAGTCCAGAGGAAAGACAGTGCAGCTAAAGCCTACACCCCTGGTAACACCTGTGTGCCATATGCTGTAGACTGAATTGTGCCTCCCAGATTCATATGCTGAATCCCTAACCCCCAATGTGATGATATTTGGAGATGGGGCCTTTGGAAAGGGAATAGGTTTAGATGAGATAATGAGGGTGAGGCCCTCATGATGGGATTTGTTTCTTATAAGAAGAGACAGGAGAAAGCCCTCTCTCTCTCTTTCCCGCTCTCTCTTCCATGTAAGCACACAGTGAAAAGGTGGCCATCTCCAAATGAGAAGGAGAGTCTCACTAGATCATGCCATCACCTTGATGTTTGACTTCCAGCCTCCACACTATGAGAAAATACATTTCTCTTTTTCAAGCCACCCAGTTTATGGTATTTCATTTTGGCAGCCCAAGCAGACTAAGACACCATAAAAGCCAACTATCCTGAGAATACTGCCCTGCACAGAGTAAGCGTTCAATAAATGTAAATAATTATATTTCTTCACAGTAAACATTTTCTTCTTAATTGACTGGAGAACATTTCTACAGTCACATACTTTCACCTTTGTGACAAATAACAATCAGGAAGCTTACTTTGCCAGTATCATTTTGAGAATGACTTTCCAGCCACCAAGAATGCTTAAATGACAATGTGTTTCTACTCTGGGTGTCTTCAGAACATCCATATGGAACAGGCACAGGTAGGTATTATTGTTCCCCATTTATAGATATGGAAACTTTGGCACAGACTTGATTAATGTCACACAGGGCATCATAAGTTATCAAAACAATAAGCAATACCCTCTAACTATAGCCCTAGATTTTTGACCTGTGAACAGAATAATAAACTATCTCTTAAAAGTGGATGATGACTATATAGAATTTTAATAGGAAATTTTGATTCTATATACTTAACATGGCAAAATTAATTATATTAATGTCCCCAAGTTCATTAGAATAAATGGTAAATCAACCCACAACCTGTGGAAGGCATGGCAGCATTTGCTAAGGATGTAGAAAGAGGTATTAGTTACAGTCTCACTTCAGTTGAAGAGACAGAGAGAAAATAAAGCATACAGTAAAAGATAACTTTCTCATCTTGCTTTCCAATTTGGATACTTTTATTTCTTTTTCTTGCCTAACTGCTGTGGCTAGGATTTCCAATACTATATTAAATAAGAGTGGCAAGAGTGGGCATCTTTTCTCTTGTTCCTGTTCTTTAAGGGAGAGCTTCCAGTTTTTCATTGCTGAGTATGATGTTAGCTGTGAGTTTGACATATATGGCCTTTATTATCTTGAGGTACTATCCTTCTATACCCATTTTATTGAGACTTTTATCATAAATGGATACTGAATCTTGTCAAATGATTTCACTGCATCTATTGAGATGATCATGTGGTTTTTATTCCTCGCTTTGTTAATGTGGTGTGTCTCATTGATTGATTTGTGGATGTTGAACCATCCCTGCATCCTTGGAATAAATCCCACTTGATCATGGTGTATGATCCTTTTAATGCGTTGTTGTATTTGATTTGCTAAGATTTTGTTGAAGATTTTTGCATCTATGTTCATCAGCCACATTGGCCTGTAATTTTTCTTTTTTGTGCTGTCATGTTTTGGTACCAGGGTGATGTTGGCCATGTAAGAAGTAAAAGTGTCACTATTTGAGGATGACATGATTTTATATACAGAAAACCTAAAGAATGCACCAAAAAACTGTTAGAAATAATTAACAAATACAATAAAGTTGCAGGGTACAAAATCAACACACAAAAATCAGTATATTTCTGGGCCAGCTTGGTGGCATTGTAGTTATGTGCATGCACTCTGCTTTGGCAGCCCAGGGTTTGCAGGTTCAGATCTTGGGTGTTGACCTATACACCACTCAGGAAGCCATGCTGTGGGGGCATCCCACATACAAAATAGAGGACGATTGGTACAGATGTTAGCTCAGGGACAATCTTCCTCACACACGCACACAAAAATAAGTTATGTTTCTATACACTAAAAACAAAGAAACAGAAAGACAAATCAAGAATACTATCCCATTTACAATTGCAACAAAAAGAATAAAATACCTAGGAATAAAATTAACAAAGCAGGCAAAAGACCTTTAAACTGAAAACTATAAGACACTGTTG
Source organism: Equus quagga (assembly GCF_021613505.1). Taxonomy (NCBI): domain Eukaryota; kingdom Metazoa; phylum Chordata; class Mammalia; order Perissodactyla; family Equidae; genus Equus; species Equus quagga. The sequence goes on along the minus strand of NC_060275.1, from coordinate 20,196,784 downwards.
AAAGAAATCGAAGAAGACACAAAGAAATGGAAAGATAGTTCATGCTCATAGATTGGAAGAATTAACATAGCTAAAATGTCCATATTACCTTAAGCAATCTCCAGATTCAATGCAATCTTTATTAGAACAACAATGACATTTTTCACAGAAATAAAGCAAAGAATCCTAAAATTTACGTGGAACAATGAAAGACCTCAAATAGCCAAAGCACCTTGAGAAAAAAGAACAAAGCTGGAGATATCACACTCCCTGATTTCAAAATTTATGACAAAAAAAATTATATTCAAAACAACATGGTATTGGCACAAAAATAGACACAGAGATCAATGGAACAGGATTCAGAGCCCAGAAATAAAGCCACACATTTATGGACAGCTAATTTTTGATGAAGGAGCCAAGAACATATAATAAAGAAAGGAAGATCTCTTCAATAAGTTGTGCTGGGAAAACTGGACAGCCACGTGCAGAAGAATGAAAGTAGACCATTACCTTACACCATACACAAAAATTGACTCAAAATGGAGTAAAGACTTAAATGTAAGACCTGAAACAGTAAAACTCCTAGAAGAAAACATAGGCAGTACACTCTTTGACATCCAACTTAGCAGTATCTTTTTGAATACCATGTCTCCCCAGGCAAGGGAAACCAAAAAAAAGTAAACAAAAGGGACTACATCAAACTAAAAAGCTTCTGCATACTTAAGGAAACCACCAACAAAACAAAAAGACAACCTACAAATTGAGAGAAAATATTTACAAATGATATATCTGATAAGGGATTAATATTCAAAATATATAAAGAACTCATACAACACAACAACAAAAAGAACAACCCAATCAAAAATGGGCAGAGGATCTGAAACAGACATTTTTCCAAAGAAGACCTACAGATGGCCAACAGGCACATGAAAATATATTCAACATCACTGACCATTAGGGAAAAACTACAATGAGCTATCACCTCACACCCATCAGAATGGCTATTATTAAAAAGACAAGAAAAAACAAGTGTTAGAGAGGATGTAGAGAAAAGGGAACCCTAAGACACTGCTGGTAGGAATGTAAATTGGTGCATCCACATTGGAAAATAGTATGAAGATTCCTCAAAAAATTAAAAATAGAACTACCACCTGATCTAGCTATTCCATTCCTGTGTATTTTTCCAAAGAACATGAAAACACTCACTTGAAGATATATGCACCCTTATGTTCATTGCAGCATTAATCACAACAGCCAAAACTTGGAAACAATGTAAGTTCCCATCAATGAATGAATGGATAAAGATGTGAGATATATATATATAATGGAATACTACTCAGCCATAAAAAAGATGTAATTTTGCCATTTGCAACAACATGGATGGACCTTGAGGGTATTATGGTCAGTGAAATAAGTCAGACAGAGAAAGACAAATACTGCGTGATTTCACTCACATGTGGAAGATAAACAAGCAAACATGTAGATACAGGAAGAAGATTGGTGGTTACTAGAGAGGAAAGGGGGTGGAGGGAGGGCAAGAGGAAAAAAAGCTAACTTTTTCAAGAAGAGGAACAAGACATCTTTATGTTGCCAAGCATTGTATAACATCCAGACTAGTAGTCAGCAAACTTTTTCTGTGAAGGGCCACACAATAAATATTTCGGTCTCTGGGAGCCATATGGTCTACTCAACTCCACTATTGTAACTTTGTAGCTAGCTCAAAAGCAGCTGCAGACAACGTGTAAAGAATGGGTGTTCCCATGTTCCAATAAAACTTTATTTATAAAAACAGATGACAGACTAATTTGACCCAAGGGCCATAGTTTATTGACCACTGATCTAGATAACTTAGCTATATAGCTTTTAATAACTTACCTATAGCTTTGAGCTATGCAGCTCTTTCATTTTCCTGATAATTATAGCCTGTTCCTTAATTATTCATTATTAATTTTGAATAGGTAATGAGAATCCCAGTACAAAAATGCAAGAAGGTCCAAAGTTTACTCAGTAAAAAGGAAAAGTCTTGTTTCTCCCCTTTTACCACTGTTCTCTCCCTCCAGCCCCCATGACCACACCCAGTTTCTCACTTCTCCTCCTCAAATGCAACCACTTTTGTTAGTCTCTTGTGGATGCCCTCAGGGATATTCTAAAGCTATGCATACCATGGTAACTTTCGTAAATATGACCCGGATTTAATCCTCACTACAGCTCTGCGAATAGAGAAACTATCTGCCAAATCCCCCCATTTTGAAAATGAGGAGACTGAGAGAGGCTCACAAGAGCCAAGTTACTTACCCAAGGCCGTATAGTTAATATCTAGGGTTCAAATCCATATTCTTTTACACAGCACACCACCTCCAAAAGATTGCCTCTCTAAAAATCACACATCTTATGGAATGTGGAATAATGCTGGATTTTTTTGAAAAAAGAGAGTGACGGGATGAGGTTTATTGGTAAGTACAGCTTTAATGTCAAAAGCTGCTGTCTGCCCTCCCTTTCTCACCCCCACTCCCGTCCAGGGAGTCTTCTTTCCTTCTCTAGACAACGACAGAATGTTACACCTAAGTTGTCTGTGCCATGGAAGAAGAAACCATACTTCACATTGGAGGTGCCAATATTATCTCCCGCAGAAGGTCAGTAAACCTCTGGGTTTTTACACACAAGTTGTAAACTTTCCTTTCTCCTCTCATTCTCTCTCCCTAATCAAAAACTTATGCTCAGCTCTTTTTCTTAATAGTTTTTATTTTATTTCCTCTCTAATGAGCTGCTTGTGCAGCACACCAACATACCTGCACGCTGCCTTCTCCATCTTCCTCCGTTTACCCAAACCCTTGACATTCTTCTTTCAAGAACGTCAGGCTGACTTCATTCCAAGAAGATTCAGTGGTAATCACGGCAAAATTCACTCTCTCCTTTGATTACAAAGCTCTCAGTGTATGAATTTGATGGTTCTAATCATATCATCCATATTATTGTTTAATTTTTCACGAATGGCTAATATCAAAAAGAATATTTCTCAAAATCAAAAAACATACTTTATATTCATTAGTATATCATTTACCTCCCACCCCCAGGCTATACACAATTTACATAGTAGGTGTTTAATAAATAATTGTTGAATAAATGAATGGATGAATGAAATATTTAAACCTTCAGCTAGGAACATATACTTACTTATCATAATCCCCCTCAAGGGTATTGTTAAGTACATTGCTCACTGTAACACCAGCATCTTGTCCATGAGGTCCCATAGGAATCACATCTTCAGCCTTAGTACCAAAAATGGATATGCATTACCCGCACATAGGTTGGCCTTATTCTCAGGGTCACTGTGAATTGTATGGCTTTTGAGCATGTCTTTTAATGGACGATGCTTTTTTTAATCTTAAATCTTACACAGAACCCACACTATATAAAACAAATAAACTCAGAACTCCTCTGGCTGAGCAGGAGGATGGAGGGAGCTCCAACCTTGCCTTGGTCTCACCTGTTATATCTATGCCTGGGTACCTCCTGGAAAGCCAAGGGCTTCGTGAGACAAGATGGTGATTCAGTCTCTCTCTCTACATTAGCCACTAGAATTTTGGCCCACTTCTAGAAAATGTGGAGGACTCGTGACTTACTGAATTCTTTCTTGGCTTTATTTAATCTTTCTTACTATTCTGCCTTTATGCTATTAACAATTACTTTTTTATTTTATATTTTGTAAGGTATCTGAAATTATTTCTGACACAAGGCATAGGAAAGGTAGATGAATGGATGGATGGATGGATGGATGGATGGATGGGTGGATAGATACATAGATCTTTACAAAATTAGCTCTAGAACATCTTTTCATGTACCTGTTGGCCACCTGTTTGTCTTTTCAGAAAAATGTCTGTTCAGATCTTCTGCCCATTTTTCAGTTGGATTGTTTCTTATTTTGCTATTGAGTTATATGAGTTTTTTATATATTTTGGATATTAGTCCCTTATCAGATATGTGATTTGCAAATATTTTTTCCCATTCAGTAGGTTGCATTTTTGTTTCATTGATGGTTTCCTTTGTTGTGCAGAAGCTTTTTAGTTTGAGGTAGTCCCATTTGTTTATTTTTGCTTTTGTTGCTTTTGCTTTTGGTGTCACATTCAAAACACTATCACCAACACCTAGCTCAAGGAGGTTACCACCTATGTCTTTTAGGAGTTTTGCAGTTTCAGGTCTTACATACAAGTCTTTAATTCATTTTGAGTTAATTTTTGTGTGTGGTGTGAGATAATGATCCAGTTTCATTCTTTTCAATTTTGTTGTTCAATTTTCCTACCACCATTTATTGAAGAGACCATTTTTCCCCATTGTATATTCTTGGCTCTTTTATAGTAAATTAATTGACCATATATGGTTGAGTTCATTTCTAGGTTCTCTGTTCTATTCCATTGGTTTATGTGTCTGTTTTTATGCAAATATCATACTGTTTTTATTACTATAGCTTTGTAATATAGTTTGAAATCAGGGAGTGTGATACCTCCAGCTTTGTCCTTTCTCAAGATTGCTTAGGTTATTTGGGTTCTTTGATGGTTCCATACAAATTTTAGGATTGTTTGTTCTATTTCTGTGAAAAATGCCATTGGAATTTTGCATATTGCTTTTGCATATTACATTTGCAAAATTGCATATTGCATATTGCTTTGGGTAGTATGGACATTTTATCAATATTAATTCTTCTGATCCATGAGAATGGAGTATCCTTCCATTTATTTGTGTCTTCTTTAATTTCTTTCATTAATGTCTTGTAGTTTTCAATATCCGAGTCTTTCACCTCCTTGGTTAAATTTATTCCTGGGTATTTTATTCTTTTTGATGCAATTGTAAATGGGATTGCTTTCTTAATTTCTCTTTCTGATGGTTCATTATTAGTATAGAGAAATACAATAGGTTTTTGTGTGTTGATTTTGTATCCTGCAACTTTATTGAATTTTTTTATTAGTTCTAACAGTTTTTGATGGAGTCTTTAGGGTTTTCTATAGATAATGTCATGTCATCTGAAAATAGTGACAGTTTTACTTCTTCCTTTCCAATTTAGATGACCTTTAATTTTTTTTCTTGTCTAGTTGCTTTGACTGGGACTTCTGATACTCTATCAAATAAAAGTGGTGAGAGTGCACATCCTTGTCTTGTTGCTGACCTTAGAAGAAAAGCTTTCAGCTTTTCACCATTGAGTGTAACGTTAGCTGTAGGCTTGTCATATATGGGCTTTATTATGTTGAGGTACTCAGTCTGCATAATGATGCTCTACATCATTAATCATCAAGGAAATGCAAATCAAAACCACAGTGAGATATCACCTCACATCTGTCAGAATGGCTACTATCAAAAAGACTAGAAATCACAAGCGTTGGTGATGATTTGAAGAAAAGGAAACACTTGTGCACTGTTGGTAGAATGTAAGTTGGTACTGCCACTATGGAAACAGTATGGAGGTTTCTCAAAAGATTAAAAAATAGAGCTACCATATTATCTAGCAATTCCACTCCTAGGTATTTATCCAAAGAAAGTGAAAACACCAACGCAAAATGGTATATGCACCCCCTTGTTCACTGCAGCATTATTTACAATAGCCAGGATGTGGAAACAATCTAAGTATCCATCGATGGATGAATGGATAAAGAAATTTTGTTATATATATATATATATATACACACACACACACACACACAGTGGAATATCATTCTGCCATAAAAAGAATGAAATCTTGCCATTTGTAACAACGTGGATGGACCTTCAGGGCATTGTACTAAGTGAAATAAGTCAGACAGAGAAAGACAAATACCTTATGATCTCTCTTATAAGTGGAATCTAAAACATATGCATATTATATAATGTTTTATATCATATGTACAAGCTGTTAAATACAGAGAACAGGTTGGCGGTTACCAAATGCAGGGGGTAGGCGTGGGAGAAATAGGTGAACTGTTTTTGACTTTTTTTTAGTTTAAATAAATTAAAAATAAATTAAATAATTAACTGGGTTAAACATAAAATAAATAAATAAAATAGAGAAGGGTCAATTGTTGAAAGCTCACATCTCTGAATGGCACCAATTATCATTATATCATCAAGGCATCACTGTGGTTTCATGATAGATTTTTGACAGGTTCCAGTAAAGCCTAGAGGTAACAGAATTTAATTTCACATTTTAGAGTCCTGTGATTCCTGGGATGGGATGAAGAAAGATGCCCTAATACTACTTGTCTACTACCACTATGTACTACCACTAGTTAGCACTTATAATATCACATACTAATGCCAACTCATGTAACACTTACCAAAATTCTGTTGTCTAGGCACAATTGTTACCCTCACTTTACAGGTGAGGCAAAAACAACAACAAAAAGCTAGCTCTAGTGATAAACATTGGCAAACAAGGTACATAGCATTAGTTAAAAATTCTCAATAAACAACAGTTACACATAAAACCAGTAGAAACTCTCCATAGAGTTTTCCTCCGAGTAGAGCCCCAGTGGCACCACAGGTGGCTGACTTTGGCATTTCACCGAATAGGGTAAAGACAATGAAAACCATAGTACAAACCACCCACACATAAATGTTAATATGATGTAGAAAAAAATATTGAAAGAATTCATCTTAACAATTTATTGCTGAATAGCTGTAATCTTTACACTGCTCTACAGAGCATTGCTCCCAACTTTCAAATTGGGAAATTAGTGTACTTGATGATAAAATCAACTGAAATATCTGTTCTCATAGAGGAAGAAGTAAAATGATAGTCCAAATCAATAGTGGATATTCCATTTTATTTCAATTTGTTCTCAGAGAGCATTATTTCTCAGCAGATTTTTTTCCTTAATAATTTTCCTTTATCTTCATGTTAACATTAGTTTACATTGGTTCTATCTGCCTAATGCTTTTGCAGTTGCTTATCCTGTTAGTTGGCTGAGTTCTTGGCACCTAAACTTTCCCAGACTCACTTGCTGATGACTACATAAAGTTCAGGATCAATGGTTTTCAACGGTTTTTACAGGAGTGAATAGAAATACCAATTAAAGACTAATAATGGAATTGCAGACTTGCCTGTGGATCTCGAAGCAATTTACCAAGCATCATTGTATGATCTGATGATGTGGAGGGCAAGCGATTGTGTCTGCATTTGCTCGTGGAACTGCAAAACCTAGGGCCCATTTCTCTTATTGCGTTATGCCCCACCAAGCTGATGATAACCCTGGGAACTCTTGAGAAGTCAGAGGGGGGCCCAGTGGAAGCTCTGCACTGCAGGGGGTTAGGGGTTAAGCGAGTTTCTGGAGGTGGAGCCTGCCGTTCAGTTGTCCCACCAGGAATCACACAGCAGATTGGATACTTCTGGAGATGAGCTCCTTCAGGTTGAACCAACTGGTTTCTTTTACGTCCACCAGTGTTTCTCATTTTGGAGCTGTTGACCCAGATCCTGCCCATTCAGATTCTACTCCACTGCACTCCAGGTAGAGACTTAGGGAGGGCAGGATCAATTTTATCTACTGATTCAGGAAAATAAACAAGATTGAGATTCTGCCTCCTTCTTCCAATAACTAAGACAGACCTCTCCGTTTAAACTTTTGTGGTTGCCTTTCTCTTTAATAACACATTAAGTTTTTCCTTTGAGTATAAAATTAATTATCAGCATAGAAATTTTTAAAATACACAAAAGCACAAAAATAAGAACCTTTAAATCACGCATAATTTCACTACCTGGAAATAAGCAGTGAACATTCTTCAAATATTTCCTTCCAGTCTTTTTTCTACACAGTTTACATACAAACACATATAACATACGTATCACAGAAGCTAAACCATATGCGTTACATATATTATTTCGGCTTTTTCATTTAACAACACATCGTGAATAGCTTTACAGGTAAATAAATATTCTTTACTACATGATTTCTAAAGGTTTCACAGTAGTCCACCGTGAATTATAGTTTAACTAGCCAAATCACTTTAGCATTGAAATTTAGGTCAGTATCAAGTTTTCTCTATTATGAATAATGTTATTGAATTTCTTTGCACAAAAGTTGTCATTCGCATATATCTCTGATTGTTTTCTTAGGATCCCACAGATTTGATGGCTTAAAGGCCATTGAACACTTTCAAGGTCTTTAATACACATTACCTAGTTGTGCCACCTCCCCTATCAAAAGACTGTAGCAAGTTATGCTCTGATAAGCAATGTATAAGTGTTCCCAAAATAGTCATTTGTCATCCACCCCACCCCACCCTTGCTCAAATTTGCTAAATTCATTTTAACGTGATTTTTTCTGGATAGTAATATTGCCAGGGGGTGGTAGGAGGTATTTAGAACATGGTGTGATTTTCACCAAGACCTCAAGCCCCCTAAGGCAGGCAACATTGAATTTTAGTTCTCCCTCTATTTATCGAGCTTTAGGAAAAACAAGAGGGGGGAGTTGACCCGTGATTTCTGATCCCCTCCCAAACAGAAAGCACTCCAAGCCCAGGTCTTGCGCCACGGTTTCCTACGTCCAAGAAGGAGCCAAACGCTAACTGACTTTTTTGCATATAAAGAATCAAGTCAAATGAATCATCTCTATACAGCTAACTTTAAATGGTTTTTTTCCTGCTGCCGAAGAGGATACCTTTCTTATTTTTCAACCTGTGTAAGCGGCTGAAAGTTTCTATTTTTCTCAAACTGTCATGAAAAGGATTCATTATTCTTTGCACATAAACTTCTACATTTTGCTGTGAAAGTCAATATTTATTGCACTTTTTTTCTGCATTTCTTAATGGAACATGTGTGTGATTATTGAATAAACATGAATGTATTGAGTTTTGCAACACTTCTTCTCCAGTAATTTGTTAGGATTTTTTTACTCTTCTAACTCAAAACAGATTTATTTTTCTAATAAGATTTTGCAAGTTCTTCGTCCACGGTATCCACTAGATTTATTTCATTTTCAAAATATAAACGGCTGCACCTGGGCAGCAATTTTTTTGATCACTCCAAATGGTTTGTAATGGTTTCTAGCATAGAGCAATGGTATGCATACTCACCAGATGTACTTCAGTTCATGCATTACTTTTTGGTTCAATATTTTTTGGTCTGCTTATTCCATCTCAGTCTCCCTAGCCACATTCTTAGGCTTTATTTCATTTTCATTTGCACATCACGCAAGAGAACATTTCAGCTGAATAAAGAATCCTTTGAAAGATTTTACATAGAGATGAAAGATCTAATAAATTTCTGTTCAGAAAGCTTATTACTGTTGATATAATTATTATTTAGTGTGGATGAAGTATTCCTGTGATACCCCCAGCTTTAAAGAAACTCTGCGTGGTACTGTCTTCTCTCCTGGCTGTATACCTCAATCATTTTCTCTACGTGAATCCAGTGGTCCAATAATTAGAAATTCAGAGGCCATTAAAAGGAAAATTCAATTTTGCATTTTTTAAATGTTATCATGATTAGGCCAGAATATTTATACTCTTCTTTTTCCTAATGAGCTCAAAATATTTCATAAATAAGCAATAAGATTTTTCTCAATGTTCAAGTTTACAAGATTTTACTGGTGCGAAAAGTACCCGCTAGACCTTCCTACATCTCACTGTAATAAAGTGAATCATAGCAGTAAGTGCAGGCATTTGCAACACAAAAGGCCTCGAAAATTTACAGATAAGTCAATATGTTCATTTTTATTAGTGTTTTCATACTGAAATAATGGTGTTTTTAAGCTTGGAAATTTGGTCTGGTGATTAAGCAGTCTTTTTCACAGAGATATCAATATCTATGGAGCTTTTACTATCATTACTAAGCCCCCCTAAAAATGACACAGCTTTTTACAAGAGAAGAGAAATCAATCCACATTATGTACTCCTCTAGGCTAAGCACATGCCTAAATTTATTGTTTTTTCTATCTGTGACCTTTGCCCTGATATCAGAATAAAAAGTCACATGACAGCCACCCACTTGACATCACCACTTGGATGATCGATATGCAACTCAAACTGAACAATCTATCTGAAAAAACACCCTTGATGTAACTCTCAACTCAGTCTCCTCTCCAATCTTTCCCATCTCAGCAGATGACACAACCACCTGTTCAAAATAAAACTCTCAGGACCATCTTTGATTGCTCTTTCCTTCTCCCCAGCATCTAATTCAACATCAAGTCCTATTGGCACTAACTTTAAAATATATGCTAAGTTGGTCACGTTCTCTTCGTCTCCACTGGTACCATGTGTGTCCAACCATCATCATACCTCACCTGAAATTCAGGAAGCTTTCCATGGATTTCTGTCCGTTTCTACTCTTTATCCACTATAGTCAGTTCACTGCAGTACAAAGCACAAGCGAGCATATGATACTCCCCTGCTTCAACGCCGCATGGGCTTCCCATTGCACTCAGAATAGAGCTCAAGCTCTACCATGACCTGCAAGGCCCTAAATGAATAGGCTCTGCCCCCTCTATAACCACATCTCATACCAGTTTCCTCACTTTCTATGATCCACACTCCCTGATCTTTTATTCCTCAAACATGCCAAGCACATTCCTCTCTTGAATTTTGTTCTCTTCTGCTTCTCTGCACGGAACTCTCTCCCCTCCCTTATCTTCGCATAACTGATATCTTCTCATCTATTAGGTCTCAGCACAAATACCAGGTCCTTAGAGAAGTCACCCTTGACCACCCTGATTCTGTCTCTCTCACATCACCCTACTTTATTTCCTTCCCCGCAATTATCTCTCTTTAAAATGACCTTCTTGATTTGTCTACTTTAACAGCCTAGCTCCCTAGTAGAATATAAGCCCCATGGGAGAACAGAGCTTGTCTCTCATGCACCACTGTGACAACAATGTCAATCTTCACATGGTAGGTGCTCAAATAAATACTCATCAAATGAATGAATTTCTCAGTCAATCAGAAAGTCAAACTCATTGTCATGCCATTCAAGGCCCCTCACAATCCGTCCGTAACCTGCATTTGTAGCCTGTCTCCCAACACGTGCAAACCAAATCAGAAGAGTCGCTATTTCTTAAACACACAATGAAATTTCATGACCCAGTGCCCTTTATCAGACCATTTATTTATTCTCAAGCATCTTTTTGCACCCTTCTCCCACACTTCCCCCCAATTCCACTGGGTTAAATTCTACTCAGTGCTCAAGACCCAACTCAACTGTGTCTTTCTCCACTGAGCTGCTGCAATTTTCTCCTCTGGATTCACAGCACTCTGTCTCTGCATCAGAGGTCCTTAACACAGCCCTCATTTCCAAATTCCATCTATCTCTTGCTTCTCTAGGATATGCTATGTTCTTTGAAAGCAGAAAGTTAGTCATCTTCACGTCCTTCACAATATGTAGTCTAGACTCTGGTAGGGGTTCAATAAATGTTTTTTGGATTGAACTGAATTGAATTGAACTGAAGCAAACTATGAGAGAGATGGCCCAAAAACCAAACTCTGTGCCTCCAGTCAGGAGCTTTTAACTCTCAGTTGATTGTGAAATAGGTAGCTCTCTAATTTAACAGAGGAGGTGTGGAGTCCTGTGTGATGAGGAATTTTCTCTAAGTTTTCTCTGCCTGTTGCAAAGGGAGAGAGGGTCAGGAATCATCGACCCTGTGTGTTCTGTATCTCTGTCTTAAATCACCAGCTGCTTGTTTAGCATTTAGCCCAATGTTTGGCAGAAACTGGGTTGCTTCTCTCACACATGTTTTTCCTTCAGAGTGTTGATATTGGGCTTTATCCTATATGATAACAAAATACCAGACTTCTTGGGTCATTGGTTTAATGCAGCTGTAGTTGGTTGAGGTTCCTGAAAGTTACCACTTGTCATTTGTTTATATCACTGCCCTGGTGAATTTAGTGCTTTTTTTTCCTGGAGAGTTAGAAACTTCATGCCTAGACCCACAGCATTCCCCTATTTCTTGTTCATTGGCATCAGAAATTGGAATGATGTAGAGAAAGCCATCCTGTGAGTGTTCAGCAAAGACTGTAGCAACTTAGTAGAGAGTTCAGAAGGAAAGAGCTTAAGTAGTTCCTTCTTGAATTAATCTACTCTTGTTGCATTAAAGTCAGGGAAGAATCCACAGCGTAGTAGAGTGGGACATTGTCTTCTTAGACAAAGCTGCCTGGAAGGAATACATATCCTGATAACACAAAGAGAATCTTAAGCATACCAGAAAGAAAGTAGTTATATCCAGGCACTTCTGAAGCTCTAAGAAGCAGGGTCAAGAACTGGCCGAAGCAAGACAACAATAGAACACAAGTGCGCAAAATGCAATAGGTTTGGGATAGCCCAACACCAGCTAAATTAGAACCAATAAATCCCCCTCCTCAGCTTTGGTCCACAAGTCTCCAGCTACATAAGGAACATCTATTCCTGAGATGCCCAGATGGAATGAAGTGAGAGTTTATTACCACTTGGTAGCAACCATCTTGGTGCCTGCCATGGGATAAGGTAAGGAGAAGCTTGAAACTGGTCAGAGAAAGGCTTGCATATTGTATCTCTTTTCCCTCTTTCCCTTTAATAACTTTCCTACTCTTCAGGCATCCCTCCTCTTGTATCTTCCTCCAAAAGACAGAGAAATCACTATTCCAAAGGAAATACAAGGACTAGGAAATGGGCTAAGAACATACAAAAAAAAGCGTTAGTTCCACGTGGTCCACTCAGATTGCAGCAGGAGAAAAAAAGAAGGCTGTCTCAAGACTAGCTGACAGCGACTTCAGTTCAGTTTGATTTGGTTCAGCTTAATTCACTTGTTAGGGTCAGAAGAGATGAGAAAGAGTAAAGTAAGAGTATTTGAGGCTGAATAGATAGTTCACTGCTCCATAGGGTGATATGGCTACTAAAAGGTTTAACAAATGCTCATAAGAAATAAAGACAAGAGACCATTATAACAAATTGCCACCTGCTGATGAGAAATAGAGACAGAACCACAAACAGATTTATATTAACTGTGCTGGTAAGGAAGAGCATGACATAGTAGGATAAGAAGGCAGTGCAACTCATCAGAGTCAAAATATGGCCTCTCCTAATGGGGGTGTCCCCATCTGATTCTAACCTGAAGCTCAGTCAGGGTGTGCCCAGTCCCCTTGCTTTCTTGTTAAGTCCCTGACAGGCTTGGATATGTAAACACAGTTGATCATTTTAAATGTCATATATAGAGTATTGGAAGGGACTCTAGAGGTCACCACCCATGGTCACACAACTAGTCAGCTACTTACCCTTCTTCATTTTTCTATTTTGCAATAGACTTTGAAATGTGTTTCCACGACTTCTTGTCAATGAAGATATATCTGATGTTTGGGAATTTACCTCACTTCAAACAAAACAAAGGAGATCCACTGAGATATCACTCTAGAGGCCCTTACAAGAAACTCACTCTCCCCTCCCCGACCCCCAAATCTACCCTTCTGTCTGCTAAAGAAAAAGCAAGAGAGAACATCCTCTCTTAAGACACATTAGCTTACACTGATGGATAAATAGGCCCTTCTGTGTGTAGTGCATACATGTGTGCACACGTGTGTTTGAGTGTGTGTGAGAAAGCGTATGTGGGTTTACTTATTAAAAGGACTACCTGCTAGGCTGCAAACTTCAGAGAGAAATAAAAGCAAATAAGAAACAATGAATAATAATGAAGGACTTTACCATCCATCCTGCTGAACTTCGGGAAGAATGTGAAAGCACATTTTCCCAAAAACAATTTGCAGAGTAGATATTTGGTCTTTCACATACTAAATATTATTGAGACAAATGCTAGATGCTGATCTGTTGTAATTATTTTATACAGAAGGATTTATTGTCAGTTTCTCATTCTATAGAGTAAAACTACTACAGTCCACTAGGCTCCTTCAAAGTTCCCCAAGAATAGCAGGATGACCCTCCATGGCCCTCAGGACTGCCTCTTCATCCAAATGTCTCCTAGAAATTCCCACTGAAGTAAAATGTCTGCTTTATCCCAAGAAGACAAAAAAAGTACTTCATGAACAAGAGAAGACATGTATACTTAGACTCAGGCTAGATTGCATAATGAGATATTAAGAAGACAAACAAGATTCCTTGGCATTCTGAATCAAATGCGATGAAAATGGCATAGAGTTCTCTGCCAAGTTTAGTTCCCTTAAAACATCAAAATTATATTTGGAGAAGGCAGGTGTGGGTAAGTGGGTCACATGCATTTGGATCCTGTAATTACAATGTTCAGGCCGAGAGAGTAATACACGCCAGCACTTTGGTTGGTTAGTCACACATGGAACTGGGTTTAGCTCTGGGGGCTATATTTTGAGGGAAGGGTACAGATAAACCAGAAAGTCTCCAGAGTGAGAAGCCAGAATGGTGAGTGACTCAGGAATTATTTCATGGGAGGCAGAGTTGAGGGACCTGGGACTGTAAATCTGGAGACAAGGAGATTAGGGGAGGGAGGAAATATGAAAGCCAAATTTTCAAATTATTGAAGGTTTTTCATACTGCATTTCTCCTATTTTCCCAAATACACTATGAGTTATCTGTCTGTATATTTTCTTCTATTTAAAATGTACTTCCAGGGCCGGCTCCGTGGCCGAGTGGTTAAGTTCGCGCGCTCTGCTGCAGCAGCCCAGGGTTCGGATCCTGGGCGCGGACATGGCACTGCTCGTCAGGCCACGTTGAGGTGGCGTCCCACATCCCACAACTAGAAGGACCTGCAACTAAGATATACAACTCTGTACAGGGCGGGTTTGGGGAGATAAAGCAGAAAAAAAAAAAGAGAGAGAGAGAGATTGGCAGCAGTTGTTAGCCCAGGTGCCAATCCTTAAAATGTACTTCCTTCTTCTCCTGACTATTGATCCCTCCAGATCCAGCTCAGCATCACCTTCTCCAGAAAATCTTCCATGAGTTGCTTCTCACTTTCTCTTTCCCTGCTACAAGCAGAGAATTCTTTTTCTCTGCACCCTATTATTATCCATAAAAACACTTTCACTTTATAGTATAACTTTGCATTCCAATCTCTCTCTCTCTTTTCTTGCCCATTAAACAATGGGCAGTGAAGGATTCTACCTTCCTTTCATTAATTTTTTTACATCCTTTGCTAAGGATCTGCTGTGTCCTAAATACTATGCTTAGGGCTATTAATACAAAGACAGAAGACTTAGCCTCTCTCCCAGCAAAACATAAAACAAGAAAGACAGATGCAAATATCAGAAACAAGACAAGGATGTCTTCTCTCACATATTCTCTTCAGTATTATACTGGAGATTCCAGCCAGTGCAATAAAGCAAGAAAAAGAAATAAAAGGAATATCCCGACTGGAAAGGAGGAAGTAAAGTTATATTTATTCACTGATGACATGATAGTCTATGTAGAAGATCCAAGAGAATCTAGAACTAATGAGTGAGTTTAGCAAGGTTGTGTGATAGAAAATTCACATACAAAAGCCACTGTATTTCTACTTACTAGGTACAGTGGGAAATTGACATTTAAAAATCAGTACCATCTACATCAAAATACAAAGTAAGTAGAGATAAATCTTCACAAAAATGTGAATGACTTGTATACTACAAAATATTCCTGAGAGAAATTAAAGATTTTTTAAAAGAATAAATATTTGTGTTCACAGATCAGAAAACTCAGCATTGTAAGATTTCAAATACCTCCAAATTAATCCACAGATTCAATGCAATCCCAATCAAAATCATAGGAGGCTTTTTTAGAGAAATTGACCCACTGATTCTAAAATTTATATGCAAAAGCAAATTATAGAGAATAGCCCAAACAACTTTGAGAAAAATAACAAGTTTAAAGGACCAACATTATCTGATTTTAAGATTTATTATAAAGCTATTGTAATCAAGACAATGTGGTATTTGTGTAAAAATAGAGAACCAGATCAATGGAACAGAATAGAGAGTACAGAAATAGACACATACATATATGGGCAACTGATTTGCAACAAAGGTTGAAAGGCAATTCAGTTGAGAAAGGACAATCTCCTCAACAAATGCTATTGGAAACATTGGATATTTGTTTACAAAAAAGTGAACTTTGATGAACACAATCTACTATATACACAAATTAACTCAAAATGAATCATTGAGCTAAGTGTAAAACCTAAAACTATAGAAATTCGAGATGAAACATAGGAGAAAATCTTTGTGACTTTGGATTAGGCAAAGTTTTCTTAGATGTGACACCACACCATGATTCATAAAAGAAAAAATAATAAATTGAACTTAACATTAAAAACTTGTGCTCTTTAAAAGACACTGTTAAGAGAATGAAAAGACAAATCACAGCCCAGAAAAAATATTTGTGGTACACATATCTGATAAAGGACGTGTATCCAGAATATGAAAAGAATTTTTAAATATTAATAATAAGAAAACAACCAACCTAATTTTTTTAAATGGGCAAAAGATTTGAAGAGATACTTTACCAAAAAGGATATATAATGGCAAATACGGACATGAAAAAAAATGCTCAGTGTAAATGATCTCAGAAAAATGCAAAGTAAAACCACAACGTGATATGACTCCTCACTTACTGGAAACTAAAAAGACTAACTATATCAAATGTTGACAAGGGTATGGAGCAACTAGAACACTGATACACCACTATTGAGAATGTAAAATGGTCGTGCTGCTTGGGAAAACACAATGGCAGTTTTTTTTAAAGTTAAGAATATACCTACCATGTAATCCAACAATTTTACTCCTCGGTATTTATCAAAGGAACATTAAACCATATGTCCATCCCGAGACTAGAACATTAATGTTCATAGAACTTTATTCATAGTTGGCAAAAACTGGAAACAACCCAAAGGTCCATAAATAAAGTATGCTGTGTGCATCCAATGAACTACTACTCGGCAATAAAAAGCAATGAACTATTCATACGCTCTACAACATGGATAAGTCTCAAAATAATTAACACTGGAGGGAGGGATTACCAAAGGCACAAGGGAGCTTTTGGGGGTGTTAGGTATTCATTATCTTGATTATGGTGATGATTTCACAGACGTATACAAAAATTACTGAATTGTACACTTTAAACATACGCAATTTATTGTTCATCAGTTCTCTCTCAAAAAAAACCTAATTTTAAAACATAGTAAGTAACAGTAATTTTTAGGAACTTAATTTTCAGTGTGGTTGGAACATAGCAGAGGCCTAAAAGGTGTTGAAGCATTGAAAGCATGGGAGCAGTCTACTACACTAATTCTCTGCTACTCTAAAGTACAGAACTAGGCCAAGGAGGTAGATTCCAGCTTCACATATTCATTAGAGTTGTCCGACAATGGAATGGGTTTCTTGATTAGGAAGGTGTTTATCAGAGTGATTAAAAGACTGATTTTGGAGTAGAGAAGACTCAGGCTCAAATTCTGGTTTTGCTTCTTACTGTGTGACCTTGAGCAAGTCATTTATATTTTCTAAGCCTCAGTATCCTCATCTATAAAGCAGAGACAATAATAGCGTCTACATCATAGAGATGTTATGAATAATAATGAGACAGAGCATGTAAAACATATTATTGAATTGACTGTTGCACTGGGCAGAATGCTGAGCCATTGATTAGAAGTTGTTAAATAACAGTATTTGTAAATATGGTGATACTGGGCATTTCATTCAAGGCATGCAGACACTTATTGAGAAATGCTGGTCAGAATACCACTGACAGGGAAGGCGATGGAGTCAAATGGAGGCTCAGGTAAAGTCAGGGGCAAGTCTTCTCATTGCTGCTCAACCTTCAGTTTCTCTAAATACTCTGGTTTATTTCACTGAAGACTAATAGCACCTGCCCTCTTTCATCACTCTAAGATTTGTGGGTATTCTATGCTTCAAACTCAAGCCTCTACAGATCTTCCATACCCCTCCTCCCAGGCATAATGATAAAGCTTAAAAAGCTCAATCACTTTGCTTGTAAGGATTTTGAACTATGGGATGTTCCTAACAGATGACTGCCTCCCAGAATCATTTGTGCAGAAACTTTTTCCCCACAAAAAAAGACTACTTTTGTGATATTGCTATAACTCACTATGGCAACAAATACACCAAGAAGGGATTTTAAGGAGCTTCTTTTGATGAGACTCTTTATTAATGGATTTCTCCTTGTTGAATTTCCAGTTATCAATGTTTACATAAAATCTTGACTCATGAAAATGAATTCAGCAATTACAGAACTGTCTCTTTGAAGGCTCTAATCGACCACACAAGCTGTGAAAAATATGTAACAGGTGTGGTTCCTTAGTGTTTCCTCCATTTTATAGGCCAGGAAAAGGAATAATTTCCCTGCTCAAGGCCATGCAGAAGGAGAGTGCTAGAAGAGTCAAAGAACTCAAGAGCTCCTGCGTGGCGATCTCATGCATGATTTCTTAGAGCCCACTGGTTCTCGCACGTGCAGACAGTTCTCTCTTTGCTCACTTGATGCTGAGTTAAAACTGAGGACGGCCTTCTTCAAGGCCAGGCTTATATTTCTTTAGCCTGATGATCCTAAAACTACAGATGCACGATGTCTCCTTATTAGGTGGACACGGGTTTATTTTTCTATTTTTGAATCAGCAGGTCTCTTCTCTAATGATGTGCAATCACAAATCTGGCAGACTGTTTCATTTCCAACACTGAAAGGAGGCTACAGGAAGTATTTCCATTCTGAATTGCATAGAATTTGTGATTTGCATGCACCTTTTGAGTCAAAATCAAACACTTGCCCTGGATTGGCCTGACTTTAATTAAAATGATGAGAATGTGAGATAGGCATTTGGTCTAAGGCAAAGAGGATGCACGGTATTGAAATTTGTAACAAACATTTTTTAAAAATGAGAAATGCATGGTTGGCAGTGATAAGAAAAGCCAAGACTGTGTATTACACGGGATCACGGGTTGAAAATAGAAAATATCCTAAAAATTCTGGCACACTGTGAAACTGTCGTAGGAAGGTTTGGATAGGATTACATGCTTTATGGATAATGTCCCTGTAACTAACACTGTAGATGTTTATAATCTTTTCTATGGTCTTTTTGTGGCTCACCATGTATAGCTGATGGGCTGCTCATCAGTCCTGGCAGATTTTCCCATTTAACCACACTGGGGAGAAGGAAGAGGGTTTTTGTCTCAAAGGGTTAAGCTCTGCAAATCTGATGATCACTCAAACACACTGAGGCCCACAAAGTCAGCATGAAACAAAGGCTAAATGGCCAAACACAGAAAGTGGATAACCACTCATATGAACTGAGGATTATTAAAATTGACCACTTTCTCCATTGCAAAAATTTTAATGTGGCTGTGATGTTAAAGAACGTTTACTATTACAGTCTAAGTTCTATTTAAATAAATATACACATATGTAGTTTGCTAAATAGATTTGCACGTACATATTGCTTGGGCTCTTGAAGTGAAGACAATTGAATGAAGAAAAATCTGAGCTATAGATACTCTCTTATTTTACAGGATACCTTTAAGCTTCAGAGTTTACTAAGTAAATATTAAAATTCGTAAATAAAGTACTTGGAATAATTTGCAGGGAGAATTATCACATTGTGAAGACACATCATCTGAATTATTAAGGTAGATCAGCCTAACAGAATAGATCTCAAACCATTCTATAAACAATGAATAGAATTGTTCCCAGTAGATGAGTAGTCTAAAGTTTGGTCTAATTGGGATCGATTATTTTGTTAATCTATGCCAATATTCATGAAGACATTACCAAATTCCACCCCAAAACTGGGTGATTCAATGGCCTCTTATACCATTTCCATGGGACTCAAATGCCCTACTTGAATGTCATCTTGAAAATCTGTGAGTCTTGCCTTAAGCCCTATACACCTCAACCCAAAGAGGAGGAACAGGAAATAGCGGGGGGGGGGGGGGGGGGGGATGCAAATGGGCTGTACCCTCCTCCCTCAGAGAGAAACAGACAGCTACTGAACAATATAACTAGTTGACTTTCCACCTAAACTGTAAAAAGAGATCCATGCTCTGCCTTGCTATCTTTAACAATGATGTTTGTCTTCCAAATAGCTTCTATCCACGATTCAGTCTTTAGTTTTAAATATAGTCAAGTGTCACATAATGACACGTGGTCAATGAAGGACTGCATATATGATAGTGGTCCCATAAGGTTAGTACCATATAGCCTAGGTGTGTAGTAGGCTATACCATCTAGGTTTGGGTAAGTACACTCTACAATGTTCACACGATGATGAAATCGCATAACGATGCATTTCTCAGGATGTGTCCCTGTCGTTTTGCCATTCATAACTCTAGTACCAGATACTGTTTCAGCATCCTCAGTGAGGTCAATAACTGTATAAGGAAAAGCTTTTCATTTATACCTGACCTCTTTCTTGTATTTGCTCCAAACACTTAAAAAATAGAATCTTGAATTTTAGAAGCTGCAAAGTTTATAGTTCTACCCTGATAACATGGCTGTTATCTTAGGTAAAAATACCAAGGAAGCAGTAGATGACAAAAGATCACCAAGTACCCTTGACATGAAATTGGGGTACAAGTCAGCAGTTTGCTCAAAACTCCACATCAGTTCAAATGTACACAAAGGGAGGGGTGACTGCCTTAAGTTCAACAGAGGAGTGAACATCTGTTTCAAACATCCTCTCCTGGGAAGAGTTAGCCTCATCTAAACAACTTTACATGCCAGACAAATACATTTTATGAAAAGAATAGTGGCTGAAGACCTCACAGAATCAAAACTTACACTTGTCAAAATTGAGTTTTCATAAGCACAGGTATAAATGGGAGAATGTGCAAAAATCTACAACCCTTGTAGCCTCTTTTTGCTTTAAGACTGATTTTTAAAACACAGTTTTCTCCCTCGTTTTCTTTCTCTATCTCTCTCTCTGTTCTCTCACACACAGACTCAAAATAATAAATACATAATAACAGTATTTATCACATCTAAATTCAACACCAGTATTATTTTTTCAGTACTTTTTGAGACTGGCACTAAGACCACCATTTAATGACCACCCCCCCCCAGATGATACCAATATAAGATGTAAAGAAATAAAATTAATTGATTCATTCATTTAAGAGTATTTATTGAGCACCAAGTATGAGTCAGACATGCTCTAGGCAAGAGATTTTAAATTATAACAATGGTGCATGTTAAAATAACAGTACAGGCATCATCAGAATCACTCACAGAAGTTCCCAAGCAGGTAAAAAACACAAGATGTGACACAGAAGGGTAAATAGTTCTGTAGTCAAGGTCAAGTGAGGTTACCAGGTGGCAATGGCACCACACAGTTTATAAATCACTCAGCTTCCCCAGCTCTGACATTACAGCATCATTCATTAAGGCTTTTTTACTTTTTTGGAATTCACATTATTTTCATTTCTGTGCATAAGGTTATTAATATTTTATCATACTATCATACTATTTTGCATACTATAAATTGCATACTCTGCAATCATGCTGGTTTGCCAGGTCTGCTAGATGGCTGAGTTATCTTCCAAATGTCATTGGATAACCATCTTAATTATCTAATTAGTGAGTCTAATCTGATATTTGTGTTTATATTTTGATATAAGAATCAAAGAACTATAAACATTGGAGCACTATACAGCCAAAAATCTAAATGATAAATGACCTGTTAAAGCACAGAAATTCACATTTCCCTTTTAAATTATGTTTTCTTCTATGGACCCTATACTTAAAAAGTTTCAGTCTTCCAAAAAATTATTAAACAAAAAACTTTTTTCCAACATTTTGTTTACTACAGACCCGGCTGATAGTCAATAAGAACTTTAGATCATATTTTAATAACCAGGTCACCACAATGAGTGTACGTAATTAATGCAACCTTATTTCTGGTAAGCATACACTATCCATAGGCTTTTTGACTTACTAACAAGAGCTCACAGACTCCTTTACTCCATTTTGGGATTCCCACGATTACCAGCAGAAGCTCATGTAGAAAAACTTCCAGGCAAGAATGTGGCGGCCAGTCTCTTTTTTTCATTATAGAACATTCTGTCTTGAAGAATAATTGATGATGTTTGCAACAACTTCCATCCCACAATTTAAATAGGTGAATTCATGCACCACATGTTTTATGTTTTGACCTGTTTCCTACAGTTTCTACAGTTTTCTCTTGTGAAATATCACTTTATGACATGGAGGGACTTGTTATAATGTAGGAGGAGGGGAGCCTAGGATGGGTGAGGGGAAGTGCCCTACACTAGGTTTGGGGATCCCACTAACAACCTGTAACAAAACAGGGTTCATCAAGAGGAAAGTACAAGAGAAATATTAAGACATGTAACTTTCATTTAGAAACTCTTCTGTAACAAGGTGAGTTTGGGATTTATCCTTCTTGGAATTCTTAGAAGGCAAATTTAAAGCTTCCTTTTCCCCAGCAAGTATAAGGAAACAAGTGCTGAAGTCTTTAGCAACTGATTCCTACGCTTGAGCTTGTTTTCCCTGGTAAACTGCAAGTTCATTAATGGCCCTGCGCTGTCCCTTTAAGAAAAGCACAGTGGAGAACTAAGGTAGATATAACAAACATTGCTGGAGGCTGCACGTAGGTGTCTCAACGCAAGTTAAATGGAAGGAGAAGTCAAAGCAGAAATAACTTTTAATTGAAAAGTCTGTACGTCACAAGCCCTTAGGCTAAATATTGTTCCTGAAACAGGTGGTAACTAACACATTCAGAGAAGAGAAATCCCAGAACTTATAAGGCTTGCCCTTTACCTACAGAACAAGTTTGGTGGAATTTCTGGAACACCTGTTCGCACCCAGTCCTTTGACTTCGGAAGTTTCATTTTTTTAGGCCAGAGCTTGCTGCCAACCAGCAGACTTCAGCGGATGGTACACTCCTCCTCCTCCTCTCCCGGCCCCTTCTTTTTGCCCTGAGCATCACTTTTGCTATTTCTGAAACCCTCAGATATGATGAGGGGATGCTCAGGATAACAGTCCTATGCTCCTGACACACTCCCACTCTGCCTTAGGTCATAAAGAACCAGGTATTGAAACTCTTGAGTTTTTTTGTTTTTTTGTTTTTTTTAAAGATTTTATTATTTCCTTTTTCTCCCCAAAGCCCCCCCGGTACATAGTTGTATATTCTTCGTTGTGGGTCCTTCTAGTTGTGGCATGTGGGACGCTGCCTCAGCGTGGTTTGATGAGCAGTGCCATGTCCGCGCCCAGGATTCGAACCAACGAAACACTGGGCTGCCTGCAGCGGAGCGCGCGAACTTAACCACTCCGCCACGGGGCCAGCCCGAAACTCTTGAGTTTTTAAAGGAAGATATTTAAATTTGGAATTTTGTAAATCTCAAGTCCTCTCTCAAACAGGTACCTTCTCAGTCTAAGCCTCCTCTGCCCCCGCCGGTCTTGGTAGACCACCGTCTGTCTCAGCCTTCTCTTTTCCTCCTTCATCTTCTCCACCTGCTCCTGAATTTAGGGTGTTGCCTGAATTAAAGCCAAGGCCTGGGAATTTCCACCAAGAACACCTAAAGTTTCTTCTCGGGCAAGGCCACCCCATATGCTCTAGGTAGATGGTAAAGTTGTTATGGCAACTACCTGTCTCCCTCTTTTTCTTTTCTTTTTTTGTTTTTTCCTGCTTTATTTCCCAAACCCCCCGGTACACAGTTGTATATCTTAGTTGCAGGTCCTTCTAGCTGTGGGATGTGGGACGCCGCCTCAGCGTGGCCTGACGAGCAGTGCCATGTCCGTGCCCAGGATCCGAACCTTGGGCCGCCGCAGCGGAGTGGCGGAACTTAACCACTCGGCCACCGAGCTGGCCCCTCCCTCTTTTTCAATTTCCAACTCCTGGGTAGTTTTCCCTGAAATTAGTTGACTTCAAAGCCTTTCTTAAGCCTGAGCAAGGGTGCGGCTCTCAGTTAACAGCGCCACCTGCTTCAAACTGGTGAAGGAGCCGTTTCAGATTCATAGGCCAGATCACCCAGAGGATCAGGGGCCTCACACCCCAGCTTGCAGGGAGGGAACTCCGGTTTCCATCTGTATTTTGCAGAATGCCAAATGTGCTCTTGGCTCTTTGTAAATAGTACTAATCATGCCTTCCAAATGATAGGCTGGGCAGATGTGTTAACCAGACTCTGAGGTGCATTTGTCAACTGATCTAAAACTCTGGGCGCTGGGCGTTTCTGTAGAAGGTCCCAAAGGGCACAGCCAAACACAGAGCAAACATGAAAGGGCTCTTCAGCTCCTTCGAGTCCAACTTCACCTGTTCTTTGCTGTCTGGTTGTAAGTTGCTTCATTAAAAAAAAAAAAATTAAACATTAGGACTTCCCAGGCATTTGAGGGCATTTTTCTCCCGGAGTCTCCTTTTTTGGTTTTCTATTTCTCTTTGGCCTGCCCTTTCTCCCGAGCTGTTCACAAGCATCTCCCAGGTTGCAGATAAGAGAAACGGCTAACAGCAGTTAACGTCCGAAGGTCTCATGGGTAGACACTGCTTCATGCACAATTCTTCTGCGCCCAGATATACCTCCCTTATCTGTTATTTCGGATGCCGAAGACTCTAAGGCTTCATTTCTTTTTTTTCTTTTTCACTTTTGATTTCTTTTTAAATAACTCAAGGATATTTGTTTCAAGGAGGGGTAACATTTTAGTTGTCTGTACCCTTACCAGGAAGCAGGTTTTGATAAGAAGAAAGAGAATGTGATTGTGTGTGAGAAAGGGAGTCAGGAAGAGAGAGAGGGAAGGAAGGAGGGAGGGAGGAAGAGAAGGAGAGAAGGAAGGAGGAAAGAAGGGGCAAAAAAAAGAAAGATTGTGAGCATTGAAAGGAGTGTGAAAGAGACGCCATGAGGTCTAGAAGGAAGACTGGGAAAGTACAAGAAGTCAGTCTCCCCTACTTCTCAGAGTAGACCAAGGACAGCTTCTTTTACCTCCTATTCCAGAATATTTATTTTTGAGGGGAATTTTCCAGACTTAAAAGATGTTGATCCAGTCTGAGGAACTGGATTCATAAGTCAAATTTCCCTGAATTGCCGAAAGTGAGTCAGTCCACAATTATCTCCAGGAAGAAACTAAAGATTCTATTGGGTCATTGAAAAAGATAATTTAAGTGAAACTCCCTGTGTTATTTCTAGCTTGTGTTAGCCATTTATTTTTAAGGTGGTATAAATAGAACCTTGAAAACAGTTGCCATAAGGAACCCGGGGCTGATTCTGCTGAAGGGTCATGCACACGGGAGAGTGGCCACGCTCTGTCATCCCCCCTCCCTCGAACTCTGCCCTGGGGGGTCCTGCTCCGGGGCTGAGAAGTCAGGTTCTCTTTTCAGGGATGTTCAGAGTGGAAAGATAAGATTTGAAGTGAAAATACCTGATTTTAAACCTTGTTCTGAGAGTCACTCAGAAGACTGCCCGTAGAAGTTCTTCCCATCTGGTCCTTCCAGAATATTCCTTCTCAGAGAAGAAAATAAATAAACAGATTGTTGTCGGCTCCCATTTGGTGCCAAGTAGCAAAGACTTCCAAGGATATAGGCTGGTCCCTGAGGTCCTAGAGAAACAGTAATATGCAGTCCCAGTGTGGGACGAGGGTCCCTCGTGCTGTGATCATAACAGAATCAGAACCAAACACGCAAATTTCCATTTTCAAACCTTACCTCAGACATGATGTAAAAATAGCAAGATATTCACCGAAGTATTACGAATCGCAGTTTGAACTATCGATCTATCCACTACTACAACACAGGTTTGGTATTTTCAAGTGCTATAAGAACAGTAACTCCACCAATATCCTCCTCTTTCTTACAGAACTGCTCAGCTTCTGAAGCAGCAGGAATTGCTGCATGAATCAAAGGCAGTAATAATACTCCTCATTCCTGCTAATGCAAAACAGCGAGGCCTGAGCCCTTCTGTTTGACGCTGCACACTGATTTGGAAGCAAATATTTTTCCAACAACATCACCAAATTGAAAGCATTTTGAAAAATCTGAAGCTTTCACAGAATACTGTTTTGGAAAAACCCACTCTCGTGGATCTGTCAGTGACATAAGCCATCCCCTTCAGTTTTGCTTGAAAATGAGAACTCGCTCTGTCAAACAGCTCTAAATTATATATATTTGCAGACGTAAAC
This sequence comes from Equus quagga, assembly GCF_021613505.1. Taxonomy (NCBI): domain Eukaryota; kingdom Metazoa; phylum Chordata; class Mammalia; order Perissodactyla; family Equidae; genus Equus; species Equus quagga. The sequence goes on along the minus strand of NC_060275.1, from coordinate 20,170,797 downwards.
TGAGCACAGGGCATTCCAAGATCCAATAAAAAGGTGGGGATTGAGGGTGGAAAAAAAGATAAACTTTCCCATTATTCTCCTCTTATTTATCAATAAAAACAATGACATCTTCCAGCTTTTATCATTGTTTGGGGCATATTTATTTGTGAATAAGGTATCTAGGCACACTTGTGAATCTGAAATGTTCAATCAGATATGCATTTTTAAGTTATAATTCACTCAATACCCAATAGGCACTAAGGGCTGACCACAGACATTGCTCGTTGCTAGATCTTGTGACGGGTACAAAGTTATTCAAGAAAGTCAGCAATTTAGCGAACTTTCTCTCTATTCTGGGAAAAAACAAATCATGCAAATATCTGAATTACAAGACATCATTCCTTCTACAAAATTAATTTTTAATTAATTTAGATTAAATTAGTGGGACATCTTTCTCTTTTCTTTCTGAGCTCTGTCAATTTGAGTCAGGCAGCAGAATCACTAATGGTCATCCCACATGTCTCTATCTTGTCATTTATCAATATTTAAGAGAAACTTGTAAAATAAACTATAACTGCCTACAGACTATGCTTTTCTATCTCAAACTCTTTAATAATACACTCCAATACCCTAAAGCTCTCAATTTGTCTCATTGATTTTTTTCCCCTAATCCTTATACTTTTTATTTTCTTCTGGAAAATTTAAAATATATACAAAAGTAGAGTGAATATATAATACACCCCCATGTACCTCTCACCTAGTTTCAATCATTAGCAACACTTAGTCAGTCTTGTTTCATCTGAGTCCTCACCGGCCCCTCCCCACTATGCACAGGCTGGATTCTTTTGAGGTCAATCTTAAACATCATATCATTTCTTCAGTAAATATTTCAGTGTTGTCGTATTGACTTTTAAATTTCGTTTACATTTTAATGAATCTCTGATATTTTTAGGCATTAATCAAGCTACTTCACATCCTACAACGTAGGCTGATTTTCGTTCCATCTACACATATGAGTGGTGGAGTTGGCCCATCTATTTTAAACAAATTATCACTGAAATAGTCTATAAGCATCGTCATTTTTAATCATCACGGAGCTTTTGCACAGCTACATATCTGAGTTTACAAGCTCACACTTTGTCAGTCACTTCCACACTATTATTTTGAGCATGTTAGTACTTGCCATTTATTTATTTAGAATATTTTTATATTATAATGAGTTTCTCACATTTGTGTTTTCTTTCGTGCTCCGAGGCAGTTATTGATCTGTGAAAACCTCCTCATTCCCGGGAACAATTATTCTGTTTTACGGGAGAGAGCTATGCCCAATTTATGGGTCTTCTTACCATGTGGCATTTAAGAGACAAAAACATCAGCTTCAGAAGCAATTATCAGGAAAAGCATCCCAATACCCTGGGGATTCTTATGGGGAGGAACAAACTCCTCGTGGTGAAAGCAGTAAGAAAGTGAAAATTACATCATGAGGTTAAATAGACAAGATGAAGTGAAAAGCCAAGCTTCTTTATTCTAAGTGAAGAATTGCACGCCCAAGGCTCTCCTCTATTAGAAAATGAAGTCCTGCATTCGAAGGGCTCAACCAAAGCATAAAAGGGGAAAATAAATTCCCCAGTGCCAATAAAAAGTCACTCTGCGTTAGTCTCTCCTTGCTGCCCAAAGGAAAAGGAAAAGTTTTGAGACATTCAATAATAGGTCAAAATAACATTCTGTGTTCTGCACACCATATTCCCACTCCAGCAAAATGTCTATGGATATTTTTTTTTAATTTCAAAGCCTTTTGATTAAAGAATACCAGAAGGGCACTGACAGAGCAGGCTGTTTCCGTTCTTCTGCGGAAGGTTTCAATGGCCACGGGAAACTCTCTAAATCTATTTACTTCAAGGCTGGAATGAAACAAACATGACAGATGGTTTTAAAAAAAAATCAAAGGGGAAGTTCTTGGAACACATCCTTCAAAATAAAATTTTGTTTCTTTTTTTTTTTTTTTTTTGAGCAGCTGAAATGATTTTTCGGAACATCTGATGAGCAATTTTAATACTTCGACTTTCTCCTCCGTGAAGCGAACCCATTCATTTGGAGACTTCTGTTCTTTTGTTTTATTTCTGTGAGTGTCTTTCTTTGACAAGACATAAAGTCTGAAAACGACAATATGCTAAATGAATGGACCCATAGTATATTTGGCTACACGAGGGCTGCTGGAGCATGCTTTGGATTTTGACGGGAGAACAGAATGCTTAATGGAAGAAATCTTGAAAAAATCAAAAGGGAAAGGTAATGAGCCACCATATTTGTTACTGCTCATGTACAAGGGGCCAAGCAATTTCTCTTCGCCTGTTGCAATGACAATAACTAGAAGGCTAGTCCATTCTCCGGAAGGCTGGAGAGCTTGATGGTTAGGAAAGTGCCAGGAACGTGGGGAGAGGGCAGGTAGGCTTGAGGGAGGATGAGGAGTCGTCCTGGGCAGAGCTTGCTTTCTCCCGGTCATGATCAGAAGAGCAGTGAGTTAACATCCCCAGTATAGTCTCACTTAGGAAGCTGAAATTTAACTTTAGGAAACATGTGAAACCAACCATCAACATTAGCACTGTCTGTCAAAGTAAGTAATGGCCCTTGCTTGGTTTTGGTGTGGACTGGATGAGAGGGAGCGGGAGGAGTCGAATATAACTCCCATTTCTCAGAGTGGTCACTGGGGGTGGTGCCATGAATCCATGGAAGACAGGAGAAAGAGCAGGTTTGGATGCTAACACATTTACTTTCAAAGACATACCTTAAGACACACGAATTTAGAAATCATGCCATGTCTTGACTCATAGCTAGAAACTAGAGTACTTAGACCTCCACAGAAAAGCAGCAGGAGGATATTGTTTTCAAACATGGACTTTGGAGTGAGAGAGACCTGGATTAAAATCGCTGCATCCCCGCCTCCTAGCCACGTGACCAGCAATGACGCAGCACAGCCTTTCTGTGTTCTGATTCCTTGTCGGTCAAACATTGATCATCGAACCAACTTCTTAGGATGGTAAGAGGCTCAAAAGAGGTAATGTGCAGGGGCCAGCCCGGTGGCATAATGATTAAGTTTGCGCACTCCAGTTCAAGCCCCTGGGTTTCCCCGTTGGGATCCTGGGTGCATACACACACGCCATTCATCAAGCCATGCTTCTACAAGGCAGTGTCCCTCATAGAAGAACTAGAAAGACCTACAAGTAGGATATACAACTATGTACTGGGGCTTTGGGGAGGGAAAAAAAATTAGCTATCACTATATTGAATTTAAAAAAAAAAAAGAGGTAATACATAGAATGCCTCTGTCATAGAAACTGGACCTTACTACAGCTACCCCTCCACTCTGGCCCCACAGTACCAGCCAAGCCAAAAGGAGGGCATATTCTCTAAGGGGTATATTCTCTAGGGTCACAAGGATTTACCCTAACCATAACCCCTACCCAAGAAAACAGAGCATTATGCAAAGTCAAGTCAGCCAGTCACAGAAAGACAAATACTGTGTGATTCCATTTATATGAGGTATCTAATGTAGTCGAACTCACAGAAGCAGAAAGCAGAATGGTGACTGCCAGGGCCTGAGTGGAGGGGGAAAGGGGAGTTGCTATTTGATGGGTATAGAGTTTCAGTCACACAAGGTGAAAAAGTTCTAGAGATCTACTACGTAACAGTAGGCATATAGTTAATACTGTACTGTACACATAAAAAAGCTTAAGAGAGTAGATTTCACATTACATGTTTTTTACCACAATAAAAAAAAAAGAAAGGAAAAAAGAAACAGTACTATCAAACCTCTGCCAGCTCCCCACATGGTCCCAGACTTTGATAGCATTCCTACAAGGACTGCCCCCAGGAAGCTCACCAGTAGTTATCCTGTTTACGAGCATAAAAAGGTAGTAACAAGACAAGGGCAAAATGATAGGTATTAAATGCTATCCAAATCGTAATGATGGAAAATACTTTTGAGTTACAAGAGAGAACGATCCCTTCCATCAGAGTGGTAAGAAGATGAGAAGGGACAAAAAGTAGGAGATAGCTTTGACCCAAGGCTCTATGCCAGGCCCGAGCCAAAGTGTTTCCAGAAAGTACCATTGAATAAGAAAGGAGAATCCAGGAATAGACCAACACATCCCATCTCTTGGTATAATTCCTGTCCCAAACTTGTTTCATAAACACTTGGTGAATGAATGCAAAATCCAAGTTCATAGAACCACCTATGACAAGTTTTATTTATTTAGCTGACACAAGTCAATGCCATATTTACAAAGCTTATAATGAAACCATTTGGTTTGGCAAGGTCATTCAACACTAGTGATGATTTGACCCAGCAATTCCAATTCACAGTGCCTGCCTAAAGAACCCTGCATGGAGCACAAGGGGATATGTACGAGGATGTTCATTACGACATTGTTTGCTGAGGCAATGGCTGAATAAATGGTGGTATGGTTGTACTATGGAATACTACACAGCACTGAAAGAGAATGAGCTAGATCTTTGAAAAACCAGAAGGATAATCTTTGGATTCCTTGTTCTGAGTGCACAATGCCACTTCTTCAGAAGTCTTCCCCAGTCCATTGTGATGGCTAGCACCCTGCACAGAGCCTGTCTCACAGGAAGTCCTAAGTTATTATTTATTAAAATACTGAATGAAGAGCCAGCCCTAGTGGTCTAGTGGTTAAAGTTCCACGCTGTCCGCCTCAGCGGCCCACACCACCCGTCTGTCAGTTACTGTGCTGTGGCAGTGGCCCACATAGAAGAACAAGAAGGACTTACAGCTAGGATGTACAACCATGCACTGGGGCTTTGGGGAGAAGAAAAAAAAGAGGAAGATTGACAACAGATGTTAGCTCACGGCAAATCCTTCCCTGGAAAAAAAAAATACTCAATGAATAATAATAATATAACAATAGCATTTAACTTTTATTGAGAGCTTACCATGTGCCTGTTTCAGGAATTATATATATATATTATATAATCCTTGCAATACCCTCATGAGGTATTAAACACTGTTTTTATATATTATAACCTAGAAGGCAGAGGCAAAGAAAGTGCTTGAAAAGAATGGAAATAGAACAAAGCCCACTGACCAGTCCATCTGGGAGGAGACCCCGTAAAGCCGGCCTTTCTAACACTCAGCTAATTAGACCTCTACCCTCCTAGAATACATCACTTCCTTTAACAAACTGAAACACAAGAAAAATATTCATTCCTTCTGAGCAAGCTGTTGCCCACTATAATTGTGGCCTGGAGTTTTCTAGTGAAAATAATAATGACACTGATCCAGACAGTCAATTGAATAGCAGAAAACATGCTCTAGTAATAGTGCAAAAATACTCACGGGAGCCCCTAAGTTCTGGGCCCTGGAGGGTACTGTGACTCAGGAGGTGGAAGCACCTGGGAGACCATCCTCCAGAGGAAACGGATAACTCTAACCCTCTGCTGGAAATGACCTAGGCCTGGCCATGACTGTGGGGGATGTTCTGGTCCTTAGTAGAGCCCCAGCCCCAGAGGATGCATCTTCCCTTCACCACTGGGATAATAAGGATCATTCTCCACCTGAGAGAAAACCATCTGGTCACTTTGGCCAAGCTTATTTAGACATGGTTTATACTGGAAGAAGCATGTGGCATCAGGAGAAGTGCAAGCAATAACAGAACCAGAAGGCAAGTTGAAGAGCTCTGCAGAGGATGTGGCAGAGGAAAACAAGACAGATAGATTGGAGAGATCACTAAGGATATCTGATACTTAATTCAAGAACAAGGTTAAACGTTGAACATGGCCATAAGGACCTTGTAATAGCAAGATGTTGTCTCTCTTCCATCATAATATTTTCCAAGCTTTATCACCTGGGCTAGTAGCCACATGTTCGTAAAAACACCATATATGCTACATCCTTCCACCAGAAATTGATATGTCAAATAATTTCTCCTTGAGGAGCAATTAGGTCATTAGTTTTCTCATTATAGTAATTAGTGTAAAACTGAGAAAATCATCAAGATAATTCAGGGATTTCTGTAAGCACTTTTGGCTACTAGCTAGGCATAGCAAGCAAAAACTGTTTCAGATAGAAACTTCTGAGTATTTTCTTGTGTCTTTATTGTTGCTTGGCATTATATATACACACAAGACAAAGGTAACTGGATAGTTAAGATTCAGATTCTGAAATCTGGGGTCTTTTCCTCTCTTCCTCTGATAAATTTTTTTTCAGCTTTATTGGGGTATATTTGATGGATAGAAATTGTCTCATAAATTAGGTATATTAAAATAGTGTTTGCTTATTAATGATTTTTAAATTTTGTCTGGCTATAAAGTAATAGTAACTTTCAATTTTTTGTGTCACACCCTGATTAAGTCAATTACTTAAAGAGCTATCTTGAAACTCTCAAAACTATTGTTTTCCTTCATTTTAGGTAGTTTTCTTCAATCTGCTTAACACTTTAGTAGAAGGAGTCCAGAGTTTCGCCAGGGAGTGTCAGAGATTCAAAAGGACAATGTCAGAGTGTGATCACTTGAGATGGACCATCACAATGTCAAGGATCCTTTACAGCAGACTCCAAGATTTAAACGAATGGAAAGCAAAGTCCTTGATATGTTATTCTTTCCATGGCAAGCTTAGCACTGCATTTCACTGATTCTTTCAACAAATTGAAAAGATGCTCAAATATATTGAGCATCTTCTATACGTAAGACCTCTGCTTGACACTTTGGGGTGGGAGGGTGAGGAGGAGGCAGAAGACAAAATTAAAGAAGACACAGAGCCTGACATTCAGGAATTTACACTCTAATAAGGGATGTAAGTCCAATATAAAAATATAATGAAGGAAGAAAGTAAGAGAGAGCAATATGGCTATGGCATTTATGGAAAGGAAAGATGACTTTCTGGTGTTGGGAGTCAAACCTGGGATTTCTTAGAAGATATTGGTTTGAATGAAGCTTTGAAATCTAAGTGGAACTTTGGTAAGCTGAGTGAGGAACAAAAGGGAATCAATTCCATAGAGAAAATCCAACATGAACAGAAGCTTACGTGAGGAAAAGCAGGGTCATGGCAAGCACCACAGAAAGTTCCAACTCAAAAGTCTCTTATTAACTGTTCATCTCTTTGAAACCAATAGCTCTCTTAAAGACCCAAAAATGTTATCTTTTGCATTAGTTGTTAGACTATCCATTTATTGATTCCTTCTCGGTGATCAAAATGAAATCACGAGGCCCTAGATACACCCCAGTCAGTTCTCTTCTGATTGCTGTTCCCTTGGGCTTTCCTTCACAAAATAAAGCTAAGTGCATTTGAGTTTCTAGGGTTTTCTTCATATCCTTTTGAAAATGCAGAGTAAATATTATGTTGGCTCCTTTCTGCAGTCAATTAATGTATCCTTCTTGCCAATGTCATAAATATAACTTTTTTCAGCTGATGCTCCCCTTATTGCATACACATGCTATTGATAATTACTTGTTTTTGAGTTCTTAACCACTTGTGCATGGAAATACATCTGAGGTTTAAATGCTAAGACTATTACATTACTAAATGTCTTATTTTATAAGTGAATAGGCCATCACATACCCTGTTCTATGTGCTAAAATTGTACTCACTAAAGGAATCCAGTTACCCTACTGAAATCCTAGAACCATCAGGAGTTCTTGTAAGAAAGTTAATACAACAGCCTCCATGCCCTCTCTGTAATCAATTTCCTGCAGCTTCTGTATGATGGCAGCTTAGGAAATTCTCTGGTTTTATTTTCTACGCTTAGATAAAACAACGAAGATTCAATTAAAGATGCTCAATCTTGAAAATGAATTTGAGGGAGGTCCTGTTTGGGCCTAGAGTAAACAATTATGGCATTCTTCCATGGAACTCTGAGGGGTAATGGGAGCAGGGAGGACCAGAACAAGCAATGGAATGAATCATTGCAGAGACATAAGGTTCCCATATTAAAACATCTATGCCTTTCTCTTCCCCTTTTTACTGCAATGCATGGTGGACTGTTTGTCTTGGTATATATAGCTCAGGGATGAATTTTCTGCTAGACCCCCAAGCAAAGTGGAAAATACAGTTGGTTTTTTAAGTGTGAATATTTGGTCTTTAAAAAGAGCACTTGAGATTGAGAGCTCAAGGGGCTGTTATTCTATAAATTTGGGGTAACCTTTGAGAACATCTCTGCTGCCTCCTCTGCTGGGCTCAGCGCACAGAGCCCTTGACTTTAAAACAGGGTGGTGGGTGTTTCCATCTGCCATCACCCTGTAGCAAACGCTCCAATTGGCACGCATGCCCAATTGTGTTATTAAATGTGTTACAGTTACAGCTAAAATAAATTGCCCAGCATAAAAATTAAAATAATAATAATAATCATTTCTACCCATTCCAGGATTCTGACTCCTTGCACTTTTAATAAGCCGATGTGCCCATGTCTTAAACCTGAATTCTGTCAGACTATTTTCAGACTCGCATTACCTAACAGGCATTTATTGGCAGACATGTTGTCTATTTATTTGGCCTCATCTTTATAACAATAGTACTCAGCTTTATGAATAAGGGATGGCCAATGGATCAAGCCCCAGGAACTAAACTCAAACCTCTTTAATTTAGACTTATTAGGAGGGCTGAATGAGCTTTTTTAAAGTATGAATTATAAAAATTTAAAGGAATTAACTAACTGCAATTATATTAATTTTAGCTGCAATAAATTTTACCAAGTAAGGGTCCTCTGACAATAAGTACATTTTTGCATTAAGCATAATTTTCCCATTAGCTGTTTAAATGCAAGGATACTCCTAGATGACTGCCTCATTATTACTCTTAAGTACGCTCAGTCCTGTGGTCAAACCAGTTGCCACTGTTCATTTGCCTTACTGTAGACTCCTTGTACATTGATCAGGCAAAGTGACTACTAGGCATGCGCCTGTCTAAATTATTGACATTTATTTAATTTGCTTTGGCTCAGAAAGGTGTTTCGAAGCACTTAACCATACAACTTCCCTTACCCTGGAAAATGCACATCAGTTACTTTAACCCAGCGCTGTCCAACAGAAATAAAACGAGTGACCCACGTTATTTTAAATGTTCTAACAGCCTCATTGAAAAAAGTAAACAGGTGAAATTGACTTTAATAATATATTTTATCTAACCCACCATATCCAAAATATTCTAATTTCAACATATAATCAATATAAACATTATTGAGATATTTTATGTCATTTTCGTTGTATGAAGGCTTCGAAAACCCACTGTGCATTCATCACTTTCAGCACATCTTTGCTTGGACCAGCCACATATTAAGTGCTCAGCAGTCACAGCCAGCTGGTGGCTACTGTATGAGACAGCACAGTTCTAAACAATAACATACTTATCAAAGCTTTTCCATAAAACTACTTGTATATGTATTTATAGCTTTGAACTTAAAATTCTAGAATTACCGTTCAAAGAAACCAAAACAGGAAAATAATAAAGGAAGAAAGAAATGGGTTTGGCCCAAATTTCTTAACCTGACCTACAGGGGCTTCATGACCTGGTCTGTACCCTCTCTGCAACGTCATCTCATCTCTCTCCCTCCCCTCCACATTCCTTGAACTTGAGACTCAGGCCAAACAGCAATTCTTTTAGTCTCCAAAAGCCACGTGCTCTCCTGCCTGTCTCACCACTTGATATTTTCTCTGCCTCAATAACTCTTTCCTCTCCTCTCTGCCTTGCTGGGGCTTCAGCTCTCGACGTGGAAGCTCTCTCAGAACTGCCTGGACCACGTGTGCAACTGAAGCTACCACGAGTCCTTGCACTTCTCCTTCCACGTGGCACTTACACATTTAAGCGTGTGCATGTTTATGGCTTTTTAAACTGTCTTCCCTTCTAGACTTTGGGCTCCACAATGGCAACGACCATACCGTTTTGTTTTTTTAATCCTTGCCTTCCGGTTCCTAGCACACTGTTGGCTCATTAAAAGTGCTTACTAAATTTTGTTCAATGAATAAAGAATGAATTGAGAGCGAAGGAAGAAACAAATACTGGAACTCAAAATAACCGTCTCCTCTCCTGTTCCCAGCCTCTGATTAGGGGGTGAAAAGTTGATTACTATGTTATGCTGGACGTGGTCTGGTGATCCCGCTATCTCCTAACACACTTTGGTTACATGAACTGCTTGGTTTCACCTGCATCCTGCTCTTACATAGCCCTGTTTGACTCTGCAGCCTTCTAGTCCTACACTGGATAGATGATCAGTTCTTCTAGAGCTAGGCAAGAGGACAGACACATTCGAACTTACTAGATATTAGACTCCTTGGGATTCTTTAGAAGGAAAGTGTCTATATCTGTTCAACTCCCCACTTCCTGGGGATATTTAAAATGTAATGCAATGAAAAGCAACATATCTTGAGTTTTATTTTTTGTGGTTGAAGGTCTCCACTTTGTATTCCTGTACCTATCTCATCCCCACCAATTATAGGAATCTCCACTGTATTAATCTAATCACTAAGTTTCCTCTTCCCCAAATGCCTCCCAAGCTTTCCTGCTTCCATGCCTTGGCTCCTCACGCATCCTCCTCCTGGAAGGATTTTCCCCAACATCACCTGTTATATCCTTCTCAGTCGATGCCAGCCAAGGACCACATCTTCTAAGAAATCTTTTCTACTTTCCCCAATTAAAAGCTACTCCTTCCCCTTCCAAAATCCCTCTTGGATTCTATGTCATTATAGAGACTGTGATCCCATTCTGATTTGGCTTATGTAACTGATTCACTTTGTTATCTTCCATGCTGGACTTCTTGGGAATGAGGCTGTGATATTTGCTCTGTCGCATGTCCTCATAGCACCCAGCACACTGTCTTATCCACAACAGTTGCTCAACAAACCTTTGCTGAAGAAACAGGAACATCTAAGTGTCTCTAAGTCCAGAAAATAGACCCATGTATTATTATAAAAATCTTCAAGATTTTTCTAGCAGTAACCAGAAGCTAATCCTAAACCTAAACCTTAGGTGGCGCAGCGGTTAAGTTCGCACGTTCCGCTTCGGCGGCCCGGGGTTCGCTGGTTCGGATCCCGGGTACGGACATGGCACCGTTTGGCAAAAGCCATGCTGTAGTAGGCATCCCACGTATAAAGTAGAGGAAGATGGGCACGGATGTTAGCTCAGGGCCAGTCTTCCTCAGCAAAAAGAGGAGGATTGGCAGCAGATGTTAGCTCAGGGCTAATCTTCCTCAAAAAAGAAAAAAAAAAATACCTGACTATAACCCCAGCATACACACAGACCGGTAAATTGTGTTTTCCAAAAGATAGATTTTTTTTCCCATCCGTTACTGCCTGAATGAGCTCCATAATAAATATGTGGCTATTTAAGTTCTGCCACTGAATAGCTGCATGACCTTGGATCAGATACAAACCCACCTTGGGACTCAGTTTCCTAGTTTGTCAAATCAAAGAATTGGATTAACTGATCTCTACCCTCTTTCTGCTTGAAAAATCTAATGTTTTTTGGTTTTTTTTAGTGCTCTCCTTTCTTGCCTCGGTTAAGATAGGAGGGGTGAATATAATTCAGCAGTTCAGTACAAATGCAATACCCAGCGAGGCTAAAGAAAAATAAGCATCCAAATTCACCACCAGTTTCAGGCATTCACAGAAGCAAGCAGCAATCTTTATCATGAAATGTAGGCATAAACCTGATTTCTCTGTAGATTTATCTGGGCAAAGTTTTCACGTTAAAATATATGAGTACAATGTCAAGATTTTGAAGGTCAAAGAGATTCTCGGTTGGTTGCCTATTGATTCATCTTACATTATTCCACTCAAGATATGGCTTCCTCATGCATTAGGAGAATTCCTCCTTACGTGAACCTCTCCATCACGGTATCTTTGGGAAAAACCAGAATGTAATGAGGATGGTAATGTGTTCAATAGGGCATTGTAAAAAGATTAGAACCAAAAGATCTAAGTTTTGGTTCATCTTGACTGTTTTTTCTTTTTTCGAGGTGAGATGTGCTGTGTGGTTGCTGCTGGTTTTTTAAACAAATCTAATCTGAATGCCTCTCGTTTGTAACTGAAGGTTATTTGATATTCACTATACACCTTGTGCAAACAATACGCAAGGCAGAGCCCTTGTTCTTTTGGACTCAGAGAGAATTGAAGGAGCAGAGGAGGAGATAGGATCGACATTATGTAAATAAAATGATCTCTAATGAAAACATTTTCCTTGAGGCGTGAGCAAGTGCACTAACTACCGATTTTCTGATGCAGCAATCAATCGCTTTCCAGCCCTAAAACCTGCTGGTAACAGCCTTGTAAAGACTCCCGGATTTAGGATTTAACAATTCCTCCTCCCTTTCTTTGACCTCACAGGACTGATTGCAAGTTGTGTCCTAAACCCCTGTTATGAGGGGCCCTGGATCTACTGTGTGGGCCCCTAGCCACAGCCAGAAGACAGGCCCTTCTTATTCTGCCCATTACTTCACTTTTATTTTTATCAGAAAGATGAAGAGGCTTTTTGCCTTCTTTCTCAACACGGTCCCTGCTGGTCAAATATTGCTCATGTGTGGACCTTGTCAAAACCTTCGGGGATTATCATTATTATCAGTCATGATGTTAATGGGCTGTCATCGTTGGCTGAAGTTGACTTATTCTAGATGCTTTGTTTACTCAGCTAACAAAAAGGCAGCTTGGAATTAAAAAAGGAAATGTGCCAAGCAATTAATCCATAACTCGGCTGGAATGCTTTGGGGATTTTCTAACATTTCTTTTATTGAATTTTTGTTTTAAGTGCAGTATCCTTTTTTCCTCTGAAATTTCATTCTGGAGTTTTTTATTACATGCCATTTCTGCAGGAGGCACATTGAGCCATTGGGACCTTCTGGGTAAATACCACGTGTTTTAAAATATTTATCAATAATGAGGCTACTTTCTCACACATTCCCTGAAAATGCCAGGCTGTGAAGCCAATTCATTGCGCAGGTTTTAAAATGATACCAAAATGCTCATGCCATAAACACTTTTGTTATATGGCACCTTTCTTTTGAAGAGCATACCAAAACAACAACCAAAAGAAAAGAAAACACAACCCCGCAGTTAGAAGGATAAAATACAGCTAAATCCGTAGACTATAAATACAGGAATTCTTTAAATATTAGCAGTCTAACACACAGTATGGCAATCTCTCTATAGAGAAATAGTAGTAGTCATCTATTAAGCATGTGTCCTAGTTACACTTCTTAATTTTTTTTCTCAGAAGTCCTCCTAGTCCTTCTATGCTGGATGCCACCACAGCACAGCTTGATGAGCAGTGTGTAGGTCCACACCCAGGATCCGAACTGGCTAACCCCAGGGCCACCGAAGCAGAGCACCCAAACTTAACCACTGGGCCACAGGGCTAGGGGCCCTACACATCTTAATTTTCTTAAGACAATGTCAGCTCTATCTTTTGGCTTAGTTGATTGATTGCCAAAACTTATGAATCTTTCCTTAACCAGCCGTACAAAAAAAAAATCTCACTGCATGATTTTTCCAGAGGCTATTATCTTGAATTCTTTGCTGTCCAAAGAATTGTATCAAAAGCTTGGTTGTGAAAAATAATACTTGCAGTGTATTGCCTGAAGAGCGTATATTCTATCAATTTCTCTAGATAGTTTAAATTTGCCCTTAGTTCAAACCAAACCATCAGTAAACTTCATATTTGGGTTGCATCAATTTGCATCTTAAAATAGTTTTTATTAAATTTTGCTTTGATGTACAAATAGAATCGTCAATGACACAACGGAACAATAGAACAAAACACTGCTGTATTTACCGTATTTACTGAGATTAGTGTGGAAGATGTTATCCTACCACACTGTGTCTTCAGGTCTCAGAAATGTTGTACTTCTGGTCAGCTGTCTTCTGTTTTATATTTTTGTTGGGTTTTTAATTTTTTTTTTTTTTTTTTTACCTTAGGAACACTATGTCACTTTTAAGTGACCATTTTCCTTCTTCTAACTGATCATATTTCTCCTGGGCTTTGAATGTTAGGATTTTCAGAGCCCCAAAAGGTGGCTCAATTCTCACAAATACACAAGTTGCACTATAATCATGTCATGGATTTTGTACACTAACTCTCCCCTTCGATTTATTTTATTTTGTTTTCATATTGTCCCTTTGCCCTGATGTTCTCATTTATTTATCTGTTTTGTTTTGTTTTGTTTTTTGCTGAGGAAGATTAGCCCTGAGCTAACATCTGTTGCCAATCTTCCTCTTTTTTTTGCTTGAGGAAGATTGGCCCTGAGCTAACATCTATGCCAGTTTTCCTCCACTTTACATTGTGGGTGACTGCCACAGCATGGCTGACAAGTGGTGTAGGTCCATGGCCAGGATACAAGTGCACGAACCCAGGCTACCAAAGCAGAGTGTGCCCAACTTAACCACTACGCCACAGGGCTGGCCCCTATTTATCCTTGCATTTTTATAAGTCATCTTATGCGTGTTCTTCTTAGTCATCTTAAATCAATTTCAGGGGCAAGATGGACCATACATCCGTCTATAACACTGGTCCTATGATAAGTCAGAACCAGACACGCTATAGGTCCAATGACTCAGTAAAAATTAGAATAGAGAAGAAAATAAAAGTCCAAGAATTAGAAACAAGCTAACAGAATGAACCCTGAAGACTGACAGAGCCCATTCCTTGGTCTGAGGCTTAAAATATGTAGAGCCTGAGGCTCTGGGCTCGTCCCACATGGTCACTCTGGGGACTACAGAGACCACTGGACTCCACGCGCATGTCCAGACAAGCTAGAGAGGCTGAGTGTTGGGCAGCGGCTCAGGGATAGTGGGGAGAGGAGCATCCTGCATGCCTGCATTCACTTACTGGAGTCCTGATCCTGTATGTGTCCTCTGTGCTGCTTGTTTGCTGGTTCAGAAGTAAAGCCACCTCAAGTCCGAATCCTCATCCTTTCTGCTCTAGCTCAGAGCCTGCGGCAGACATCACCAGTGCCCCACTCATATCCCTTAGCCAGTGCCTGTCGCCCCTGCAACTCCACCTGAGCGCTTTCTCTCAGATGCACCTGGGCCTGGCCAGAAGCGCTGGGCCTGGAACTTTCTTCTTTCCTTTTCTGTAACTCACAAAGCATACTTGATGATAATAGCTATCATTTTCTTCACAAATACTCTTCACATATGTTTATGTTTCAAATTGGGTGTCACGAATGCTTTTTATAAAATAGTGCATGGTCATTATGAATAATTTCAGGAATTTAAAATTATGAAATATAATCTATCACATAGGTATTACCATTTTTAATATTTAGATGTACATGATATAACATTTTTCTCTTTGCGTATACAAACTTTCATGTCTTTTTTGTGTTTATTCATTTTATTTTATTTTTTAAACCACTTTATTAAAACCTTAATGTCTTGACATAAAGACGGATTCTTACTACCTATACAAACTGCTTCATAAGGTATCTTTTTACTCTGTGGACATCTCTCCATTTGATTCAAGCTAGATCTACCTGAGCATTACAAAGGCTGCATGGATATAACATAATACTTTATGTCGATTCCTTATTGTTAGTCATTTGGGTTTATATTCCCTGCAATTAAAATTCTTGCCTTTGTTTCATACATTTTATTATTTTCATAGGACACAATTTTGTAATTTAAATGAGTAGATGAAAGAGTACCTTTGCCTGATTATCATTCAGAATGATTGCACAATTTACATTTCTAAAATGGAGTAGGAAATTGTTTATTTTCTGACACCTTCACCGTTAATAGGATTGATCTTTTTTTCCATCTTGTACTATCTGATATCTCAAATTTTATTTCATATTTCTTCATTAATGTGGGTGGCCTTTAGTGTAAATTTTTGTGTGAATTTCCCATTTATATCCTTTTCTCCATGCTCTTATGGGAGTATTTGTCTTTTTCTTGACTTGACAGACTTCAAGATAATTTAGAGATAAAGATCCCTTTGACATGTATGCTTCAAATATATTTCTTATCTTGTCCTTTTTTGTCTGTAAATGATATTTTTGATCATATATGATTTTGTTTCTTGTATTTTAGCTCTGTTTTGTTTTAACTTTATGTGGTCTAACATCAATCTTTTCTTTCTAGGATTTTAGCCTGGGTATCAGGTGTAGAAAGACCTTTCCCACCTCGATATTACAAAAATATTACCTTGAATTTTATTCTAGTTATGTTATGGTTTTATTTTTTACATTGAAAATCTTTAATCTAACCAGAATTTAATACAGGTAAAATATGTGAACTAGAAATTTAACCTTTTTAAGATAATTTAATTTTAATAAGGTTAAATTTTAGTAATTTTAATAATTTTATAATTGGTCTATTGTTTCAATGTTAGTTACTAATATTATTTCCCCATTGATTTGAAATATCATCTTTATGATATAATAACTTTTATATATAATTTAGTCTGTTTCTGTACTATTTGTTATGTTTTATTAAACATAGACCTTAATAGCTTTATTCCTGACTCCACTTTCACTTCATCTTAAAATCACCCACTGCACTTAAATCATTGGATTGATTTTTAAAGAATATTGTCACCTGAAGAATTCTTACTTCTCATCTGTTACACGCATTTCTTTTGATTGAAACTAGTCCAGCACCATATCCTCTTAGTTTTAATGAGGTAAATATGAAGTATCCCCTGTTGAGTTCAAGTAAAGGCATCAAATCATAATTTTTTTGTTTTTTTTTTTCTTTTGGTGAGGAAGATTGGCCCTGAGTTAACATCTGTTGCCAATCTTCTTCTTTTTGCTTGAGGAAAATTGTCCCTGAGCTAACATCTGTGCCAGTCTTCCTCTATTTTGTATGAGGGATGCTGCCACAGCATGGCTTGATGAGTGGTGTGTAGGTCCACCTCAGGGATCCGAACCCACAAACCCTGGGCATAGAAACTTAACCACTATGCCACTGGGCTGGTCTCTCAAATCATAATGTTTTTGATCAAATATAATGTAGTCATTATTTTCCAAGCCTTTCTTTGTTTGGTTTACAACAGTTTCTTGTATCTGAACTCTTTCTTTGAGTTTTCCTTTCCCTCCTTTTTCCTGCTCAATCTGCTTGAGTCCAAACCTCCCACACACATCTGCATTCTCATTACTTTCCTCTTTTTCTATGTGTTTCCCCCTCCACCACTCCTCTTCCACAACCCAAGGGCACGGCTCTTGTTGAAAACTAACAGTGAAAGAGACATTTAAGAAAGGCGCAGACTCACTTCACATACGTCAGAAGCAGAAGGAACCCTAGGAAATACCCAGCTCTGTTCTCCTGTTTTATGAACGAGTTCCAGCTATAACAAAATCCTGCCCCCTCTGACCTCACAGGTGCTGGAAGCCACATCTCCTTGCTCGCAGACCTGGACTCCGAGTCCACTTTCCACTGTCTCTCCATTGAGAGGTAGGATGATTGGCATTACCATCCCTGGAAACAAACTTGCCAAAGCCCTTCATAGGCAAGAACATGATGTCTCTTTATTTTGGACCTTGAAGGCCAATGAGCAATAGAATCAATACGTAACTGTATTTAAGGGGCCGGAATTCGTCTGTTAGATTCCCTTCACACAGTCAACTTAGCAAGTGTCCCTCATAGATGGAAGAAACAGCAGGACTAGCCCTTAAACTAGAGATTAGAGACAGACACTTGTGTAACTGCAAGATATAGTTAGAACAACATTAGCTAACATTTGTGGAATACATTATGTGTCAGGTGCGTTCCATGCATTATCTCATTTAATTCTCCCAACAGCTCTGTGTAGCAGGGTCCTACTAGCTTCATTTCACAAGAAGGAAGGGACATCTCAGGCAGGTGTAGAAATTTGCCAAACATCCCTTGAGGAGAGAGCAGCAGAGCTGGCCTTTGGTCCCAGGCAGTAGGACTGCTAACCACTCCCTACACTGCCTCAGAGATATGGCAGGATGGTCAAGCCTTCAAGCTTTGGCATCAGCCTGCCTGGGTCCAAATCTCAACTTTACTACTTACTAACCATGTAAACATAGGTACATGTCTCGATCTTGCTAAACCCCAGTTTCCCCATCTGTAAAAGGGGATAATGCATATCCCTCCCTCATATGACAGGCATGAGAATTAAACGAGATAAAGAAGCACAGCTCCTTGTGTCTGCCAAGCAATGGAAAAATATGGGCCATATAGGACAGTGTTTCTGACTATCAGATGCCAGCAGACCAAGAGCAGCAAGACCCTCCCTAAAAGCACAGCTCCACTGGTTTTTCTCACCCTGGCAAGCACCAGGCCGAACTGAAAGTGACCTGCCATAGAAGCCACACTCCCACGCGTCCTGCTAGAAGAACGAAGACTGTCAGGGATTTAGCATAACTGTGAGATCCACGGGCAGTTTTGTTGGCTGTGATGGCAGATTTGGCATCTTGAAGAAGCACTCAGGTGAACCCCCAAGAACAGTGAAGAACTGTCAAGCCCTGAGCAAAAATCATTTTTTCTGACTTAGAGTCTGCAGAGGGAAAAAAAAGTGATAAGCCGAATCTCCTTGACGAGGCCTCTGGGCCCTCCTGGCACTGAGAAGAACTCAGAAGGAGTCTTCAGGCCAATCGCCACAATTTTCTGAGCTGTCTGTTGCTGATTGCCCAGGTAGTTTGAATTTGCATCATTAACGCTCCCCAAGATACATTGTCATCTTAGAATGCAGAGAGAAGAAATCATACATGTGCATTCTAACAATACAATCATGGAAGCAATTTATTTTGAACATTACTTTGGAGTGAGGCCTTTATGCAACCAAAGATTTAATAAATACATGGATATGAGACTGCATTTTTCACTTAGGTTCATCAAACACAGAGAGATTTCCCATTATGGAGAGAGAGAGTTTGGAATCAGGCAGAGGTTTTCCTTGCAGAGATTAAAAAGACAGATGGCAAGGTGCTGTGCTCGGGGAAAAGGCTTTCATAATCAGAGAATTAGAATTTACTCCTCAATCTGGCATTTAAGTTCAGCCTTTATGCACAGGGTCAACTCATATGCTACCAAAAGATTTCATTATTTCAATTTCCTGTGGACCCTCAAGCCCAACTTTACCAATTCTGTGAGTCTCAGGGTAGACCCACTTCAGGAAATTAAAATATCTATTTCAGTGGTGTCTAATTCCACTGCATAGGTGTATGCTTATGGGTATAGAGACAGTCAGTAAGTGGCACTTGCATCACAACGATTGATTTAGCCTTTGAGTTTTACAAACATTACTACATTTAACCAATTTGACAGCCTTTTGGGGTGTGTCATCCAGATGTCAGCTGGTCACTTGTCCACTTGTGCTGCTCTGTTTTAGCCCTAAGACAATCTGGACACAAAACCAGCTCTTTCATGGTTTCCACAAAACACTCAATCACATCAAGTATTCTATAGTTTTATTTTTGTACTTATTTAAGAATCACAGGATCTTGGCAAGGAATCACAACCCACAATGTTGTCATTTATAAAAATCAGGGAGGTTGACATGCCTCGTTCCCGGGTTGGCAGAATGTTCTCAGGATTCACTTGGTTTGATCAACAGAAATAATAGATTCTCTGAAAACGTGTCTTATCATTTAAAGACCATCATTTCCATTTTAAGAAACACATGCATTAATGAAGCTAAATCACAAGAAAAATCCCCATTTGGAAGCAAGTAGCATTTTGCGGTTGCAACGGTCAGTTCATTGAGAACCACTGCATACCAGGCTCTGCGGGACTGGGGAAAGAGACAGTCCTTGGCCACAAGAAGCTCAAAGTCCACTTGGGGAGATATCATAAACGTGTTCAAAGTGTTCAGGAGTTCAACAACAATACAACAAGTTTACCACAAGGTGGGACACGTGGACGCGCTGAAAGATTGTTATCAGAGCTGAAAAATCCTAAAGAGGAGTTCAGACTGCAGGGAGGAATGAGTCAGGGTTGCAGGTAACTGGAGTTAGGATGGGAAAAAAAGAAGGGAAGGAGGGGAGGCAGCCTATCTGGGCAGAGAGTGGTCAGGCAAACATGCTGTTCATCTCAGGGACAAGAAAAGAGGGAAATCTCGAGAGCCTTGGCAAAGTCAAGGAAAAATAAACCAGGAGATTCATCATTAACTCTCCTCCAAGCTCTTCCAGAGCCCAGAGTCAAAGATTCTGACTTATAGATGCAAACTGACTTATAGATCTGAGGTAAGTTATCAAGGGGTATCTTGTCCATATTCTCTCACACCGGGTCTCCCCTGCTCAGCCATGCTCTTTGGTAAATGGTTCAGAGGTGACAAGGGCACTGGAGGAGGTTGTCTCTGGCTCTAGCTAACGAATCCAGCCTTCACATCTGGATGGCACCAGAAGGAGTTAAAGATTGTAAAGAGCTTTGAAAAATGACCATATCATGTGATCACACAGTCAGTCAGTCAAAAAAATGTATCTTGGGCACATACTTTGTACCAAACTCCTGTAATAATACTAAATAGCAACTTAATATGCTAATATGTCTTTCAGATTCTGTAATGAGGAGTGGAAAGAATTGTGGCTTCTCCGCACATGGTCAACTCTTCTCAACAACAACAAAAAGATATTTAAGGCACTTGTAGGTTGAATTGTGTCCCCCAAAAAGCTATGTTGAAACCTTAACACCCCTGTCTTAGTCTGTTTGGGCTGCTATAATAGAATACCATGTACTGGATGGCTTATAAACAACAGAAATTTGTTCCTCACTGTTTTGAAGGCTAAGTCCAAGATCAAGGTGTAGCAGATTTGGTGTCTGGTGAGAACCAGCTTCCTGATTCTTAGATAGCTGTCTTTTCACTGTGTCCTCACATGGTGGAAGAGGTGAGAGAACTCTCCAGGGTGTCTTTCATAAGGGTACTAATCCCATTTATGAGGCCTCCACCTTCATGACCTAATCACCTCCCAAAGGCCCTCCTCAAATATTAGGATAAGGTTTCCACATATGAATGAGGCTGGGAAGAGGAAGGCACAAATATTCGGTCTATAGCACTCTAGTACCTCAGAATGTGACCACGTTTGGAAATAGAGTTTTTAGAGAGGTAATAAAGTTAAGATGAGGTCATTAGGGTGGGCTCTCATCCAACATGACTAGTGTCCTTATAAAAAGGAGAAATTTGGGCACAAAGACAGACATGCAGGGAGAGAAAACAATGTGAAGACAGACAAGAAGAAGACAGCCATGTAACTGGAGTAATGCATCTACAAGCCAAAGAATGGCTGAGGCTACCGGAGGCGGGGAGAGGCCTGCCACAGATCCTTGCCTACCTCCTTCAGAGAGATCCTGGTCCTGCCAAGCCCTTGATTTTGGACTTCTGGCCCCCAGGACAATAATTTTCTGTTGTTCTAAGCCACCCAGTGTGTGGTACTTTGTTATGGCAGCACTAGGAAATTAGCGCACCACATTTTATTAATCCCTTCTGAAATCATCGATAGATGGTAAAAGAGAATGAGTGAATGTGCAAGTCAATCTTTAGCCATTTTAAAGCTGAGTCCTTTTTTGGAAATACTTCTATAATCAAAGATGCCATTTTTTACATCACTGGGTTAAATTCCACTCTTGTTCCCAACTGCATAGAATGTGTCCTTATTTTTACCTCCTATTACTGTTGGGAGAAAAAAAAGCAACAGAGAGTTCTTCTGTAAGTCTGAAGATATTTAGTATCAGGCTGATTACTGAATAAAAAGATCTGGTTACCATCACATCTAATCCGCCAGAACTGAATTATATCCACTGCACGGCTTTCCCCTTCGTTTCCTCTAATTTTCCCCATTAAACCACCTTTGACTACATTCCAGTTTCTAGCAAATGCTGCTGAAGCTTCAGCTATTTTCCTTAAATTATATAATTTTCCAGATAACTCAGAAGTTGATCTGCTTAACAATGTATTCATTTTCCTCTAAAGAATGGTATTATTTTCCATCTCTAAGAAAGTGAGCTTTGTAATATTTCCTCTCCAATTTAAAAAGAAGCATTAGCCAGCTTGCATTGAATATTAAAAAAAAAAAAAAAGAATGCTACTCTGATTCTCACCAGAGTGAAATATTTTCTCCATGTAACCAGAAATAGTGATGGAAAATCTTTTCCTTTCACACAATATTTGAGCATAATTGGTAAAAGACTTCAATTATGGAGTAAGTCTTACAAGAACTAGACTTTCTGTCAATAAAAACTCTAATCCATTTGGATTTATGTGACTCTGTTAGCTGAAGCCTTTCTGCTTATGTTAATAACATTAAAGGCGCTTTTATAGTTTGCATATAGTATCCCCCATGAATGTCTCTGGCCATTTCGCCTGTTCATCATAAAATTTAGATGTAATAACACTTTGCGCCTTAGTGATATGTTATAGAAATATGTTATAGAAATACTTCGATACTAGCAAATACAATAGTGCTCTACAAATTGAGTCTAAGATTGCTCATCAACATAGAAGTGATAAGATAAATTAGCTTAAATAATGGCATTGTAATAAATGAATTATTAAGTCCAAAACAATCTTTAAGATAAATCTTCCCCTTTTATCATAGTTAATAAAGAAACTTGACTTTAAACAATGCTTAACAGAGTATCATCTCTAAGACACCCAACGTGAAGGAACTGGGATGGGAGTTATTGAGCGAATCATAGGACTAGTCCTGATTCTTACACTGATTTCCTAAAAATTCATGGGCAAATAAACTCATGTCTCTTCACTTTCATTACCAGTCTATAAAACAGAATAACAATATCTACCTAACAACATTCTTGAGATGATCCAATAATATAATGTGTGTAAAAATATAATATTGTTGATTTCTCAGGCTTTACAAGAACCAGTGTTTGTACACACATACATCAAACTTGTGATGTAAATTATTTATAACCGGAAGTTCTACATGCATATATACAGAACACACTCATCTGTATCAATACATTTGCTATAAAATTGTAGCATCTTAATCCAACCTTCCCACTAAGGCAAGAATAGTTTCTACAAAACCCTTCAAAGGTTGTCACCCTGCCATGTCACCCTGGCACAGCACCTTCTATGGTGGGAAGCCCACACCCTCATAGGGAGCCCCATTCTGTGTTAGAACAGCTCCAGCTATGAGAATGTTGTTTTTGGTGTACCCTTTTTAATTTCTCATGTTGTATATCTGTGCTGTAGTGCTATAAAACAGGTCTGATGTCTCTTCCACGTAACAGCTCTTTAATTATTTAAAGAGTAATAACTCCACCCACCCACCCACACACACACAATAAATAGCGGATATCACTGGATCCTTGATGTGGCAACCTGATGTAAGAGGTTTATTTACATTGTTCACAGATGAAACAACTGAGGCTCAGAGAGGGTAGGTAACATGCTCAAGGTCACAGCTAATGATAAAAGAGCCAAGATTCAAACCAAAGTCTGCCAGACTCCATAGCCTGTGCTCTTTACTAAAATACCTTACTTCTAAGTATTTCTTCTTCAAGCCAAACATTCTTGAAGCCCAATTCCTTTAGTCCTTCCTCATATGGAACATCTTCCAGACCTTTCGTCAATCCTGCTCCACTTACAGGACTCACTGTTAAAATATGCCAATCTCAAAATGAGCCACATACCATCACCAACACACACGTCAACAGTTCCAGACAATCCTCTTATACCTCCCTGGGAGCTTTGCCCCCCCACTCTCCCAAAAGAAAATTTCATACTTTCTCATTTCTAAAACTGCCTACACCTCCTCTCAGCTGATGGCCATCCCTCCTACTCCTCTGAGTAAATAAATGCAAACCAACTGGAGCTCCCTGCCAGTCCCACCAGTAAACACACAGGCCCAACTCCAAAGGGTCCACACTCACTCCCTCCCTGCTGTCACACCTCTGCCCCATCTCCATGGCTGGCACTTGTTTTCCTGCCTTCTCATGGCCTGGCCTCCTAGATTTAATCTTCCATCCCCTGTAACATTGTGCTCCCACAGACCAATGGGATTATCCCCATCAGAACACCAACAACCTCTAGTATGTCCCACCTGAAAAGAAGAGAGGAAGGAAGGAATAAAGGGAGGGAGGGAGGAGGGGAAGGGAAGGGCTGGAGCCCATGAGCCCATTTCCCACATTTTGAAAGAGAGAATCATTTCCTCCTATCCTGTGTGTCCATGCCACACTCCAACCAGCCTCAGCCCACAGCACACCATGTGAGGGCTCCTGCCACTCCATTCTCATCTTCCACACTTGTGTCCCTAGTTCACTTTGCTTCAGTCACATGGTCTTCCTTATGTCTTCTAGAAACTTGTCATGCTTGTTGCCACATTACGACTCGTCTCATGATTCAGGTCTCAGCTAAAATGTCATCTTCTCCAAAATGTCCTCCTCCTCTTCTTAATCCAGGCATATTTTTATCATGATTTCCCTATTTTATTTTCTTGACTGAATTTATTATTCTCCGAAATTATCATATTTATTTGCCTCCTTGTTTATTCTCTTTTCCCACTAAAATGAGAGTGGGAATCTTACTTGCCTGTTCTCCACTGTATCCCCAGTAACTAGAACAAAGCCTGGCATATAGTGCCCTCTCAATAAATTTTCATTGAATGAGTGGACATCACCAACAAATTAACCAACAATATTTTATAATGCAATAATTGTCCTAACCACCACCATTGTTTTAGACTCAATAAAATCATATTTTCAACCATCATTGATTTCATTAAATTAAATGTAATTTAAATGTAACTCAAGACAAACTTATTAAGCATCTATGCCGTGCAAGGCACTATGATAGATGTTTTGTGTGACATGAGAGTAAAATATTTTCACAGTTCCTGCCCCTATTGGGAAGGGATGGGGAAAGACATATCCAGAAATCGTGGGGGAATGTTCTTGAAAGTTTACCCTCATGGAATTTATAATTTTGAGTGTTTTGAAGCTATGAGGAGGTGATATGGCAACTAAAATAAACAGAAGTGCTATCAGAAGAATACAAAACACTACACAATTTCTAAGGACACTGAGAGAAACTCCTCTTGGGAAAGGATCTGAGTAGATGGTTTGAACTTAACCTAGAAAAATGCATTTGGGTTTTGAGAAGCACATAATCTAAGAGGAGGGAAAACATGACAAAGATGCATCGGCAAGACTGACGGTGTTCCTTGTAGGGTATTTTCCTAAGCCTTCCTCAGTGACCACCCGTGGTCTGACCCTATACTTAGGATCAATCTCAGCTTGAAAGTCCATGACCCTACACAGACCATTTCCAAGTTCCAAGTTCTCCTTAGAATTTAATCCAGATCTTAGAGAACTTCACACCTAGTTCTATTTTGAGGTGGACTCAGAAAGGATCTTCTCACTCAGGAACACCAGGTTTGGATAAACACAGTCAGACGCACTCAAAATCACAGGAGAAAGCTTTCAGAAGCATTTTGAAGAGTTAAAACCACTGTGTTAAAATAAGATGCTGGTGCTGTTAAGTAAACCAGTTATGGTGAATTATTGAATGGCTCCAATATCAATGATTTGGGATAAGTGAGACCAAAGAGATGAAGCATAGTTAATGTAATTACACATCCACTTCTTGTGATGTACGACCATGTGAAGCATTACTAATCCCCAAACGGATACCTGCTGGGAAGACTATGGAAAACAGCTGTTTGGTCCATGAGAAATGAACCCAGTGAATTCAAAGTACTGCGGGCATTCAACTGACGGATTCCCAGAGTCAGACCCTGTCCACTAAACCCAGGATTTATAAGGAATTAAAGAGGATTCCATCAGAAGGTACATTTGTTTCAAGCATAAATCACCCTGCCAACTCATTTATTTTTCTAATAACCTCTCTCAGCATTTCTATTATTGGAGAGGACTTCTTTTCAAATGAAAAATGGCATAGCTGATTACTTGCATGGGACTTGGCGTCATACTCATTTTGGCTTCTGTTTGAGGCAGTGAGAGGGCCAAGGAAAGGCCTTTACAACCGTGCGCACATACCGATTACAGTGAATGGAGTTCATAGGTTTATTCTGCGTTGGGGAGTTAAAAAACAAGGATGTAATGTTGGAAGCTGTACCAATCATACTGGTCCATCCAAGAAAGCTTCACGATTTCAAGCACTAAAAATAGTTAAAACTGTCTCAGAAACTGTTTGCTTTCAGCACAGATAATTGTGAGCCTGTAACTCCTTCCTGTCATATTAGAATACTTTAATAACCTATATTTTATTTATATCTGGTTCCTAAGTTTATTAGTGTTTATTACAGGATAGGTTCTTAATTTTATGTTTTACAAAACAACTTGAATAATCGGAATTACTTTTGTGAATCTTTTTCCACTTGCAAGATGAGTGGATCATAAAAAGCCATTTTCTAAACATGCTAACAGGTGCAGGAAAGATTGACAGAACAATATGAGAAAGTATTCTTAATGTAGGCTTTCCAAGATTTTAAATGGAATTTCTTTAATGAGTGCATATCATTTTTAACAGGCCTGGTTTACTACTCGGAGGATGCTGAGCATAGGATATAACGAACGGTATATTTTACTTAACAATAACTGTAATCAGAGTTACATGATATATAGATGTGTGTATAAAATGAGAACCAACCAGAATCAGAAAACAGTTTTCAAAAAAATTAAAGAGAAGCATTGGGAGAAAATGCAAAACAAGAGAAATTAACAGTTTGGGATTATTGAAGGAAGCTTCACATTTATTTACCTTCAAAGGTACAGATGAAATATATATTCCTTCAAAAGTTATGGATTAAAATAAAAGCTGGCCCCATGAAAGAAAAAGGAAGTGATGACTTTTAAGCTTTCCTTTGTGCCTATGACATGGCCCTGTCACCAGTTGACTTATTAATTCAGCCATGTCTTCCTAAGCGGTTACTGTGGACAGGCCCATCTGGAGATATAAAGAGGAATAAGGCACAAGTTCCCACCACCAAGAAACTCCCTGTCTAGAGGATGCTCATATGTCATAAGCCTGAACCAAGAACTTTCCTGGTCTTCCAAATACATCACCCCCCTCGATCTGACTGGGATGTGCCATGGTTATTTTTAAAAACACTGTGTACGAAGCAGCAAAGTTCTTTCTGATTTTCCTGCAGTCTTTCATGCAGAAAGGAATGTTACCTGAGTAAGGTTCTCAGAAATGAACTCTGACGTGAGGCCTCTAGGAAGTGAGTCGCCTTTAAGAAGTTCTGAACATAAATTGAATTACCAAGAATTCTATTCATTGAAAAACACATTATATTGCATCATGTCCTTTTCAAATAGAGTGAAACTTGCTTATATTAAATTTCTAGGAACTCGAGGAAAAAATTTGATATAGGATGGAATTTGATAGACTCTAGAAATATTACACGTGTGTGTAATAGACCTGGATTTCCAATTTGATTGCTATACAGAGGGATCCAATATAGGTGGGTTCAATATTAGGGAGTTTCATTGAATTTGCATTTGTGTTTTAAGGACATATATGGTATGTGTTTCCTCAAGGTAAAAATCAGATTGATTCCTGAGTCCCAGAAAGCTAAATATTCATGGGAACAGGAATTCTGGGAGGAATTTGACCAGATGAAAATAGTGTGAACAATCTAGTTTTCACTTCATTCCACTTTAATATTAATTTAATTGACTGGAGTTTAGACTATTGAATTCTGCAATGGCATCTTTCTCTCTTTTCCTAGCTCTATAATTCTCTGGCCTATAACTTCTCTATCCCTTTCTTTCATTTAACATTTTAATATTCCTTTGAATGAAAGTGTTCAAAAGAAGGGAATTACCAAAAGGTTTCAATATATGAAGAAATTTTCCATTCTCAAGAATGTCTCCAATCTTGGAAAATCATAAAAGTAATGAAAAAGTAGTGACTGTTATAAAACTGAAATAAATCACTATATTAATGTTTATATGAAATAGACCACCACTCCCCTTAAATTATAGACACTGGAAGTTATTAACGTTTTTGCACATATTTTCATTATTCCGTTGGGTTTCTTTGTTTCTTTGCTTGTTTTAATCCTGAACCTGAGCACTGTCATTCTAGTGATTCTCGCTTGGGTGGGAGGGACTGAAATTTATAAATCTCTCCCTCCCATGGAAGACGCTAACACAAGGCATGCCGTGGAATCAATCCTCTTCACTGAAGGAAGGAGTGCGTGAACTAAGTATATAACTCTATTTTGGAACCCTTGGATACTTTGACAAACATGCCACTTTTACAGAAAGAACCAAAAGCTAAAATCATAGTTTGCTACCATATCGCTCTATAATCACTTCTAAATTCTACTGATTTCACCCAATGTTCCAAGTAAGCAAATGTAATGAAATAAATAGAAACATATGTTTTGGTACCATAACAGATTGGCTTCCCAGCAGATTAGGAACTCTGAGCTATTTGCTGTTACAAACAAGACAGGTCATATACACATACAAAATAAGACTCATCTCTTTCACCTGAAATATTTCACATAGTTGCTTAAAAGTCATTTTCACCATCAAAAAAGTTATATAGTTAGCTAGGTAAGTTCTTCTTTATACATAGGGTTGGGTTAGGGACTCAGCAGTTTATAGAGGGAGCCACTGCCTTCTTAGGCTCTACATACTTAGTTTATACCACAAAAGAATCTCTTTATGAGGGAAGTCAAGTCAATTATTGACTTAAATGGCTGATTATTTCACTGAAATAACAAGGCATCCTGTGCAAAACCATTGATCCAATAGCATCACATAACCCCAGCTCCAGATACACCAAAAAGAGACTAAACTGATATACTTAACAGAGATACCACTGAATGAATATACACAATGTACAAAAATGAATTAAATAGTTGAATAAATAACTCAGGGTTAATGCAAACCTTACACATTGACTCCACGAGAAGCTCTCCTAATAGCTTCTCTCTCTTCCTCTCTCCTTCCTCCCAAACCCCACCATGCACGCACATGCACGCACACACACGCCAGCTGTAATGACTGAAATACCAACTCTGGGGGCGCATTCATTTCAGTTGCTCAAGTATCTTGTTTCTAACAAGAAGTTCTTCTGGAGGGAGACCACACATTTACCTGCTCATAGACTTTTGTACTTTACTGTGAATTCTTTATGACCTTTACCCCAGAGACATTTACTTAACTGCTGCGATCTGAAGGAAGAGAAATGGGAAGGGAAATGGTGCTTAGGGAGAAGGGAAGGAAGGTAGACTCCCTGGAAGAAGGGGAAGGCTGGAGGGCGTTGGATGTTTGTGGGTGAGAGAGGGGCCAGCTACAGGAAGGACACAGAGAGGGCGCAAGGATGACCTGCACTTTCTTCTCGATCTCGCCTCCAGGTTTTCCTGCTGCTTTGTACGGAGCAAGTCCCACCAGCAAGAGCTTCTGAACATCCACGTGGGGGGCTTAGGGGTGTACAGGCTGCAGAAAGAGCTGTCTAAGGGGCTCGAATGGGAGCAGATAGGTATGGCAAGCCTTGTTTTTACTTCGATTAAACATTTATGATGACTTGGAGATTACTGGAGGCCAAAATGTCCCTAATCTTCCCCTTTGCCACCTTCACTGGCCACAGGGTGTAGCAAAGGGACTTCATTTCCAGTAAGTAGCAGAAAGGGGGAGCTTGGTGATTTCCCTCCAGTTCTACAGCAACTTGCCCACGTGGCTTTGGACATCCATGGATTCAGTCCCCTCCTTGCAGGCAGGCTGCGCTCAGCAAAGGCCATTGGGTCCAGGCTGCCCTGCTATCGGGCTTCTCTCCTGTTCTTGGTCATTCTACTTTGCAGATCAGATTAAAAGCTTCGGGGCCCGTGGGCTGTAATATCTTACGTCCCGGTCCCCACTCTGGAAGCCTCTTCCTCCATGGCATTGACGTCTCCAGCTTGGACTTTTTGAAGGAACTGAAAAATCTGCCATTTGTCAAGCACACAGTCGTGCATGAATCCAACTCTGGGTTGGTGTTCTGCTTTTTTAAAGAAGGTGCAGAATTTCAGAAAACAATTTATTTATAGGTTAACATTCTCTTGATCACAATGACGTTGACTTTATTTTATGGCTCCCCCTAGATGCAACTGTTGCCATTGCAGAGCAGGGCCTTTCAAGGAGCAATAATAATTCAGTTATTTCTGAAAACAAAAACTGGACAAAGACTGTCCTGAAATTGCCCTTTGTAATAACTCTTAATACCAGAACCTTTTTTTCTCATAGTATGTAAGAATGTAAACAAACTGCTTAAAATACTTGAGAATAAATTGTTTCCAAATATCCTACAGCAATTCAAAAGTATACATTTGCTTCAAGTTTTACTATTATAAGAGCGAGAACCTTCTTAATCTATTCATTAACAACAGTATCTTAACAACTGCTACCTACACGACATTTTTTAGCCTGGTTTATGATTACTTAAAAGTAATCCAATGGCATTTTCGTATCAGCCTGACAGTGATTTCCTTCCAGACAAGCTAAATTAAAGTGGGAGGGGCAAAAGCAGCCCCTGTGCAGACAGGTGCGCTGCCAGAAGCCACCTTTCTCTCCTCCACGTGGCCCCCATTCTCCCAGTGGCTGGCCCAGGCCCATCACAGGCCAGCACCCAGAGAAGCCTTGGACAGAGTGTGTGCGTAAGAAGCCCCAGCCTCACAGAAACTTGGGCTCCATTCCTTCATCCGACGCCTCAAACTCAATTCTAGATCTGGCCCACTTGTTGCCAAGGCTCAGAGCATCACGCTAAACTCACTCCAACTCTACCTTGACCCCTGACCTTGGTCTTGACCCCTGTAGAACTGTTCCTGAACTCTTCACTGAATTCAGCTGCTTCCAGCTCCTCTTTCCTGGGTGCTTTCCTCCCTCATCTTGGACTCCCAGAGCCTGCCAGACAGAGCAGCACAGAGCCCCCAAGTGAAATACACTAAAGTCCATTAAGAATCACCTAAAATGTCAACAAATTTGAAAGCAGACTATTAGCAGTGCATATGTGAAGTTGACAGTACTCGTGATAAGCAGAAAAAACAACAATGAATACTAATGTCTTATATTTGTATAACACCTTAGAGTTTTCAAAGTGCTGTCATAGCACTCCGTTGACATAGGCAAAAGGGGTATTACTGTCCCATTTTACACATGAAAACATTTGAGTTCAGAAGGGTTAAATGAATGAGGCCAAACAAAGAATAGAATTCAATTCTTGGCTCCATGAAGTAACTGTTCTGTGCACTATACAAGATGCCCCTCAGGGGACCCACTGGAAGGTACTTATAAGATAGACTTTGGGGACTTGCCTTTAAAATGCTGTCAGTATCTCCAGTGTGGCCATGGATCCCCTGCGTCGGTCATGAGGACCACTTATCACATATGCATGTTCTCAGGCCTTGCCTCAGCACACAGAATCAGAAGAGGGGGCAGGATTGGCATTGTAACTAGCACCCCCAAGTAACTGACCCACTCACCCTAATGAGACAGAGTGCATGAAGAGCCTGTCCCCATCTGAACAGGAATCTCCCTACTGAGTGCTACAGAGAAGCAAGGTCAGCGTGAACTCTCATTCTTAGGAGTAGCCAATGAATCAGGATGACATCGAGGTCCTAGTCATCCACCTTTGAAGCCAAGTATTGGGGGCACTTCACCCATGAACAAATCCCCTCAGAGGTTAAGAGTATGGACCCGGGAAACAACCTGCATCAGTTCAAAGCCCAGTCCTGCCACCTACAAGTGACCATGGGCAAGTCACTTAACCTTTCTGTGACTCAGATTTCTCATCTGTAAAATGGGGATAATATGAAGGGTATTAGTATACCTCATGGGAGCGTGAGGTTAAATGAGTTTAGTGGAAGTAAAACATTCAGAACAGTTCCTGAGACAGAGTAATTGTTCAACGAGTGCTAGATATTAATAAACAAAGGACTCCCTTTCCTTATTATAGGTTTTGAAGTGACACACGTTGCTAATAGCCAACACAAGGTCTCAGGCTGATGAAACTTCCAGCACCTGGCACAATATCCACTTGCCATGGTAAGTAGTCAGTACATATTCATTGAATATAAAATGGTACAAAGTCCAACAGTTTACCTGGATGGACAAGTCACAAATGAACTAGACGGAGTCAAGCATCTGTTCTTTGGTCCTACAGCCCACCCCGATTCCCAAGGCCTTTGAAGTGTGTCCTGAGAAAAGGCAAACTACATTTTGAGTTTAGTTTTGTTTTAACAAGGCATCATGTAAATTCTGCCTGAGATCAGCATCATTAGCCTTTCTGGAAGTAAAATAGGGGACTCCCCCTGCTGAGTTGTGATTGTCCTGTGCAAATATGCACTCCAGCAACACTATTCAACCCTAACCCCCTCCTCTGTTCTCCCTCTCCCCTCCCCCTCCTCTAACAGCAGGCCAGCATTCACAATCGACCTCTGCAGTTTACATCTTCTTAATTCAACCACATCTCTTAGACATTTCAGAGAACAATGCGATAAACGAAATTCTCCAGAGTTATTATTCACTTTCTAATGAATAATTGAATTGCTGATATACTATTTGACAACAAAAAGAAGCTGAGACGTTTTGAGTGCTTCTTGACTTTAACGCATACATCTGAGTCTGCCTGTCAGTATTTTAGTCATTATACTACTCGCAAAAGCATAAAGAGAAGCTATCACTCTGCACATGGTAAAAATGGCAGCCATTTGGAGCCACCCATGAAGATGTTAAGGCTGAGCTCTTGGAGAGCCATAGATATTTTCAGCATGGGCAGGAAAGAGCAAGTTTTCCTAAAAGAAAACACATTGACAACAAGGGAACAGGTTGCTTCTATTGTCAATGCCCTAACGACTTTCTTAAATTAGCTTTTTATGGGAACCCTTTCTGCATGCTTGATGACGCTCAGACCACCCAAGTTAATTTGATACAAACGTAATTTAAGAGATTCCATGTGTGTCTTAAGATTTGGGTATGTGGGGTTTGAGTTGTTTTTTCTCTTTCTCTCTCTTTTTTCCTTTTCTTTACTTGTTTTTTTTAACTTGGTACAACTTCTTTACCACGTACATGCTTTTGAAAATGAGGATTTTCTGCTTGATTATTACTCACAATCCAAGATAACATTTAAAGTAAATGGATTATACAATCTCCATTAACATCAAATACAAATCAAGATGTTGGTTCTTCCATTGAAGCATGTGGACATAATTTCAACTGGAGTCCATAAGAGCGACTGAGTAGAGATGCTGCTGAGTAGGTGAAGTACTTAACTTTTTATCTTGGGCAGGAAAATAAAAATGAGTTATTTTATAGGAGACTGAAAGCAGAGAAGACATTTGAGTTGTTCAATTGCAACTTCCTCCTTTTAAGGATGAGGCAACCGAACTAAGACCCCTAGTGCTAAATCCACAGCTCCTCGGCACTTTGCTGGTATTCGATAGAACATTTACAAACAACCAGAAATCCCATAAGAGAAGAACTTGTGGGGTGATTCTGTTTATTTTTATCCATCACTTTTAATAGGCAGTTTCTTATTTTCTTAAATCTAATGTCACACTCGTAGTATAAAATGCACAGGGTTAAAATTAGTCTAGCTTAACCTAAACATGCCACAAATCTAGATTTGATTCTATAGTTTAAAATAGAGAAAGTGGAGAATGCAAGTTTTGCAGTCAGACATTTCTAGGTTCAAATCCCAGTTCTGTCACCAGTTCTCTTCGAACTTGGGGAGTTAGTTAACCTTTCTGTGGCTTGGTTTCTCCAGTGGAAAAATTGAAAAAGGCCAATTATAAGAATTAAATGAGGTAACTTTTGTGAAGTACTGAATACATGGTAAAAAGAAAAAAAATGGCGGTGGTTCAGGTGAGTGCTTTCTGTTGAGAGATCTCGTCCCTCTCCCAGGTGCGCCCAGTCCAGCCCCCCAGACCGCTGATAGCCCAGCTTGCAGTTCTCAGGGTTTGGCTGAGAATATAAGGAAGTCAACTGCTCCACCAAGATAGATTACTTTATACTACTTTGGCAAAGATGAAACTGGAAGAAATGATGATCCAAAGAAATGGTCAGAGGAGAAAGGGCAAATCAGGAGTTTCATACATCTATGTACCACAAAGAAAAAAATAAGATTTACAAAACTTTCATGTGCTTTGCTTAAAGAAAAAAACTGAAAGGAACATGCCCCTAATTTAAGGACAGGAGGCCAAGTGTCAAATCTAGAACAGACAGAAAAGGTGGGTTATCAAGCTGTCAAGGAAAGCCCTCCGTTAGATAGAGAGACTCCACCTAAGGCTTCATTAGACAAGTCAAGGAAAAGCAGGACTGAGGGGTGGGAGAAGAGACATCTTAGGGCAAATCATCAGACACAAGTTCAAGTGGTGCCATCGGCTTAGTACCCAAGCAAAATATGCTACAGAAAAGGATGCTCTCTAATGCTTCACATGGATTGTGTCATTTAAATGAGGCTTAAAAAGCAATGTCACCAAAAAAATGAGAAAGAATGCCTAAAACAAAAGAAAGAAAAGTTCCTTTAGGAAAAGTATCCACATCAATCTGAAGCCCAAGGTGAAATGAAGTCTACAACCAAGTCTGGGATATATTCGACTTTGACCTTTCTTGACTGAACTCCACTCAAAACTTGTTGAAATTTGTAGCAATAGTACACATGCCAAAGGAAATTCATTTTAAAAGGTTAGAGTGTCATGTCTTCCATTTAAGACTTTAATCTATTTTGAATTCATTTTTGTGTATATATATGTATGAATATTACTCAACCATAAAAAAAGAAGGTAATCTTGCTATTTGCAACAACATGGATGAACCTCTAGGGCATTATGCTAACTGAAATAAGCCAGACTGAGAAAGTCAAATACTATATGGTATAACCTATATGTGGAATCCTAAAAAACAGTCAAACTTACAGAAACGGAGAGTGGAGTCGTGGTTGCCAAGAGCAAGGGGGCGGGAGAAATGGTGAGATATTGATTAAAGGGTACAAACTTGCAGTTATAAGACGAATAACGTTCTGAGGGTCTAATGTAGAGCGTGGTGCCTATAGTTAATGATATTGTATTGTATACTTGAAATTTGCTGAGAGTAGATCTCAAGCATTCTCATCAAAAAAAAGTAACTATGTGAGGTGATGGAAGTATTAATTAACTTGATTGTGGTAATCATTTCACATTGTATACGTATATCAAATTATCGTGTTGTGTACTTTAAATATATTACAATTTTATTTGTCAATTATACGTCAATAAAGCTGGAAAAAATTGTTAAAGATAAAAATGAAAGACATAAAAAAGAGAATATGAAATAAAATAATAAATGTACCCAATAAATGAGAACATTATTATTATTATTAAATATCTCAGCAGTCCAAATATAATCTTCACTGACATAATTTTATTCCATCTCTATGACTCTGATCCCCATGTTGTCATTTAAGTCCATTCGATTATTAGCACAAAGGGGCATAAGCAATTTAGCAGTTATATTAACATTTTCTCAGTTTTGAAGCTCTTGATACAAGTTCTTCTGCCTCTTTCTGGACTTTGCCCTAAATTCTTTCTGTCCTCCCTAAGTGCTCTTTGCAGACCCATCATCACTCTAAGCCTACTTTTAGCCTCACATCCTGGCCCTCTTTGTTACCTGCACTTTTGACCCCATTAACCATATCACTTCCAATTTATTCACTCACTTCTCCTATTGTTATCCATCCACGGTCCACTCTTGTTTTAGTTCAATGGTTCTCAAACTTTCCATCTCAAGGCTCCTTGACACTTTAAAAAAATTATTTTGTTTGTCAATGAGCTTTTATTTATGTGATTTATATCTATCAGTACTTATTGTATCAGAAGTTAAAACTGAGAAATTTTAAAATTAATTCTTTATTAATTCATTTTAAAATAACAATTTTACATGTTAACATAAACAGCATATCTTTATGAAAACTAATTATACTTTTCAGAACAAAACAAAAGTAGTGGGGAGAGTGTCATTGTTTCACATTTTTACCAATGTCTTTAGTATCTGGTTTAATGGAAGACAGTTGGATTATCCCACCTGCCTCTGCATTCAGTTTGTTGCAATATCTTGTGTTGGTTGAGGTAAATTAAAAATATTCGGCCTCACACAGATCTACAGTTGGTAATGGAGAAGTATTTTCATAGCCTTTTCAGATGATTGTGGATTTTCTTCTTTGACACTACACAACACACAAGAAGAGTAGTTTCTTAAAGGTCAGTTGCAATATGGAGTGTGAAACCATATTAGTCAAATGTTTGTAATCTGTTACGTTAAAATCAATCAGCCTATCGTACATATTAAATGGATCGAGTGCCCATGCATGAGTTTATATTATCAGCATTAGTCATTTGGAAAATATGGGTTCCCCAAGTTTTGTAGATCTTCCAAATGTTGACATTTTTAATCATACAATATGAAAAAATTGCATTCGTTAATATCACTACCAATCTCATCACAAAAGTCTTTAAGTATTGTGAAGCTGTCAAGTTCATGTGGTAGATAGAAGTTTTCCAAAAGTCTCATTTTCATTTAAAAGCTCAAATTTTTATCATAGGCAAGAAATACTGTCAGTTGTTTCCCTTGAAGTGACAGGTTCACTTTCTTCATTTTTGAGAAAGTGTCTGCCAAACACACAAATCTGAATAACTAGTTTTTCTGCCAGTCCTTCTTTCAAGTAAAAACAGTGTTCCATGGAAAAGCAGCTAGATCAGTTCACAGCTCACAATCTTACAAGTACTTTTCCTCCAGGTGACCATCCTCCTTTAGTAACCAGCAGAAGTGCTACATGAAATCATACAAAATGTTGACATACTCAAGAGCTGAGATTTAATAAAATTAATAATTTTTTTTGCTTCATTAAGAACATTCTTTAAGTGAAACTGGCTTATTTTCCCCCACAAATGTGTGACAGTGAGAAATACAATGACTACCAGTGGAGTTTGGTTCCATTGACTTGATTTATGCTGAGATATCAGCAGTATTTCTCACACTTGAGAACTATTGTTTTAGATGTCTCTGCACACCTTTTAAAACCACACTTTTCCTTCTTGATGAAAGCTTCAAGAACAGAGATTTAATAAATTTGCTTCTCCGGCCTTAAACTTGTGCATATGATCTATCCCCAAGTCTTTCTAGACCTTGTCTTGCCTTCATACTTTATATTTAAGTATTTATATGGAGCATTTAAGGGATATAAACTCTTGCTGATTGCTTGATTGATTTTTTAAAAGCTTTAAAAATCAACTGCACATTTACAGATCGGAGAACACCTGGCTTAAGAGTTCCAAGTGACTGACGCATGAAGAAGGATGTTGGAAAACTGAAGTATCCAGGAGAGGTCAGCCAGGTTAGCGGAATGACTGAAACCACATTCCATCAGTACCTGTTGCAAGAACTAAAGATGTTCAGGCAAAAGTTCTCTTGCGAGGACAGAGAGGCAGCCCAAGAATTGTGTTGTGTGGAAGAGAGATTTGATGGCTCCCTAGTGCTTCCAGGAGACCAGAGAAGGATAAATGAGTGAAAGTTACAGAAGATTAACTTCAATTCAAAATTTAAAAAAAAATGTCTAAGAATTCCCTCTGTCCACCAGTGGAATGGGGTATGTTGGAAGCAGCAATCAATGTCCTAAACAGAGGCTGGAAGATGCAAAGACATAGAAAGGGGGGCTGAGACTCC
Source organism: Equus quagga (assembly GCF_021613505.1). Lineage (NCBI taxonomy): Eukaryota > Metazoa > Chordata > Mammalia > Perissodactyla > Equidae > Equus > Equus quagga. The sequence continues at coordinate 20,133,249 of NC_060275.1, read as the reverse complement.
AGTACAGAAATATGTCCACAATTTCAAGATGGCCATGAAGCCCAGATGATGATGTCCTAGACTGATAACTTCCAAAATCCTTTACAACCTCTCAAATTCTGTAATTCCATATATTTCAGGCGCTAGAGTGCCTTAGTGAACTATCAATTTCATAATTTCTTGTTCCATTTTTTGTGAGAGTAAAAGCAAATGTGTGATGAATTAAAACTAGAGGAGTTCATTCTTCAGGATGGCAAAGTCAAGGTAGCACCACCTATTAGACAGCATAGGGAAGGATGTTATCTCCACAGTCAAGGAGGCTTCAAAAGCCTCACAGCATGGTGGAAACACGTGGAGGCCGCGAGTCAATCCGTGATAAAGTCTGGACTTGGCTATTGGCCTGAGTGTCCCGAACCCCCACCTAGAAAATATAACTGCATGTTTTCACTACCCTCCCAGAAATATGGTTACAAGGTCAGTGACACTTTAAGAAATAATTGGAGTGTTTTTTTTTTCCTCACAATAAAGCTCTACCACAGCAATGCCAGGATTTATTAAAATTTGTTTGAGTGCTTGCCTCAGGAAAATATTCACTGAGAGAACTGAAAAATTAGCTGGGCAAAGGAAATACAGCTGATGCCATGTGTTTAGGGTGGCACATTTAACACAGCATCTCATTAAAGGTTCTTTGATAAATTCACTCGGATTATCTCGGTCATGACTTGTGACGAGGACCAAGAAATGGCTCGAAGGCGCTGCAGGCCAAAGTGACAGTAAGTGGTAGCTGAGTTGTGAGGAAATACAACGGGGCAGGGGTGGTAGGGGCGGAAGAAGAAGGGTGCTCCGAGGATTGATGTTTGATCTGGTCTTACTTAATGTCTTCATTAATGATCCGGAAGAGGGGTAAATAGCCTGTTAATTAAATTTGCAAATGAGACTAAATTGGGAGATGTTGTAAACATGCTCAAGGACAGAGAAGTAACATGAAGGCACCTTGAGAGGCTGGAAGGACGGGCTTGAATAGAAAAAGCCAAAAGCTTGCGTGTGTTCTGGAAGGAAAAGATGAGCAAGAAGCAGTAAGAGCCCTCAGCATGTGTGTTTGTGTTTGCTGAGGAAGACTGGCCCTGAGCTAACATCCCTGCCCATCTTCCTCTACTTTATATGTGGGACACCTACCACAGAATGACATGCCAAGTGTTGCCATGTTCACACCTTGGAGCCGAACCAGCAAACCCCGGGCCCACTTAAGCGGAATGTGCGCACTTTGCTGCACCACCGGGCCGGCCCCCAAAAGGTCTTTCTAACGTCTTTTCTTCAAGTCTTTTCTTGCTCCTTTTCTAAGCTAACTATTCCAAACCCTATTACCCCCAAGACTACCTAAAATCCTCAAAATTTCTAACATGTTCCATATACCAGTATACCTCTCTCACAAAATCTTTCTGAAGATGTAATTGGATGATGTGTGTAAAAATTCTTTGTAAATGATAAAGCACCACACTGTCATAAATATGCCTCCTTTCCTTGTTTTCCTCCTGCTTCTTTGTTTTGCGGTGGAGAGAATAATAATCGTGTTCTCTCCCTTAATTTTACCTGTTTGACATTTACACTGGATACTTTCTTAAGTCAGGGGCCACATCTATTTCTTATGTAATTTTCCCTACTTCCATATGTATGCTCAGCACCTCAGAAGGTGTCAGAAAATGTTAATGATTGATCGGCCATCCTATTGCACATGAACACCATCTTTAGGTGACTTACTAAGAAGTTGGTTGCAAATTATATTTTCCAAAGATAGCTACATATACAGATAGACAAACACATACATATGTTATACCACACGCTCTCCTCACAGCATGACTGAAATTCCTCCCCCTGAGAGGTGAAGTTTATTTCTCTCCCTTGAACAAGACGTTGTAGCTGCCTCAATGAATAGAATGTGGGGAAAGTGATGTTGTGTGACTTCTGAGGCTAAGTCATAAAAGATAGTGCAATACACCTTCCACCTGGTGCTCTCTCTGATTTCTTTCTCTCTCTATGCTCACCCTTGGAACCACCCTGGAACCACCATATTGTGGGGCAGTCTCAGTTACGACTCAACCAATAGTAACATCGACTCCCAGAAAGATGGTTTTAGCCCCTAATCTTTGAGCTGCCCCAGAGAAAAATAACCCTGCTGAGTCCTACCCAAACTGCTGATTTCTGAACAAAAGAAGTGTTGCCATTTTTAAATTTTGGGTTCATTTGTTACGCAGCCATTGTAACTATAACAAATTATATTTTAGTGGGTCAGGGAGACACATACAGATAGGGTATCCAATACACAATTAGAAATTTCAAGTTTGGATCTCATAGGAGAGGCCAGAGTGAGAGTTCCGTGGGTGACAGTTTGATCCATAAAAGTAGGTGAGATGGCCCAGAAAGAATGGCCCAAAAACTCCTAAGGCCTGGGGAATGCCTATGTTTATAGAGCAGATTAAAGAAGACAGCATCCTTCAACTCTCAACTCATATATCTCTGATCACCTGAGACAAAAATTCTAGTCCTCCTCTTAAATGACCTCTCAGCACCCTACACATCTCTTTTGCAATGCATATCACAATAACTATTAGATAATTGATCATATAATTTATTACTTAATTTCTAATTCACCCAATAGAATATATAAGATCCTGGAGAGCAAGGACTGAGTCTGTCTTGTTCACTATTGTATCCCCAGAGCTTAACGTGGTGGGGAGGGGGAGCATTCTAATAAACAGGCAAAAAGATATTAAATGCTAGTATCAAAGAAGATGAAAACTGAAAAATCTTCCATTGGATTTGGCAATTAGTAGATCTCTAATGATATTGACAAAAAAGGAGATTCTATTCAGCAGTGAGTGAGGAAGCCGGGCCATGTCAAGAGGCAAAGTTGGACTGCATTTCACCTGGAAAGCCACATGATTTGCTTCAAGCCCTTTAGCTTGTTTATGGATAGTCCAGCTCCAAAAAGTCCAAGTCTCTAGAAAAATCTGAGAAGTATTGTGATTGACTATTGTAGTGAACATGAGACTTCTCTTTCCCCAACATAAAGAGACTGTCCTCAGCCTTGCTTCCATTTTGGCTTTAGAGAATAACGATTTTACCAGAAATACTATATCATAGAAATGCCATTTTTCATCACTAAGCAAAGCATTGGAACTTTGGTGCCAGGAGGGAAATTAAGACTCTGAAGAACTATCTTAAGCAATTAATTTCTGTATGCAAAAGAGTCATTAGGAGGATATATTTCATTCTAAATGCTAAGCCTGAGACTTGGTGTGCAGCCATAGCTGCCCTTGTGAAAACTTATCTATGTTGGTCTCTTGGTGGCAGATTCAGCCCACTTTGAAGTATTCCCCTCTAAGTCTTTCTAGTTGTCAAGATGAATCCCCGAGGCAGACAGAGCCTTCTCAGATGCCTGGGACACATCAAGATAAGCATGTTCAGAATGGCTTGGATAGGATAGACACAAACCCAGTCCCAGGTCCCATCTTCAGTATAAGGTGAGATCAGGATTTCCTCAAGTTTTCCAAATGAAAAGAATCAATAGATTCTTATGGTTCAAAATGGATTCCCACTACTCTTATTTTGACCACCTGGACCTTTCCTTTGAAAGTCCTCCATGTTGTTATCATTCTTTAGGGCCTAGAAAGTACACTCTACTGCTATTTGGTGCACCAGGGTGTCCTGGAGATTCTCTTGGGTGTCCACAACTTTTGCACAGCAATTAGGGCATCAAGAATATGAGAAGATTCAGGAGAAGTATCAAAAGCAAAACCATGGCTGCTGTGAGTTTGTGTAGCCCCACTGGAGACATGAAGAGAGCTGTTAGAAGGGAATGCATGTGATGAGGCTTGTGGATCAGGCAAGTTGCCAGTAGGAAGTCTAGAAATGCAGCTTCTCCTCTACCATGGGGTCAGTTTGGCTATTCATCTGCAGGTTGTGGGAAATTGAGGATAGGATATGGATATCAAAGACTTTAATTGGCACTTTCCAAGACCGTAATGAAAATAGAGGACCACAATTAGACCCTAGATAACCAGATACCCTGTGAAAGTGGAAGATTTCTTTGTCCAACAGGATACCAGAATAGGTGTTCATGGGGGACTGGTGCAAGGGTAAAGTGTGCCATTTTCTGGTGCCCACTTGTTGTCATGGCCATTGATGGGGAGAAGATCAGACAGGAACTCCATTTTGATGACAATTGCTTAGGCAACTATTGGCCTTGACCTAGGCACAAATGTTTATGGACAAGGTTATATAAACATGTAATTTGGAGACTTCCAAAGTTCTCACAGGCTATGTTGCGAGTTTTGAAGGCAATAGTGTAATATCTCTTCCTGGAATGGGAACAAGGACAGAAGTCATTGGAACCTGGCACTTCGGCAGATTTAATAACTCTCATCTTTGTGTCTGAAGATATCAGTTTTGATGGCACAAAGCCAGAGTCAGGGTTCTACCTAAATCTGAGATTTAACTCCAAGTCAAATTTAACTCAGAGTCTCATCTCTGCCACAGTCAGAGCCATTCCTGGGACCAAGACAAATCACTTCCCTTTAGAAGAAGTGGAATGTGTATCAACAATAATACATGGCAAATCCAGAAGTCATTGCCCACCACGGATTGTGCAGGAGATCTTCCATCCTCGGACTACTCTGATTCCTTGTCTGGTATCATGAAGTTGCCTTGGCCAGATTGGATATGACCCAGGAAGTTCACCTTCAAGCTCATACACCTGAATTTCTTTTGACTGCCCTGCAGGTAGTATGCTTTAGATGGGCCAGGACTGCCATGACAAAGGCCTCATCCAAGGCCGGATAGAGCAAATAAATATGGATATTAACCATCTTCCATAAGCATACATCTCATTCATTAAATGTTCCAAGTCTTTGGTGGCAACACCAAATCCCAAATGGACTAATTTCAGAACTGGAGACCAAAACCCACGGCAGAGCTTTTATAGGAACCCAGGGACATTGGCAAGAGCAGGTTAGGTACCTGTAACAGGGCGTGGCCTAATATTTAGGGCCAAAAATCAAAGAAGTCAATCACCTGGGCCCACTTTTCCAGTTTGACTCAAGCTTCTGAAGATACTGTAGAGTGTAGAACAAGGGTTCTCAAAGAGTGATCTCTAAACCAGCAGCATCAGCACCACCTGGCAACTTGTTAGAAAGGCAAATTCTTGAGCCCTACCCCAATCCAACTTAATCATCAACTCTGGGAATGAGGCCCAGCAATCTCTGTTTTAATGAGCCCTCCAGGAGATTCTGATACCCACTAAAGTTTGAGAATCATGGGTGTACTAAGACTGAATCCAGACTCACTCACACCATGCGACCTTGAGTAAGTGAAACATATCTCCTGCCCTCAGTTTCCTCATCCATGAAAAAGGGGATAATAATAATAAAACCTTCACCAGAGGAGTGTTGTGAGGATTAAGCAAAACAATGTTTGCAAAGCACCAAGTGCTTCATCTCTCACACTGTAGCTTCACAGTAAATATTGATTCCTTTCCCTCCCTCCCTTTCCCCTAAGACTCCCAGATTATAGGGCAGTGAAGTCTTTGATTCCAGGGACATAGGTCTAACTTAAACTATGGTGGATTGTGCTTTGTCCCATGAACTTCTCAAGAAGGGACTCCTGTAACCAGTTTGTTCTTAAGTGACCCAGATCGGCCTAGGAGAGACAATATTGCAGAATGTACTCTTTTCAGGATAGTCTTGCTGGAAAAATCTTTGGCTATATTGAATCTTTCTAGTTCAAGTTAATGCCTAACTTTCCACTGGTTTATTTATCATCAGGAACAGATACCCAAGAGACCAGAGCCTCCACAATCCCCATGAACAACAGGACACCTGAAGATAAGGCCAAATCTCCAAGGCAGTGACCTCGTTTCTCCAGCCTTAGGACAGTACCTCTTTTGACTTTCTCATCATTATGTAACTTAGCCACATGTCCTTGGCATCCTCAGCACTCACTGGAAGGGATAATTGGTTTGTTTCCTTGTGTTTCTTATGCTCAAAAGAAAGGCAACATGTCCATGTCCCAATGTCCCAACCACAGAACGAGGCATCCTAACCTCACCATTTGTCATGAGGCAAGCAACCAAATGTCGCCTCGGTAAATATTAATGGAAATGAATTGACTAAAGAAACCAGAAACCCATGGGACATATGGAATTACACTAGACTCTGTGAACAATGGGGTGATAATAGTAATAACCTACATCTAAGAAGAGTTTTCCAGAGAAATGAAAATATTTTACAATTAAGTGCCATGTTGGTGCTAAATATATTAGTGGGTAATTGGACGCAGCCTTAGCAGAACTCAGGCTAGACAGTACCACCCCAGTACCAGGGCGGGACACTATTATTTCCATCACTACCAGATAAGTTTCTTCCAGTATTCCCTGTTAACAGGAAAATACAATAGCTTTGAATCTGAACTTTGGTGAGCCAGATCGAGGTTATCTCAAAAACATTGCAACTAAAAATATATCCATCTTTCCACAACATAGAGAGATAATCCACATCCTAAGATTTATTTTTTTAGAATAACAACGGTTTCAGCAGGAGTGCTATATCATACAGTGGAGTTCAAGCATCCTTTTCAAATTTATTCAAATGTTAATGCCAAGGGCATTGAATTAATCTCTGTGCTCGATCCTGAAGAATGCTTGTGGGAAACACAAATAAGTGGTTAAAAAGGTCCATAAGAATGCAAAACATGTAATTCCATTATGGTATAATATGAGAATGATAGAATATCAACATGATAATGAGGCAAAAGAGAAGGTTCCATCATCCCTGGCTTAGAACACGCTTAACAAAGGAAATCCGGATAAAAACAGAACTGCATATAGCAGCTCTAGGGGATGAAAGAAATTACCCATGGAACATATTTTGTTTTCATGTATCTAACTAGTTAAATTTGGTAATTTGTATTTGAAAACTGACAAATAAACCTGGAAACTTCCAACTTAAAATTGTAACTGGGTAACAGCTCTGCACATACCACCATCAGCTTTCCCACAAAAATACCTATGAAGACCCAGAAGATGAAACATCACAGCAATAATAAAACTGTGATTTGCACTCACTCTTATCAGAATCTTGGAGAAAGATCTGCTAGTTAAGAAGCAGATTAAACCAGATTGGAAATCCATTTTGTGACTCACTATTTTGTGCCTGATTGAAAACACTCCCCCATTGTCCACCAAAATTCAGGAATTCAAATTTCTATGCCAAATGCAAAATTGGACAGCTGCCTGTCCACCATGGGGGTGCTTCTTTTTGAAGCTATCAAAGCCTTCATGCCTTCCACTCCAATAATACCTCTCTTTATACCTCTATTCAAAGACAGAATAGTGATATTAATAATATTAATAAGGATGACAGCAGCTAATATTTAAAATTTCTAATGCACTGTGCTAAGTGTTTTACAAATATTATCTCACATTAACTTCACAATACTTCAGAAAAATAGTAATATCATTATCTTCATTTTAGGAAAGAGAAGCTCAAAGATTTGAAATAACTAACCAAAGTTCACACAGCTGGTCATAAGTAGAACTAGGTTGTGATTGAGATTCTGGAGCAAATAACTATTAGATTATGCCATAGCCCTTATAAGATATTTTTCAAGAAATATGGAGAAGCTGAGAGCAACATTTAGTATCACAGGAGATATTGTCCTTCCAGATGATGTATTATGAGGGGCAAGGGGGACCAGAGACAGAGAGTTCTAATAGCAGTGCATGCAGGGAACTTTCACTTTTGTTCATTCCATCTTTTTAGAGTGTAGAGCTAGGAAGCATGGGAAGAAACTTTCGTCTCAATCCTGAAGAGTCACCCTGGAAATAAAATCTAGCTAGACCTCTGAGATGTGACCAGCATGAGAGCCAGGCCAAGAGTAAGTGAAACATCCTGTCTGAGGACAAATCAAGAAGGAAACTATTAAAACATGAAGAACAAGGTGGAAATTGAATAAAAGCAGGGAAAAAATTATTATAAAAATTCAGAGGATAAGCAGACTTCTGAAAAATATTTATTATAAAAACTAGAATTGAAAAAATGATCTGAGATTATCATTTAAATAGAGAATGACCTGGCCTCCATGAGACAGAAAGGGAACATAACTAAAAGATAAATAATTGTGGTGAAAGTCAGCAAGATGAGATTAAAAGTGATCCAGATGAGACAGACAAGGCTTCAGGAAAATTAGAAAAGCAGTAACAGAATATAAAACTACACTGGAGCAGTGAAGAGCATAATTGCTGTTGCAGAAAATCAACCAGTAATATGGAAGGCAAACTTAAGTAGTTCTCCTAGAATCTAGACAAAAATTAAAAGGATGGGAGAAAATATAAAAAATATACAATAGAGATCAAACTTAAAAAAGTAGAACAATTGGAATAAACACAATATCCAAAGTCAAAGAAAATCTTCCTCCATAGGAAAAAATAAATACAAGTATGTTGATCAAACAGTTCATCACGTGCCAAGAAAATCACTGGGGTGGAGGGAAATCACGTGGCCGATCCAAAAATGTATAGGATAAAGGTGTTTCTTTTTCTTTTTTTGAGGTAACGTTGATTTACAACATTCTATAAATTTCAGGTGTACATCATTATATTTCAGCTTTTAAATAGACTACATCATGTTCATCACCAAAAGTCTAGTTGCCATCAGTTGGATAAAGTTTTAAATATTACACATTTATAGGCATAAAAGAAAATCAGTTTATACACAAAGAAATAAAAGTCTAGCCTCCTACATTTTAATACTAAATGCTAAAAAGCAATAAGCAATGACTAACATGTATTGAGGACAAAATTGTAAACCAAGAATATTATACCCTGCCAAGTCATCTTTCTGAGTAACGGAACAGACACATAGTCTTGGAGAGGCAGGAGGTCTGGTGACACATCAGCCCTTCCTTTGAATTTAGAACTAAAATTAGGAACTCAACCCAGGGGAAGTCCTATTATAAACGGATGGATGGACTCTATTGTGGGATATTACCTCCAACACCCACACCTGAAGGAACCATGGAAGCCAAAGGGGCTGTTGATGCTGTGGGAGGCAATTTTTCCCTCTGGAAAACCTTTAAAAAAATACTTTTATAATAAATTTTTACTCTTAATTATTCAGACTTAAGCAATAATTCTGAGAAAAAATTCAGAAATTCCAATAAATATAAATACTGTTATGTAAAAAACCAAAAGACAAAAAATACCCACTCACTTGAAAAGATTGGGGCAAAGAAATTTTGAGATCATCTTAAACAGACAGACTATTTTTCCTTTTTTTTTAATTTACCACATTTCCTTTAAGGAGCTCATATTATTTAATTAAAAAATAAACTATTTAAAAGAGAAATAGCACATTCAGAATTCATCTGACTTCCTCTAAAAGGATCAATATCTTTGGCTTCACTCTGCCAGCGTTAAAGCTTTCCAAGCATCTATTTTAAAGAAGTAGGACACTGCTTCTGGCTGGTTGTGTTCTCTGCACACCGACTGGTGTGGGAAGGGAGTTGATGAGATGACCTCTATGGCCCCTATTCAGAAATGCGATGGCTCTCCGACCCAGGAAGCTCGACCAGAGCAGCCAGTCAATCCTGCAGTCGAGCTTGCCCTGGGAGGCAAGTCTTGTGGACTGTGGTGCATTTCAGAAGCTTGTTTCCCCAGACTTTTTAAATAACTGTTTTTCTAATTACAAATGTAGCCATGCATGTGAGAGAAAATTTGAAAAACTCTAAAATATATAGGAGAAAATAGAATCTCCCATCCTCTCAGATTCAGCATCATGAGTTTTCATTTCCAAGACTGCTGGGAGACAAATCAGTGAAAGACAGGTCACCACTCCCAGGGGGTGGCCACAGTCTCCACTTTGGAAAGGAGACAGAGAGATTCAGGCAAGCTGATGCAGGAGGATTTGAGATCTCATCTGAGCTGTCCACATACTCCAGCCTCAGATAAAATCCAGAAGAGAACACCCATGGAAGCACTTTATAAACTCTCAAGGATTATACAAACGGTGTTTGTAATTATTCTCAGTAGCAATTGAGTTGGTATCTTGGTATTGTCCAATGGCACAAAGGGGAATTGGTTTCCAAGGAGCGTTTACTGAATTTCCTGCCTTTGGAGGTGTCGCTGCCATTTCGGCTTGTCTTGGTGGCAGGCTGCTCTCTGGCATTTCATCTCTCACACGGATCTGGCAGGGCGCGTGGTTGATCCTGGCAGACACACGCCTTGTCTCAGGAAATCGCTGCTCCGTTCACAGCACTGCATACTTATGTCTGGTGTTCAGATCTGTTTTGACCCCAAATAAGAACACCGCTTCAAATGCTTCCTTTTAAAGCACAGTACGGGCAACAAGACTTGCCTCTGAGAAAGAAGCAGCAAGAGCCCAGCAATATTGTAAGCATATGCATCAATGCATACATGCTTCTTAATCGCTGTACGTCATTGACCTATCACCATGGGAATGACGTTAGAGTAGAGCCTCTTGAGAAGGACTGAGAGGAAAAGTTGCAAGTTGTCACAGTGTGAGGTGGCAGGGTATACAGAAATTTTCAATGGACCCCTCTCCTTAGGTCCCTTTCCCCTTCATTAGGGCTTTAGGCTTTTATCCCTTATTCTGGAAACACTCTTCTCTAGACTAACCTAACACCACTTCCTCCTACTTTTCCAGCCACCTCCCTGGCCATTCCTTCTCTCCTTACTCATTTCTCCTTCCCCGCTTAACCTTTAAATGTTGGCGTGATCTCAGCCTACAGCTTCCAGAGAGCCAGGCTCTCATCTGATGGTTTACCACTGTATCCTCAATGCTGTGAATAATGTCAAGCTCTTAGCAGATGCTCACTAAATATTTTTGAGTGAGTGAATGAATGAGTGGATATATTGCTGACAAACTCTCCATTTCCTTAAAACAACATTTCCACACACTTCCAAGCAATTCATCCTCACGCCCAGAGCCACTCACCATTGCTAGGACGTGTCATTGAATAAGATTCATGGATCCACCTGTCACTCCAGGCCCAAGGACCTCATTCCCTTCTCAGGCTGCCTAAAGTGGAGCCCCTGCCTCAAAGTCAACTCTCAACGAAGCATCCGCCTCCAGGCTCTTCCTCAGTTTTCCAAACCCCTGGCAACCAAAAGAATTATAGCGTCTTGTCAGCAGTATTTTCCCAACCCTAATCAAGAGAAACTCACATCCATCCCAAATACTTTGACCTTCTGGGAAATTCCCCCAATATTTCTCCTCTATTGGAAAACTCCAAAAAACTTTCTGCAGGATGGGGTCACATAAAATTGCTTGTTTCAGAAACCCCTTATCACTTGAGGGCAGACTAGGTCCTTTTCTAAGCCTCGGTTTCCCCTTCATTGAGGTGGGTATAATAATAACAAAAGGATTTGATAAAAATAATGCACCAGAAAGGGTCTCGAACAATACTTGGGACACCAAAAGCATTGAAAAGACACTGGTTGAATTTGAGCCTGTACAATCTCCATTTCCAGAGTTCAATTACATTCTCATCCCAGCAAACAGTAAACAGAAAACCAGACGAAACAGGAGCAGCACAGGAGTTGCCTTTGGGAAGAAAGGCCTTGAATTGGTGGAGGAGGGAGCCTTTCACTGAGGCTGAAAACAACCGTGCAACCAAGTGGTGAAGGAACAGAGAGGCGAGGAAAGAAGAAGGATGGTGACTGGTCATGATAAATTAGTTCACCACTCAGAGCAGTGCCGAGGGGAGTCTCAGCAGCTCAGGAGCCGACGGTTTTCAGAGGGCCAGGACGCAGGGGACCCAGGATCCTGCACCCTGGGCACCTCGCTAGCCTCGCCCTAGTCCTGGCCCTGCCCATCAGGCACCAACCTCAGGGAACAATACTGTGAAAATCTAGAGGGTCTTCTGCACGTGCCTCACGCGCCAGTACACCGGTCCCTACACCATCAGCATCTGTGTGCTCTGGGCCAAGACTCACGTGGTTAGGAATCCGGTGGCAACGGGCAAAGCACTGATGCCAGCTTTATATCCAAACCACCAAATCGATGCTGTTTTATACAAATTAACATTTTCCTACCACTCTGCAGTGGGAGAGTCTGTCTTGTATTTAAGATTTCCCCAGACTGCTAAAAAGGGGGAAATATGCTAAGCCAGCAATAATCCACAGACCTAATTGCCTGGGAAATTCACAAAAGAATGCACCTGGCTTGGGCGTTACACCTGAATGGAGGTAATCACCCAGATCACAACAGTCTTTAAAAGTAATGAATAGGGGCTATCAACAAGAGAAGAAAATTCGAGTAGAAGAACATGGCTGCCAGTAAAAAACGACCTTATTAAGAACAAGTAACCCATAAGCTCTTGTATGGGGATATGAAGTAGAGAGAAATTTAATTTCCATCCCATTTCTTTTTATTTTTTATATTTTGGATGAGCGAGGCTAGCCTTAAAATGTCAAATTCTGCTGAATTTGAATATCAGATACGCTTACATTGAAAACAGCCTTAGGCACTGTCAAATCTAATGCTTTTGTTTTACTGTTGAGGAAACTGAGGCCCGGAAAGAGTGTGTGACTCTTCTAGCCGAGGTCTCACAGGTGAACCAAGACGGGAGCCCAGGAACCCTCCACCGTCATGATTTTTTCGCTGTCCACTTACCACTACTATTCATTCACTTCGGTTTTCTTTGTCAACACATGCTTTCCTTATGTAAATTCACCAAACAGAAAACCTGTATCACTTGCCACAAATAAAAGGCCGTCATAAACATGAATAGAATTTGAGAAATAATGTTAAATTCTAAGACAGCTCTGAGACCACCACTGTTTAAATAGTGATGTTAGCAAATGAAATGCCTTCGAGAATATAAGTACCTGAGCGAGAAGTGAAAAGACAATGGTTTTCCCCAGATGTGACTCGATGCCATCAAAAGTTTATTTGTGCATCAACTGCCATATGGTTTCATTCGGGAAAGCCCTGCTATATCCCCTAATACTGGCCAGGAGGCTCACCTCCTCCATGCAGCCCTCTGGAATCCTTTTCTCAGTGGCTATATCCTCTTTCACATCCCCTTATTTTGAAAATTGAGAACCATTCTTGAATTTTCAGTGAGAATTGTTGATAATGTGCTCAGGGAGCCAGGAACACACTAGAAAAGAAAACTCAATAATAGTTTACAAAATAAAAACTGAATCTCTAATTATAATCACTGAGATTCAAGTTCTTACAAAGGAAACAAACATTTAATGACACCTACTATTCTGTGTCGGGCAAAAACATATGCTTTATCTCATCTACTCTCAGAGCAATCTTAGAAGGCAGGCATTATCGGCTTCATTTTACACATGAGCAAAGTGAAGCTCAGAGAAGTTAAGTAACTTACCTCAAGTCACACAGCTAATAATAGCAGGATTCACATCCAGCTCTTTTATGCCAACTCTGGCGCATAGTACAATCAGCTGGGAGCTTTTATAATGATCATTGTCAGAGGCCTCGTTCACAGTGATCCTGATTAAATTAGTCCGACATGTAAGCTTGTCATTGCATTTATTTTTAAGCTTCCTCAGTAGTTCCAGTGTGCAGCCAGCATTGAGAAACTTGCTTTATCCTGTAACCTTTGTTTGCTGTTATTCCCTCATCACTTTTTCAGTCATCTGTAAAATCTGCTTCCGTATATTTCCTTTATCTTTTCCTAGTGAAACTTTAATGAGCAGGAGAGCCCAGATTAAAAGAAGCAGGTCACCGTCCCGGGTGGGGAGCCCCAGTCCTGCTTCTGCTCTGATTTAGCGGGGACCTTGGGCCAAGCACTCAGCCTTGGGGTCGTCACCTGCAACACGAAGGGGCCGGCCTCGGTGAGCGTAAGCTCCCTTCCAGCTCTGAGTTCCTGTGACGGGCTCCAAACGCCCAGAGCCGCAGCAGAGCCCTGAGGGTGCCCAGCGCCTCTGCCTTCCCGACGCCTCTGCTTTCTCCTTCCCTCGAACCCGTGTCTATCTAGCGAGTGCGCCCTGCCCGTCTCCCCGGTCCTGCTCGTCTGCACCTCGGTCCGTCGATGATTTTTCACCACAGGAACATGTTTTCATTACTAATTTGCTCCGACTTTTTTTTTTATCCAACTCATTTCACTGCCAGCTATGGGGGCTCAATATACCGAAGTGTCCTTCCCTGGATCTTAATGGACTACAATCATTTGCTAAGACTCCTCCCACCGAGGGGGCCAATGCCCGGTGGGTGGGGGTGGGGAGAAGAGAGCAAAGGAAAGAGATGTCATTAAGTTCGTTACAGGATAAACATCAGTATCAGATTCACCCCAAAACCAGACAGGGAAGTTAAAACTCAAATGTGTTCCTATGCAATGTGTGCAAACACACACACATACACACATACATGTATTCCCAAATTTTAAAATACTTTCCATATCTCTGCTCTGGATCCATTTTCTTCTATAAATTATTTAACATCGAAGAACAGTTTTCAGAGTATGGATCATTTCACTCCATGGAATTCTTTTACTTATTTCTGTTTGTGCCTTTGTTAGTTTGTTTCGTAGACATACAGCCCTCAGGATACAACACCACGAAGGGATTTAGAGAAACTCAAAACACTGGTTAGTAGTTGCCCTCGTCCTATGTTGTACCTAAATCTGAGTGCGAGGGGTTCCCCGAGTTCCAAAATTCCAAGCCAGTGCCAAGGGACAGTGTGAACCATGGGCCACGCTCTTGTGCTGGGCTCCCATCACACGGGGTACACCTCGTCTCAGCACAGACTCCTTTCATCACTAGCCCCAAATTTCCCTTAATTGCAACTGGCCTTGGACTTGGAAATTTTGTAACACTAAATCTGAGGCTGTTTATGACACTCAGAATTTTTGAGGGCATGACAGACTTCATGAAGCGTTTGAACAGTTCCGTGTCCCACAGGAAGAAAGGACAATTTCCAGGCGGTACCAGGACAGAGTACGGGGAGTGTCCGACAGTTTTTCTGAAGGAAACAATTCTGTTGATTAGAACAGCATTTTGCAAACAACTACTTAGTTTTCATAGGTTGCAGCTTTTTAAAATCTCCTAACATCAGTTTTACATTTGTCCTTGTTATTGTTGCTTTTTTTAAGTGGAACTAATAATCAAGCCTCTCAGGGCAAGTTTATTGTTTTGGATACAACTGTTCTTCATTCAACTCCACACGGCTACCTTCCCACTATTAGGTGGGAAGAAAAGTTTTCAGTTCCTTTCATTATTCCTCCTTTGTCATAAACCGTTGGTGTGTTTTTGATTTCCAGAGAGAGAGAGGAGAGCATGTTTATGGTTTTGCATTTATACTGCGCTCTTCGATTCTTCTTCTAACAGTGTATATTGTTACAGGAATCTCAAGTTCTAATTTATTTATTGTTAAAATGCTAATTATGCATTTGCTTTGTTTTTACTGAAGCTAAATAAGTACAAAGTTAACTAAGAACGTTTCCAAATATCCTACTGATGTAAAGTCAAGTTTGGATGTAAAGTCAAGACTCGACAGCGAGTGGGACAGAAGCCCTGCTGGGGTCTCAGACCCAGGCAGTCACTTTGGGATGAGGTCCCTAGCCATTTCAGCAGTGAGGCATCTAACGTATTCCGGTGGCTACTTTTAATTTAAAAAAAAAAAAAAAAGCATATGGACCACAGGGAGGGTATGAGCCTCTCCATTATTTTCCACCTTCCTATGGACAACAGCAAACAACACCATTAGTGAAAGCATGGAAGTCTCCAGTCTTTTCAATGTGTGTTATGGGAGAGGTGCCTGAAGACCCGCCAGGACCCATGCTACCAGCCGTCTGCTACAAAAAGCTCCCCATTAAATCGGGCTGTCGGAGCTGAATGGAACTTGGAGACCACACAGCCCTGAGCCGCATCTTACACTTCAGGAAACTGAGGCCCAGAAATGGGAACTTAGTCACAGACACTTAGCAAGTTAACGGCAGAGCCATTGGTCCACAAGCCTGGCCCCCCGCCTCTCAGAACAGTGCCCTTTACCAAAGTGAGCCCAAAGCCTCATCCACAGCTAGCAGCAGAGGACCCCCCCCACCCCCCACACTCTGCACCTACAGGCTCAGAAACAGTAGAGGAGGCCCTGCCTCTTAATCCTTTATCACGTGCCCAGCTCTGCGCTAAGGGCTTTGCCCACATTGTCTCATTTAATCCTCATAACAACCCTGTGAGGTATGTTAATACAGATAATTCAACTTCGGAGCAGAGATTTAAGTACCTTGCCCAAGGTCACACGGCTGATAAGCACCAGATCCACAGTTCAGTCCTGGGTCCTCTGTCTCCCTAGCCCGTGGTCCCACCCACTACTTAGTCGGTCTCTTATAACTGCTTCTCTCAACTCTTCGATGCTGAACACCAGCACATCACACGGTCTGCACAGACAGTGCCCAGGACCTTCTTCCCTGACCACAGAATTCTGACAACGAGTTCACTGGAGTTCAGGGAAAGTGGGCCTCCCCCCAGCATCAGGAAGTAACTAATGACTGATCCAACAACTCACGGTACTCCCATCGCCCTGCCTCCGTGACTGTGTAGGGTGGTTGAGTGATATCATTCTGGATGATGAGAAGTAAGGGGAGGATCCCCAAGGCTCTCCTTACTGTCTAAAAAGACAGAGCTTCAGAAGATAAGACCTTTAGCCTCTGGCCTTCAGTTTCTGCTAAGGATGCTGGCATGAGCACGTGATGCCCGGAGCTGAGGCAGCCATATTGCAAACATAAGGTGACAACCATGAGGGCAAAAATACAATATACTGAAGAGGGAGGGGCACAACTATTAGAAAAATTCTGGCTCCCGGATGTTTGAAGACATTGCTGAGCCATTGCACCAACCTAAAAGTGGTTACCTCCATATTTCTTGCTGTTTTCAAAAATTCCGTGTCTATTGCCTAGGCCACCATTAACCAGATTTTCTGTTCCTGGAAGCCAGAAGCATTCCTAGCTGATCTGAGCTGTTAGTTCAGAGGTGTCTGGTTTGAAGATAGCTGCCCAACCCCATGCCTAACCTCACTTTCTGTGTAAAAGGTATACAAGCTGGAGTCACACCAAGGTTTTACAATGGGTGTTATGTTCAGTATCATTTAACATAAATCTTGAAGCATTTGACAGATGCTAATCTACTACCATTTGAAATATGAACTTTTGACTAAGCCTCAAGGAAAATAAATCCTGATTCTCTGAGGATGAAATTTAGAGGTAGGGACATATATCTCACATATGTGTACCTCTATATTAAAAAATAATTGTTTTATGTCCACTGTGTGTTGGTAAATTGCAAGATTATTCAATACTCCATAGCAAGTTGATAAGGATTCAAAGAGAATCGCCTTTCAAGTTCAGCCTGAACCATATGCACCACAAACCCCTCAGTCTACAGATCACCCACAGAAAGATTTAAAGAAAAGGGCAATGCCTGCGACTCTCTACAGAGGACCCACTCTTGCAATGTTCCCCTCCCCACATCTACAATTCTTTTCTTTCGCCTCCCTGTGAGCGTCTTCTAGAATTAGTTTTGAATACATTCATCATAGGCATAAATTAACATTTGCCGTTTGATTCTTTTATTTTGAAACTATATTTCAGTACTTTATCACATAGAAACCTTTTCTGAGATGCTCTGGCTCCATGCCTGTCATCCCTGCGTTGTTATTTGCTCAATCAACAAACTTTGATGCACAATGAGCATCGTGTTGAGAATTTAAGATTCATTTCTGAAAAGGTTGGGCCTTGAAGTTTGTTCTTTTTCAGCAACAACACAAATAGAAGTGATACCAGCATGAAGAAGTTATGATATCCTCTTATTCTTACCCGAGAATTCCATCCCCAGTCCTGGAAAGGCAAACCAGAACTGGTGATGCCCCGTTTTCTCTGCTCTCCTGTTGGGAGAAGAACCAGTGTGAGCAAAGTATCCCGCTCAAATACCGTAGGACAACAGTGCCACACTCCTTGAGCTTCTTCCTCTTCCATAGACTTGGATTAAAGAGAAAATTGGAAACGATGGAATTGCCTTCCTTGTTATCTGGACCTTTTGTTTTCAGTAGATCCTTTGGGAGATAACTAGACAAGACAACTTGCTTTTTAAAACCCACTAGAGAGAGACTCATTGCAAAGACTGAGCTTCTTGAGGCCACAGGGTGTGTTTCTTAGTCATTTTTGCATCCCCAGCACATAGGATAGTACCCAACACAAAGCAGGTACCCAAAAAACTGTGTGAGCAGGAAACAAATGAATAAACAGCATTTATTATTATTATTGGGTTTTTTATTACTATTATTATTGTTTATTACACTCTTCATCATCATTATTGTATACAGGTAGATCTAACTTTATACCTTTCATTTGAAATACTGTAAAGAAATATAGACTCTAACAAAATATGGTATTCTGGTCTAGTTTTCAAGGTCTGAGCTACAAAAGCATCACAAAATGTAGAGCAGTGTTTAAATGAAATCTTATTTTAAACTTGCATTTTAAAAACCCTGGAATGGAAATCTAAGTGGAAGATCTCAACCTTGTTACAGAGGGAATTATTAGGCCTCTTTTCACCACACTGTAAAGTGAGAAGGTTGAACTGAAGATGAACCCACAGCACTGGGTCCTCCTAAAACATCCACGAGGAACCATCCATTGGGCAAAAGCACCTGATTCTCTGATCAAGCATTGTATTTGTCAGAATAGATGATTGGGGTAGCACTGACAGAAATTTTATCACATTTAACATTTGTTCATTTCACACTTCAAGCTCTCTCTCGATGGCAGAATTCGTTTCATTGGCATTTGTCATATCTCGGCTATCTTCTTTCACCACTTTGTGGATGGTGGCTTTTTTAGGCGACTTTTTCTGAGCTGAGGATTTTTTTTCTAGGATGCCAATCCAATCTGGTATTTCAAAATGCCAACACCATTGGCCCTGCTGGAAACCGATTAAACAATTTCTATGCCTTACAGCTCTTTTCAAGTTGCTGAGTTTTTGATTTTCATTTCTTAAGGCTAAATTTTCACACACACAAAAATTGCCCACTCTTTGCATGCAAATGAAGCAGTTTAGAAATGGAAATTCAAGCACAGTGAGCCCTGCATTAATTTACAAATCCATGGCATATTTAAAATATTTTTTCAAATTGCTTCACACGTTTTGGGTGTGTGACACATCGCCATTTAACTTAGTCAAAGTTATTTTGCTGATAAACTTTAGATAACTCTAAAGCAGGCATCTTCAGGAGAACTTTATTATCTATTCTGATTTTTGTTTTCATTAAAATAAAATGGGATGAAATTTGGGTGAACTAGAGCTCTCTGTAAAGACAGGACCTTCTCATGGAGATGGGTCTTTTAAAACTTGAGTGAATGGAAGGGGAAAATGAATGTCCTTGTGAGTAGAAGTCCGTGAAAGTACAAATGTGTGTGTCATCAACACTTTACATTTCAATCGCTTGATTTCTGGTTCCTGTAAGAAGAGAATCCAAATGTATCTTCACACCTCTATAAAGATAAAAATAGGTGATTACCACTAGTCTTCAGCAAAGTATATCCTAGCTTTCTGTTGTATATTTGCAAAAGAATGTACATTTGGCTTAAATAGGACTATTGAAGGAAGAGACTTTTTTTAATCTTTTCACTTTCTTCTAATCCTCAATGCCAGCACACTTTAGAACTGATATTCCTGAGATTTTTTAATTTAAAGGAAGTCTTCTATTTATCTATCAGCCTAGTTCTGACCAATTCAGATTCCAGTCAGACTGAAAACTATAGTGTGCCCTACCAGACAAGAATAATTATAAAGTCATAGAAAATAAGACAGTGGTGTTGGTACAGAGAAAGACAAATAGTCTACAGAAGAGAATAGAGAGACTTGAGAAGACCCACACATATATGGAAGATGTGACATTACAAATAAGTGGAAAGGGCAGGAGCCTTCAATAATGGTGCAAGGACAATGGTTTAGCAATATGGAAGGAGAAAAGAAAATGGATCTACCCCTCACAGCATTCACTAAAATCAATTCCAGATGGATCAATGACAGATGGAATGGAAAATTTTACAATTTTTAGAGGAAAAAAATAGAAAAACATTTTTATGACCTCAGGATAGGGAAGGATTATTAAACAAGTCACAGAAAGAGCAAACTATAAAGAAAAAAATACAGATCGATTCAACCACTTTGACTTCCGTTCATCAGAAGACACCAAAAAGAGAGTAAAAAGGCAAGATACAAACTGGGAGAGGATGTCTGCAATATCTGTAATTAACAAAGGATCAATATCCAGAAAATAAAGAACTTCTATACTGATAAGAAAAAGACCACCCAAGAAGGAACAAACAATCCATGGGCAAAAGAAATGATGAGGCATTTCATAGATAAGGCAAGATGAATGCCCATTACATACAGGGAAATGTTCATTAATAGTCAGTAAAATGCAGAATGAAACCACCGTGAGACACCATTCACTCCCACAAGGTGGGCAAAAATTTAAAAGTCTGACAGTATCAAGTATTAGTAAGATTTAGAATCAGGATATGGAATAACGGGCACACCCATACGCTGCTGGTGGGAGCAAGCCTCTGCTTTGTTTTTTGGAATACTGTTTAGCAGCACCCAGTAAAATTGAACATGTGCACACCCCACAACCCAGCGACTTCGCTCCCAGATGTGTAGCCAAGAGTAACTCCGCACATGTTTACCAGGCAGCATGTATAAGAATATTCATAGCAGTGTTGTTCTTCAAAGCAAAGAACCCAAACATCCATAAATAGGAGAATGTATGAATGAATCATGATACAGTCATACAATGGAATGTAATAAGCTTCCATGTGAACATGGGTCTCTCTAAAATGTACAATATTGAGCAATAAAAAAGCAAATTTTAGATAAATACATACAGTCTGATTTTACTTACCTAAGTTTCCAAAACAGGCAAAATAAAATAGTATATTGTTTAGGAATACCTATACATAAAGAAAAGAAAGAGGATGATTCGCACGATATTCAGGAGGTGAATACTTGTAGGGTGAAGGGCCCTTCAATTGTAGAAGGGCACACACAAAGCTCCAAAAGCATCAGTGCTATTTTTCTTTTTACTGGGTTCATTTTGTTGTTATTCTTGAAATTGTACATAGATGTTATGCACATTCTCTTATAGTTATTACGTATTTACACTTTTTTAAAGTTTTTTAAAGAGCTTTGATGTGTGACAGTCACATCAACAGTACAAACACAAAGTACCTCCGTTCCTGCCCCATCCCAGTTTGTCTTAAATGTTAAGTTATTTCCAGAATTGTCCTCCAAGAGCCACGTGGGCTTCCTCCTCACTGTGCTGCTGAGAGGAGAACAGAGCTGGCGGACAACAGCATCCACAAAGCAGGAGATCCCCGCGCGCACAGATGCTTATCACCGCGGCTCGAGCTGTGTTAATGTTTTTGCACCGTTATCTATTTTGCTTGTCTCTCTGCAGGGGCATAGGTTGAAAACACACAGAGACATTTCATCGTTTGCTGACTTGAATCACCAGCCCCATTTTGATAACTACCATCGTAGGTGACATTTGAAAAGAAGTCTCCACAGAGTCTTGTCCCAATTGAGTACTTGGTGGAAACAGGCATTAAAGGAAGTTCTTGCTGAGGAAGCATCTTCACCTTATACGTATTTGTTTAGTCTAGTTCCAAATTTCCTTATGTGGTCCCAAGAAAATGATGAATATGTATTTCTTCAAATCTCAAATGCACGTTTCATTGCTATTTTAACATCTCTGAAATCAGGATGCATTTGCAGTCTATGATATGACATAGTTTGACAGCATATTTTTTTCTTTCTTAGAACACAAAATAATGGATTGTCTTTAGATTGATGGTTTCTTAGATTCTCTGGCATATAACATCAGGCTTCAACGGGGATTCCCATCAACCGAAGGGGGATAAAAACAAAGGCCCCAGAACACAGAGAGATTAGATGCTGCCACACTCCCTAGAGGCTGGAAATGACTGCCTGAAAAAACGCACCTGACAGTCACGCTTGTGGGCAGGAAAGCAGAAGGTGGGGGAGGAAGGAAAAGATAGTCTGGTTTGAACCAAAATACTGGTAAATGTTTGCTTCAGCTTTTTGTATGTTCATTCTAAATCACACACACAGCGGGAAATGCATTAAACCTCAACTATTAAGGACGCTCTGCGAAACCCTGACTTCAAGAAGCTCAAAGCATAGGTCAAAATGTTCAGCCAGGACAGATATAGATAGTGACACTGCTATGCAGACCTCAGCCACAGCACCTGCAAATAAAGGTCAGCAGCATGGCCAGGGACCGCATCTACCATCAGGAATGAGAATGAAAACAAGTTCACACCAGCCACTTCCAAGTTCTGAGGACCAGAGTGTTTCCTTGCTGAAGGAGGAAAAAAAATGCGTCTTTCCCCATCCTTAATTTAAAGACTTAAGAGTTTATAGCCACCACTTAGGGTTTATCTTACCTCTAACTGGGCTATCTCTACACTCCCATTGTTTGAAGGACAATTGCCAAGCTTGAACGGAAAAGACTGCATAGCTCTTCAGCCGCTTGTACCAAATTCATTCAACACCTGCTGTTCATTTCATAGACACCCGCTACTGGGTACTTGGTGGTGGGGATCAAAGCAGAATAAGGTACATTTGACTGAGCTTCAACTCAGAGAACAATGAATCAGGGGATGTCTTGCCATCCACAGTGCTGAGAGTATAGAAGAGGCTATCAAAATCTCTGGTTAATGAAGAATCTATCACATTGTCCAGGTGATCTTGCACAAGTGGTGTGATGTATATGAAAGAATATACTTTCAATAATGAGCAGTGATTCATAAATCACCAGGACTTGAAAAATTCCTATAGAGCAAAAAATAAATAAGTGCATCTATGGGATGAGGGGTTCCCTTTTCACTAGATAACCCTACCCTGGTTTAACTCTTCTATTTCAGGATCTTGGTCACTGATATATAGCACTAGATTGAGGATTTACCAAATGATGTGAAGATACGTATTTTTATGTAAGATTTTTAAAAAGAGTTCTTTGTTTCTACGGATCCTTTGAGCCTTTAAGAGCTATCTGATAATTGCCATTTAGGAATTATATGGTGCCTTTGCAGGGTTGGGCACCAGTTTTCTTTGGGATATCAAAATGAGATGCTTTCTGTGTTCAGCAGGAATTCCCTAAACTTGTGGGAGTAGCTTCAACAGCTTTCCATCTGCTCATGTCAACGCTTCCTTAGACCAGAACTTACTAGAAGTGGGGCCATGCTTATTTGGTTTGATGTGTTATGGGTAGAGCCAAGCCCAACACCAAGTACACATGACACTTAGTAAGTATAGACTATTCAGAGTTTAAATGGGTTTAATCTGAGCAGAAGGGAAGAGCAGAAATCAATCAGCACATGTTTGGCTTGTTTTGAGAAAACAACGTTTATCTGGCCTAGCACTGTCCGTATTGGTGTGGTGCAACCCGCTCACATCCAAGGTCTAAATAGCTGGTATCCCACATCCCTGAGGGAAATCAAGATAGAGATTCTTAGTGGCTTCCCTTAAAGAAGACTTAAGCAGAGACAGAATTAGTGTAGGTAAAACACTAGACTGGCAGCCGGAGTCGCTCTTTGCCACCTGGCCATTGTAACATCCTCAGAGTTCCTGCCAATGTCACGCTTTCTCTCCACTCCATGGAATAGAGTGCTGGAAGCAGATACCAAGTAGTAGTTTGCCTCCAGTGCCCTGACATGTGACAGTTTCCTGCGTGAGACTTTTATTCTTATTTAGCATTTGAACTTTTAAATGACTCAGTGACTAATGCTTCGATGCTGCACGTGATAATCGCTTTGGCAGAAAAGGACGTCTTTGTTCTTGCCCACTCACCTTTTGTACGGAGTTTCCCACTCCTGTTCCTTCATTTATGACTTGTTGACATTCATCTATATTTAGCAAGTGTTTTGCTAATATCCAAGGAGTCATCAAAGGTGCAGCTGCTTCATCTCTACAGGAAACCCCCACTTTAGGGGACTAGCTCTACTCTATGATGATCTGCTCCGGAACGTCCCTCTGCGTGAAGATGAAATGCATTGCTTAATTTTAAATCAGCTGGCTAATGCTTCTAGCTTTTCGCCCCTTTTGGAGCTGGATGAACTCATATGTTATTCTTGGTTAGTTGTCAAACCAGCAAGGATGTTTTTCTGATCATCTCTATGTGGAGTTATATTTGGTTGTTTTTTCCTCCCTTTTCACAGACTCTTTTCTTCCTTGTGTGGACATGGGACCTTGTTTTTATGTTTTCAGTGTCCCAAGCTAGGAAACTTGTGATAGCCCTTTCCTGTTCCTTCTTGAGTCACTGGTTTATATCACAAATGCTTGGCTCACTTCCTCCAAGTCCTTAGAAAAGGGGTCCTCCAAAACAACCCCCACTGTTCCCTCTCTATCATTGTGTGGATGCTACAGCAGAAGCCATGACAAGGACCCTCCTTCCTGAATGCCACCCCAATCTGGTTCATTAACAATGTACTCAAAATGCTCTGTTTTACAGCAATCGGACCATAAGACAGCATCACTATGGAGTTCTCACTACAGTCTTAGCTGCCTCTTTGCAGGAAAAGAGAATGCTCAAAGATGCTCCCCATAAGGTCTGGAGGTCTCTCCATCACCCCATTTCTATTCATCCTTAGAAACAGAAAATATTTATTCTCCATTGGTCCAGGCTTTCAAAAAATCAGGAGTAAAAAAAAAGAATCACCCTTTTCATACATATCTTAAATAAAATAAAGAAGAGAATTTTGGAATAGATTTCACAAGTTCTTTGGAAACTGATAGAAATCCACCAGAGGAGAAAAACTAAACACAGAAAACTAGAACGAGTAGGGAGGGGGACATGGGAGGTGGGATAGTCTGTTTTTACTATTGTCCCTTCCATCCGGCATCCATATGCTCTTGTGGCAGAATCAGATGAGGGATGAGAAGCCAGCTTTGCCAGCCAGCCTGCTATGTGCGACACTTTAACATGCGTGTTGGAGAGACGATGTGGTGCAGGGGTTGAGAGCACATGCTCAGGGGCCACGTTCCAATCCTTCCTCCACCACTTAGGAGCTATGAGTCCTTAGCCACTTATTTTAATCTCCCCGTGCCTCAGTTTCCTAATCTGTAAAATGGGGATCATAATAGCACCTCCCTGGTGGAGTTATGTGGATAGATTTATATTAAACAGTGCCTACCATATAATAACTACTATATAAGCGTTTGATAAGCCTAAAATTTAACTTAAGTGAAATAAATCCATTTGAGCCTCATAATTCTCTGAGCTAGACATTTGTCACAAACACCATGGGTTGCCAGCTCAAAAGACTCCTCCTCTCCCTTCCTTGTGGGCAGGGCTCACCTCCACTTGACAGAAGCTGCAAATGCCACACACTGGCTTTCCCAGCACTCCTTGCAGCTGAGGCATGAACAGGGAACCCAATTCTGGCCAATGGAACCTGAGGAAGTTTTTGCTGGCGTCTTTTGGAAAGATTTTCCTGTCTTACCAAAGAAGCAGTTAGACAAGGAGAAGCTCCCTTCCACGTTTCCTGTCTGCTGACATCATTCCATAACCCTCATCTTGTGACCATGAGAAAACAGCCAAGAAAAGCCAATCTGGTTTCAGTGAAGCAACCCAGGAACCACCAAGGCCCAGGCTTCTTGTCAAGTGTGGTATTGAGATAAATGTCCTTCCTCTAAACTCCTTTCATTCAGGTGAGTTATCTGTAGCCAAATGGATCCCAAATGCCACAAGGTTCTTTTATATAAGGAAATAGACGGTAAAAAGACTAAATCACTTTGTAGCCAGATAGGTAGTAGAACTAGAATTCGAACCCAGCCTAACTCTAGAACTTGAGCTCCTACTGCTGCCCCAGGAAGCCACTCCCATA
Source organism: Equus quagga (assembly GCF_021613505.1). Taxonomy (NCBI): domain Eukaryota; kingdom Metazoa; phylum Chordata; class Mammalia; order Perissodactyla; family Equidae; genus Equus; species Equus quagga. The sequence goes on along the minus strand of NC_060275.1, from coordinate 20,107,323 downwards.
GTGCTTACCAGTCGGATGAAGCTAGTTAGTCCCCAGAGCACCAGGGGCCACTGTGTGCAGAGATGACTGGGCAGAGTGAAAAATACAAATGCCTTATAATGCATTATTCCTTTCATTGTTTGCAAGTCACTTTTACCTCTAGAAATGCAGACATGGAAAAGAGTCATAGACCATCCACGCCAGGTGACAAAACTGAGATGGCCAAAGTCACTCACCCGGCTAGTGACAAAGTCAGATGAGAACTGAAGTCTTCACCTATCATTCTTTCCCTACACCGTTGTCTCATTTTATCAAGCAGGTCATGATGAAATAGGGAGATGTTTGAGTAAACAATTGGACATTCGAGTTTGGAACTCAGAGGAGAGTCAGGAATGGAGATGGAATATTTGAGAATCATCAACTTGCCAAGGGTACTTTGAAGTCCCGTGGAGCCCCTCCTCCAAGCTCAGAGACACCAGCACCAGTGGAGCAGCATCTCTTTTGCAGAGGTCTATGTTTCAGCTCCACAGGACCTCCCTTCCAAGTTCAAAGACACCAGAATTAGCCAGCTGGTTCTCTCACCTCAAAATCTTAATTTGTTTTTAAAAGTCTTTTTTCTTTCTTCTTCTCCCCAAAGCCCCCCAGTACATAGTTGTATATTCTAATTCTAGGTCCTTCTGGTTGTGCCATGTGGGACGCCACCTCAGCCTGACCTGATGAGCAGTGCTAGGTCCATGCCCAGGATCCTAACTGGTGGAACCCTGGGCTGCTGAAGTGGAGAGCACAAACCTAACCACTTGGCCGGGGGGCCAGCCCCCCAGCCACAAAATTCTTAATTTCAGCCCCACGCAGCCCATCTCCAAGCGTCTACATCTTAATGATTTTCACCATTGCACTTTCTTTCCCAAGTCCTTTGACTTTTCTTTTCTCCAACATCTAGTTAACAATTCTTTATATTTAATTCCTTCTGTTAAAAGTAACTAATGTAGTTTTTATCTACTGACTGATGCACAGATTGTCAATAATGATTCCTCTCCTGAATCAGATATTGTTCCATCATCTCAGGAGTTCACCCTTGGCCTTCTTGGACTTACCACATCCTCATAACAGTGGCTCTAGATGCACACTATCCAACTCAACCTTCTGTGATGATGGAAGTGTTGCACATTGGCACTGTACAATATGGTAGCCAATAGCCACATGTGACTATTGAGCACTTAAATTTGACCAGTACAACTGAGGGACTGAATTTCTGGTTTTATTTCATTTTAATTAAGTTTACTTTAAATTGCTACATTTGGATAGTGGCTACTGTGTCAGCCACCATAGCTGTATAATCTTATTACTATCTCTCTCACCCACTAGAACTTATTCTTCTGTTTTTCTGTGTCACCCTGTCCTATGAAATACTCTTCATATTGTATTTTAATTATTTATGTGATAGTCTGTCTTACCAACTGTAAACTCCTTGAGAGGCCGTCTGATGGTCTTGGTACCTGGATACGTGGCAGAAGAAGGTGCTCAAAAATGATTCATGAATTGAGCGTAGTATCCAACCAGGGTACAGCAGTGGACAGACTGGGGGTCTATGTCAGGGAGGGAGGAGATAGCCGTGGATTGTAGAATGAAACTACTAGGACAGGGTACTTCTTTGTGTTTCCACTTTCTTCATCTATAAAATAATTTCTGTAGGATAAATTCAGCTTATTAAGAATTACAGTACCACTTACAAAGTTGGTCTGGAAGCTCAAGATTCATCTCGGTATTAACCTTGACATTCTAACTCTCACAACTGGGTTTAATACCTTATCCTCCTACCAATGTTCCAGATCAACTACATATTCAGGTTAAGAAAACAAAAAAATCTGTCCTTTAAGCAGAAAATACACAGAGAAAGTTCAGGAAAACTTATCTCTGCAGCTTGGCATGAGGAAAGAATGAAGGACTCCATTTCCTTCTATCATTCGTTTATCCAGTTGGTCATTCAACAAATAATTATTGCACAAAAACCAAGTTGCAGCCACTGTAATCTCTAAACTACTTTTTTTGAGATTATGCAAATTAAATCTCTCTGCTAATCTCTCTCATGGGACCTTGTCCTTCTCTTTGTAGCATGTGCTGTAATTAAATATTCTACCAATTATATAATTATATTTGTTGTATGTTCACTGAAGCAGATGGTAAGCTAAAGGAGAGTGGAAACCATATCCGTACACCTGCATTCTCAGCAGAACCGCAATATAGGTAGCTTCAATGTAGTACATAATCACTAAACTGTTTTTGAATAAATGAATAAACAGAAAAAGAATATTATATATAGTATTTTGAAAATTAGTCACCAATGCCATAACTTAACAAGAATTGATAATTTCATTTAATGCTTTCTTGAGAAAATTGTTGACCAGGAATTGGAAGTTCTAAAAGCCCCAGAATGAATGTGGCAGGATAAAACATGAAGATAATACCCGAATTTTCTTTGTCTCATGATTCTCTCATTGCCCCACAGTCCTTCCCTCATTGAATCAGTGGCATTCAATGAATCAGCCAAAAATAAAAGTCAGTAGGGAACATAAACAGGTGTTTTAAATCATAAAAGGAGACTATAGTCTTGAAAATTGAGCCTTTTCATTCCAAGAGCAGGGCTTTTTGAAAAAGAAAAAGAGCTTTGATCTTCAAAAAGCTAACAGTCTGGGGAACTCAGGACAGAGATTACCCCTAAACCAGAGAGGAGGGGAGACTGCATGATGATGTGACAATAGTTTTCTGGCTCAAAAAGAGATTGATGTTGAACGGCAAGGACAAAGAAGGGGAAGCAAAGGAGGACCCAAGAAGAGTTTAGATGCTGGTGGATTTAGATGGCATGCCTCTTCCCTCTGGGCCAAGTCCTGGGGTAGGGAAGAAATTCTAGAAACCATAAATTCTAGAAAGCTCAAGTATGTTTAGGGAGGGGTCCTCCAAGCAGAGGCTGAAGCTTAGGTAATCGGCAGTTTCATGCAGAAGACCCTTGTTCCAACACAGCTTGGCAACAGTCAAGTAGAAATGGCTGTGAGAGGATCTGCAACAGTGCCCAAGTCTTCCAGGGAGGTGGTGAGGCAGGAAGTTTCCTGTACATGCAGAAGAGGATTTAATCCTGAAGATAAGGAAGTTTAAGTTTCAGGGCCCTCATTTGCACGTCCCCTTACACAACCCAGGGAAGGGTCCTTGCAGTGTGTTCACTTGGTCTCAAATTTTTGTAAAATTTGCAACAGCAAGAAACTTTAACACCAATTGGTTAACACCATACTCTTTCCATTCCAACTCCCTCTCTAATGTACTGCCCCCTGTGTCAGATGATGTTGGAGTTGCCATCAGCATATTTGGGGTGCAGCTAAGAGGAAGTCAACTTGAGAGAACACTTATATTTGAGTTTAGTCAGATATATTTACATGGTTCCCAGTCACTTCTGTGTGTAGTTGTTTTGCTAGCCACCCAAGTACACAAATGGGTGCCAAAAATCCTCCTAGCATCCACAGTGCCCAACACCCAAAGTCATGACCCAAAGTTGCAGAGACAAAAGTTGCAATGTGATATGAACATATCCTATAGCATGAAGAACCAGAATGACATGGATAGTGGGGGGAAAGAGTTTTAAATGTATGCAGCCAGGTGCTAGCCTATGGAAGATTCTTCTAGCCATGAGAAGGGCGAAATCATAGATGAAGCATTCAGCTTCAGTTGATGCCTCGTCAAAACAGCAGCTCTTTCTGGCCAGGAAATAAACTCAGTAACATACTCAACCCCAAAACATCATAATTTTACATTCTGTTTCTTAAAGGTAGCTCCCAAAATTAAATTAGATCTGTCTGCAAAAGCTGGATTCTCCCCTGCTGCACCCAAGAGGGGCATGGAAGTGCTGAGAGAATGTTGTGACCCGCAGAGACCTTACATGGAGGGGAACAAGGATGCAGAGGGACCCGCACAGACAGAGAGGAGGAGAGGGGCCCTTAAGACACTTCAACAGTGAAAGAAGAGAAGAGGGACACTGATTATCCAAGACCAAGGGAACAAACGAAATGCCTCCCGCTGATGCCAGAACAATACCTAACCCCTGGTACTTTGATTAACACCAAGGGAGAATGGACGAAGAAAGGGAGAATCTGCTCTGAACTGAAGGAGTTTAAATACTCAGGTGACCAATATCCTAAGGTGATCAAGTTGGCGTGGAATTGACTGATTCTTAGGGTCCCAACACCAGTGGGAGGGGACATTTGAAATCTTAGTTCAATTTAGTTATAGAAAAAGGTTAATTTTGCACACCTGAGTTTTGTAACTGTAAAATTAAGATCTAGTCAATAGATGAAAGAGAAATTCTGCCAAAGTGGTTGAGTCAACTCAACTTACCATGTTGCTGGTGACAATGTTGAACTTTACCTGAGTCCTCTTCTCCTAGAAAACAGGAAAAACCCCCGTACCAGGAGATGGTTGAGAAACCCCTTACCCTTTTGCGTTCCTGTAAACAGCTAATTGTAACGAACCACCTTTCTCTTCCATATTCAAGATAAGACATAGCTCTATCCTTCACGGCTTCCATAAGACTTGTAGATGACTCCCTTGCTTACTTACCTCTATAAAACCCCACGTCCCCTCGTTTTTTTTTTCCCTAGGACATTCCTCATTAATCAATGTTCTCTGTATTGCAATAGCCTGAATAAAACCACTTCCTTCGTTGTCTGGTGCATCACGTCCTCGACACTGGCATGTTCTCATTAAATGGTAACCCAGAGGCTGGTTGGATTTGGAGTTATAATCACAAAAACAAGATTTTTATAGGTTCATTCACATGGGCCATATGAAGAATCTGAACACCCCCTTCAGTGGAGAGTACTCTTTGGAATATAAAAAATAAAATTGCAGACTACCAAATGAAAATAGTTCTATTTTAGTGCCTATAGATTGAGAAAATAATGACCAAAAATTACCCTGAATTTTGCAATGCTTTATAACAAATTTTATTTTATTAATCCTTAGGGGGATCTAAGTACTTTTCATATAGTCAAACATACATCCAGGTTCAATTGGTTTTTTCTGCTGAAGATCCGTGCCTTCACACCTTCACAGGTTTTTCAAGTATCTCTATGATCATCAGAGATGTGTGGCCCACAAATTGGGAACAACAGACTTAGATAGTTTCAGGTAAAAATGAAAATGTGAAGAAAGAGGAGCTGATTTGGCTGGGGTAGATGGAGTGTCATAGTACCCGGCTATCCCCTCGGAGGGCTGTTGACCAGGCAGGAAGCACAGACATTTCATCCCCCTTCCCTCCTCCACCCCAACCCTGGAGCTGGGAAGATGCAGAACCGACCACCTCCTCCCAGCTCTCCTTATCCGGACCCACAGGGAAGTATCGCCCTGAATCCTCCTCCTGCCTCCTCTCCCCAACACACACACACAAGCGCGCACACACACACGCAAGGGCACACACACACACACACCCACCCCTCATCTCTGGCTCCACACTCAAGCCCCTACTCCCTGGTGACCTTAATCCTTTTAGAGGAAGGAAAAGAAAAACCTCTTCTTGGATAAGATCAAAGACCTCTCTTCTAGGGACCCACCTGAGGGAGAGGAAAGAGACCGGCAAGGAGAGCCAGGCCAGGGGTGAATCAGAGCTGCGCTCCTCTTCCTGCCTTCATCCTTTCTTCACATCCTGGAGTCCAGCCCAAGCTTTGAAAGTGCCAACAGAAAAGGAATATCTAAATTTGTGAGATTAAAGAGAACATATTTGTGGATATTTCCAAGTTGATTTTAAGACATGCCTAGCCAGCCCTTTTACGAATGTTAAGAAGGGAATCATGTCTTGGTCATGTTTGTATGCAATAGCAAATACACTATTATCCTCCCTAAAAACCACGCTGACAATCCCAAACCCAAACACACATATTTTGTAGGCTTCTGTAGAAATATAATTAATATTAATTTAATGTTCAGTCAAAATATTAAAAACCAGCTTTCGTGCTGTTTGAAATACATGATCACCCCAAGTGCAGTGCTGGTGGCACAAGCCTTCCAAAGAAGAATTATTCATTATCTTTTCCAACAGCACCATCCCATCTTTATTCAGGATTTTATTTTAGATTCAGAGTTGCAAAAGGGAGTTGAGACTTTGTCCAATTTTTAAAAGTTAGACAAACATAATCACATTATTCTTAACTCTCAAAATTCATTTCTAATAGGGGAGGTGGGATTTTTAGAGTTTGGGTTTTGAAGCAGTTCTGACAATTTTATATTTCGATATCTGAGTTTCATTTCCTTCCCCAAGATCAAAGTGTACATTGTTGCGATTGGTGTAGAAAGGATTGAACGCAGTAAGATGAAAATATCCTATGTGTGTACTAGTGATTTATGTTAGATACGGAAATGAATTGTGGTTTTATGGATGGGAATTATTTTCCCTTCTGTTTAATATGTAGGCCATGTCTCCTCTGGCATCATAGCCCGTTATCTTTCTCCTCCTACTTCACACTTTCCATAAGCCTTCTGGTTTCACAGCGGACACATTGTAAATCTTCTCCTTCTAAGTGTCCCACATATGTTTCATTAAAAGTGTTTGTTTCTTTGATCAGCTTGACGTTTCTAATGTGAAAAAAATAATAACTTTGTTGCCTGGCTCTTGGAAATGTATAGGGCTGAAGCCGCTGGCTGCCAGCGCCAGGGGTCTTGGTGTCTGTGGTTCAGGCTGGGCCAGAGTGTGGGCCTGATCCTCCCAAGAGCCAGGTCAGCTTGGATGGGATGAGACACGAAACAATGTGTATTAGTTTGGTAAGGCTGCCATAACAACGTATTACAGACTGGGTGACTTCAAACAACAGAAATGTATTGTTTCACAATTATGGAAGCTAAAAGTCCAAAGTCAGGATGTCTGCAGAGTTGGCTTCCTCTGAGGTCTCTGTCCTTAACCTGGAGATGGGCACCTTCTCCCTGTGTCCTCACATGGTCTTTCCTCTGTACATGTGCATGTCTGTCTCCTAATTTCCCTTTTTTGTAAGGACACTAGTCTTACTGGATTAGGGCCCACCCTGATGACGTCATTTTCCCTTAATCACCTCTTTAAAGACCCTATTTCCAAATACAGTCACATTCTGAAGTGCTGAGGGGGTTAGGACTTCAACATATCAATTTTAGGAGGGCACAACTCAGCCCGTAACACCTGACGTTTGTTATACTTTGGCAGAATACATTGCAAAGAGGAAGGGAAAAGGGTAGCCAGGGAGAGGCAGCCACCATGGATTCCTTAGCAAGGTAGAGTGGACTTTTTTTTTTAAGATTATTTTTAGAACAGTTTTAGGTTCACAGCAAACTTGAGGGAAATGTTCAAAGATTTCAGATATACCCTCGGCTCCCACGCAGGCATAGCCTCCCCCGTTATCAACCTCCCCCACCAGAGTGAGACATTTGTTACAATTGATGAACCTGTACTGACACATCATTGTCACTCAAAATTCATGGTTTACCTTAGGGGTCATCCTTGTGTTGTACATTCTATGGGTTTAGACAAATGTATAATAACATGTTTCCGCCATTATAGCATCATACAGAGAATTTTTGCTGTCCTAATAGAGGGGACTTTTCAGGGGCTTCAGACTCTGTCCATTAAGGGGCTTACACTCATGGAGGGTGAGGTACCAAGACTTCAGCAGGCAAATTAAGCCATCACAGCAAAGGCTAGGCGAGCTCTGAGTCATGGGTGAAGGTCTGTTTGGATCTTCTTGCCCTCTAAGGCAGCCCATCTCCCAGTAGGGGGGAAATGGTACGCTGTATGATAAGGCCAGTAATTTCCCCCTTCCTCCTCCTCCGCCTCCTCCATGCCATCATTGCCAGTGGTGATCTCAAAATAATCTCACAAGAGCTGTCATGTTCTTGTAGCCTTTGCCCCCAGGGGTCCAAATGACTAAACTTCCATTACAGCTCCAGAAGCATAATTTTGACTACACAGAGGGCATGCCATTAAAGCACTCTGCCCCCGGGTAATTGATTCACGTGCTGCCCATCCCTCCCGCAACGTGACTTTCTTCAGTGGGTTAGGAGAACACATCCCTCATCAGGATTCCTGGGTTCCAATCTGAGTTCTGTATTGTTCTCACCAACCAGCAAACAGAGTCCTCCCTCGCAGCTACCATTTTTCAAATTGCTTCCCAGTCTGTCATAAGCCCGCAAAAGTTGCCTTGAGTTCTGGAGGCTATTTCACATTCAGAATTGAGCTTTGTTTCTCTGGATTAAACCATTAGATTTTTCGCATCTATATGGAGCACTATTTCTGAATTTGATTTCTCTTTCTTCTTTTAGCTGTAAAGTACTTTATCATCTTGACTTTACAGCTTGAAAGTGTACTCAAGGACTCAGAAAAATAAATGCCATGAATGTTACCACTATCCACAGAAAATGTGGGTGCCTGTATTAACATAAGTAGGTCAATGAAGGATGTTAAAGAAGAAAGGGTACTTTCATTAGAACCCTCACAGCTTGCAGCCACAACCTTATCACCCTATATTCTACGGTATATGTGCTGTCGCCCTCACCTTTTCTGACATAAATGGAAACCATTTAGGGAGTGGAGAGAGGCAGATAAAGAGCTAGATGCTCTTCTTGCTATTTTACATTTCACAGCTCTGTTCATCCAACACTGTCTACTAAACACACACTTCACTTCTTTACTCTGTAAACATAATTACCATAATTAATAATATTACTAACCCGTCCCCCACCAACTCAAATCATTGCAAACAAAGGAAAAACACTTTCTTTATCATAAGATGCCTTATATCTGTGACCAGATGGACTGCTAGCATGACTCATAGTCGGAACTACAAAGAACTACAGACAGGACTACAAAGAGCAGGAAAAGAATGGTTCCCCAAGGGAGGGATGCTGTGCAGACGAAAACTGCCCAAGCATGGTGGGGATGAATCCTGTGGAAGGAATAATAAAGCCAAATAGGATGTGATTATTTTCTATGATATTTGTGCAAAAGGAAAGGAAAATTTATTTATGGGGCAATGAGTTCTAGTCCAGACACTACTGCTAATTAGTTATAAAATTTTAGCAATCATCTTCCTCTCTAGGCTTTTTTCTTTATCTGGAACATGAAGACATTAAACTACATCTACATTTAATTATAAGCATTCTATCAAAATCTGAGCTGGATAATAATTAACTAGAAAGAAACAAAAATCAGAGCAGGTGCCTTAGTTCATTTGCAACATTAAATACAAGAAGACAATGGAGCAAAATCTAGAGAGTTTTCAGGTTGAAAGTTGGTGAACACGAGTTTTTATTGCCAGCCAAGTCATTGTCTTTGTATAATAGGACCTAAAGGCAGTGTCAGATATGTACAAGCTCAGGAAAATATAACCCATCTTCCCATGAGGAAAGACACACCACAATTGACCAACTGACCAAGAAGTAAACCAAAATTAAAACCTCAAAAACTGAAAATTGATGGTATAAAAGGACTGGCTTTTTCGTCTTTTAATCACCAAGGACTGCCAAGCCTAACCCCAATGAAGTAATGTGGTAGAGTGCAGTATTTTCAAATTGGTCCCTGGAGTTCTGGGATCCACAGACGTGACTCAGAGGTGACTCAAGAAGGATAAGTGGCTGTGCTCAAGCAGTCTGGGTCCCCCACTCCCTTTGCAACCACAGAAACACCCTGTTTATCTCCTTTTATATATTATGGTTCCGCAAAATTTGGTTTGAAAACAAAAGCTTTCAGCTGTTGGGGGAAAAAGGAGTTAAAACTCATCTGAATAATCGAAAGATCAGAAACAGAAAACTGGTTTTGAACCCCAACTCCATCCCATTAATCTCTCTGATTTTCAGGCTCTTCAATTATAAATTTTTACCATCTACCGTACAAGTTCTTGTCAGGACAAAATGAGATGAGACGTAAAAGAAGTTTTTAATGTTCTACCATTCTTCAGCTGGCGGCTTACAAATTTCCAGCAGGAATCAAACAATAACTTGGACTCTTGGTTTGGAGTATGAACTCACTCAGTGGTGTATGTTCAAGCTCTTGTTGCTTGCCCCCAGCGAGAGTTTCGTAGGTGAGACAGCTTGTCACACAGGCTGAGCTTCCCAACCACTTTCATCTCGTGACACACATGGAGACTCTTACTTGGGGTAAACAGAAGAATCTACATGTGGCCTAGGATCTACAGCCACTCAGGCCTCACCCAGACCCCCAGAAGGACTAGGAAATAAATGCTTTGACCCACTTGGAACCCATGCATGACGCACCGGTCGGGAAGTTCTGAGGTAGAGATTCTCATTTCTGTCTCTTACTGTAGTATGTTCTAGGTTCAGCTATACTACAAGCATCTTTTAGAAAGCCACAACTCTTTCAAATTGCTTGTCAGGCCTTCCAGAATATAGACATTCCAAAATTAATTTCTACTCACCAGCCTAAAGTTGTTAAGCACATCACCTTTTTGTACCTTCACCCAAATCTACAAGGTCTCCCACACAGGTTCTGCTGCGTTCTGCAGGTTGATACCACTGTATCCTCTGTGTATCTCTGGGCATCCCCAATTCAACTCCAATATCTCTGGGGAAAATGACATTTGTCAAGCATTTACAGTTACATGGAAAGTAGTTTTTAAAATGTGGGGGAAAGACATATACACTCTATAGGGATCACAATCTCAATTTGTAAAGAATGCACATTGAAAAAAAATACTGAAAGTAAATAGTCTACCAGGTTTTTCTTTGAGTAATAAATGATTTTTTTTCTTCCTACCTTTCTGTATTTTTAAATATTTTGTAAGGAGCAGTATTGCATATTTTTAATGAGGTATATCGTATAACGGACACAAATCTTAAGTATACATTCAATGGATATTTACATACATACATGCACGGGTAGCCACCGTCCAGATTGAGCATTTCCATCTCCCAACAAGCTCCCTCGAGCCCTTTCTAGATACAGATGCTCTTTAAAAGTAATCATCATCCTGACCTCGATCATCGTGGATCAGTTTTTGATCAGTATGCAATACTCTTATAATAGAAGAAATAATAAACTTTCATTTATTTATTTATTTATTTATTTATTTATTTTGCTGGGAAAGATTCACCCTGAGCTAACATCTGTTGCCAATCTCCCTTTTTTTTGCCCCTTCCTGAAGCCCCAGTGCGTAGTTGTATACTCCAGTTGTAAGTCTGTCTACTTCTTCTATGTGAGCTGCCGCGACAGTCATGTGGTTTCACACCCAGGAAGCAAACCCAGGCCACTAAAGTGGAGCATGCTGAACTTCAACCCCTGGGCTGGCTCTCAACTTTTTCTTTTTTTTGAACTTTGCCTTGATTTATTGAAATTAAAGAGTAATGTATACAGAATAGCTTGTTTGCGACTCTGGCTTCCTAGACTCATGAGTATACCAAATTTTTGCAGCAATTAACCACTGTACCTTTTGACTGCTGATTGCCAACCTTGAGTTGGTCTTTTTTTTTTAATTTATTTTTTTAATCATAAAAAATGCGAAAGAATTAGGAGCTGACCCAGTGGTGTAGTGGTTAAGGTTGCATGCTCTGCTTCAGCGGCCTGGGATTCACAAGTTTGGATCCCAGGTGCTGACCTACACACCACTCATCTAGCCATGCTGTGGCAGCATCCCACATACAAAATAGAGGAAGATTGGCACAGATGTTAGCTCAGGGCCAATCTTCCTCACCAAAAACAAACAAACAAAAAAAACCCAGAAAGATTTAAGCAACCAAATGTAACTATCTTGTATTAACACAGATACCTACTCTTCCTTAAAGTGTTGACTGATATTCATGATTGTTCTGTGCCTGAAAAACAGATCTTCTGGAAAATGGCCACCATGAGAGAGAAATAATCCATGTAAGTTGAAGGTGAACCTCAAGGGCTCTGCAGGGTTGCTTCAGAATACGAAGCTCTGTTTTAATTGGCACACACAAAAAGTTAATAGCATTCATATGAACTTGGAGAGTTTTTCAGTTGCTCCAGAGAGACCCTGCATGAACAGACTCCCCTTTGAGATTTCTGATAATTATCAATTCTCAATGAGCGGAACTTGCTTGCTTTAAGTACCTTCTTTCTAAATATAGTTGCATGGGTTTTTCAGCTTCTCAACCTTGCCAAAATCTGAAGAAGTAAAAGAAGAAAAAGAATTTTTTAAATTTCCCTAAAGGATTCTAGAGAGCTGAAAACATCTCCTGCTTGAATAGTTGATACAATAATGTTCTCCATAGAATGAGTTTCCATAGCTTCCTTTCAGATCTAAACATGTCATTGAAGAGGTCTCCTCCTTTTGTGTGATCGAGTTCAACATAACATGAGGCTGGACATTTTCTCTCTGGTGTCTCCTTAATGGACATTACCAGTACTGTCAGCATGTCTTATTTCATAAACCTTCATATACCTGGAAACTGTTGTCAAAGTTCCCCCCTCTGATGTCTCTTATTAAGCTTAAATAATTTATTCTTCTAACTTTGCCATATGGAAGTGATTTTGTATAACTTCAAACATCTTAGGCTGCTCCACTCCTCTCTGGACTCTCCATATGTGGGGAGGTATGGACAAGAGTTTTAGTGTGAATCTGAGCAGTGCTCAAACAGAAAAGAAGATGGTTCCCATTTTCTGTGTGCATCCCCATGATCCTACGCCTTACGAGCTCTCTCTCAACTGCGTGCTTTTGCTCACTGACCTCCACTCCGCTGCCAGACATCTTCTCCTCTACACTAAATAACATTTGCTTTTCATGATAGTGTTATTTCTGGAGCCTCAACATCCTCCTCCCAACCTTATCAGATCCCCTGAGGGGCTTCTCCTCCCCTTCCCTTTGCTCGTGGTAGCTTCCTCTTCCTAAACTTGTTTTGGTCAACATTTTTGCTCTGTTTTTCAAATCCTGCTCTGTTCAACGCATCAGCCACACCCCTCTCTAATCACTGATAGATCTTCCGAGCTGTGTCCCTACCCTATGGGACAGAGCTCTCTCTAAAAGCAAATCTCTCCCACACCCAAAACCAGCTCTCGCTTCGCTTTTCAGTGACTGCTCACACAGCGTGCTGTAATATCCCAAACCTGCTCAACCCAGACTCGGTGGGCTATTTTCTGGACACTTACACACTAAATGAGAAATCATGATTTTCTTCATTCCCCTTTAGATGTTCCACCTGTTCCCACAATATTCTACTCACATAACAGACCCCTGCCCATTTTACGTAAAATATTAAAAGGTTTCATGGTATTTTGGGCATGGAGGAAAGAACCTGAGTTTGAAGGCAAACAGGCTTGGGTTCAAGCGCCAGTCAAGCAACAACTTCTGAGCACCTCAACCTTCTTATCCCGAAAGAAGACAATAAAAGCTACTTCACAGGAGACTTAGTGGGCAAAATGAGGAAACATATTCTCCCACACTGAGTACCTAGCAGAGTGTAACACATAGGAGGAGGAATGTTAAAATCAGTTCTGTGACCATTCCTTTCCCTGTTTTTCTTTAAAAACAAAATGTTGGCATTCATGGGCATGCATACACACAACACATCCACACACACACACATACATACACAGATCTTAACCTAAACTCCCTGGACTAACCCCAAATTAAATGCTCTCTCCTCTGGGCCACAAACCCTATTTCTTATTTCTTTTCTGAAAGCAGCTATCAGTGATGAAAACTCTCTCCTAGCCTGAGAGTGCCTCCCCAGCCACGCCGTGCCGCCAGCTCTGCCTTCAGACAGCCTCCTGCTCTGTTCCCGCTGATAAGACGCCACAGTGTGTTCTGGTCACTTCTTGACTTGACAAATATAACTGTTGTCCAGATGGCCTATTCTCCCTACGTGCTGCTCAAGTCTAGTAAATATTAGAGGCTGCTGCCAAGATTCTCTCTCCCTCTGGTCACTCTGAACCTAGTTCAAATCCCTACTGTTGCTTTTGTATTCATGTTTTTTCACAAAATTCAACATATCTACCATCAAAGTGAAAGCAAAATGCAGTGCCCCCTGAACCTGTTAGGTTACTTTGTTCTTCTAAATCTAACCTTTTTCAGCGTGTTCTACTCCTCCCAATTTCTTTCTTTCCCTTTCTTCACCCACCACCTGGACTTCTTCCATTCATGCTACAAATTTCCCATTCTTCATTCAAAAGTGTTCTTAAAAAACTCCATCCAAAAGCTAATGGGACCTAAAGTATGATATATTTAGTCAATGGATATTCTGCGGACTTTAAAAGAGTGAAGTAGTTATTCTGGTGTAGAGAAATCTCCCAGGTACACCACCAGTTGGGAGAAAAAAAGATATGGAAGAGTATATACAGTTTGCTCCTTTTAATGTAGATATATATATACATCCTTGTGGATGTGCACACACACACAAAGAGACATATTTGCATATTTTTCTGCAAGGATATGCAAAAAATTATTTAAAATGTTTACCTTTGGGGAGGGACCTTTTCCTACTATCTGAATTTTCAAGTTATGTGCCTTCATTACTTTTTTCTTTTCTAATGTCATCAGGAATTATCTGAGCAGTGGGACTCTGGGCAATTATTGTTTCTTTTTTTATACTATTCAACAGCTAGAAATGTTATATTTAAAAAATAAAAGTAATGATGCCACTACTCTTAGAGGCTTGAGTCTGGAAAGGAGTGTGTGAAGAAGTTAACACAGGTCTATGACAGCCCTTATGCGGAGAGCATCACTTATTTTTAAAGATCATGAGGGCTACCATCATGTATGGCACTGAGCTGGGAAACAGAAATGCAATAAAAAAGTGGACTGGGAAAATAAAAATGAACATAGGACAGTGCCTGTCCTCAAGCGGTTTCCATATAAACAATGGAATAGGTGGCTACAATCAAGGCAAGGCCAGATGGTAGAGGAAACCAGGATGAGAAATCTCCTCTGTAGCATGTCAAGAAAAGCTTTGGAGGAAGTGACCTTGGAGTTGGGCCCTACATCAGTCAGGATGAGCTAGGTTATACTACATAACAAATTAGCCCCGAAATCTCAGTGCCTAACACTACGCAAGTTTATTTCTTGCTCCTGTAAAGCCTATTGCAACAAGGCTCTGGCAAATGGCAGCTCTCCATTTGTCCTGCCGTATGAATCTCAGGACAGTTTGCCACAGGCAAAATGGTAACCTAGGCCAGTTGACCTTTTGGGTTCTTTCACTTTTCCTTTCTTCTTCAGTACAATTTCTTCTTCTTTCTCTTCGCTATCGACAATTAGCTTTCTTCACATCTCTTCTCTCCACCCAGGGAACCCCACACTCTCACACTTATATTATACATTTGAGTAATTAGGCTCCCCTCCCCCAACAATGGGTCTTATATTTCTTCTTCGTGCTTCAGACTCTTATCCATTCTACCCTCCCAGAATCAAAACTTACCTGAACCTGTCTCATTCTCAGCTACTTGAGGGAGGTGATGCAGCACACAAAGGCAGAAATAGAGCTCCTGCCTCTCAGTGTGAGAAACAAATGGATAAGAGTTCCACTGAAAAAGAGCTGGCTAAGATTTGAAGCAAATACAGAAAAATTATTTAATGAGGAGTGAATATGCTCTCAGTGGGCGACTCCTGCCCCTCTCTGAAGCAGTTCCATGCTCCTCATTCTAACATCACAAGCAAAGATCTGTAAACATAAGGGTGTTCTGTTGAGCTGGCATGGAGCTACTGTGAACACAGTTTTGGCAGATCCTGACACGAGTGTGCTGGTTATTCTCTATTGTACCCTCCAGATCCATTCTTCTTCCTTCTCTACTCTGCTCCGTGTGTAGGAAGTTTCTCTGTCGATTACAGCACTGGTCTCCCCTGCCCTCTGGCTGCAGGCAGTCAGAGGGTGGGAAAGAAAAGAGTCAAGGCATTTATCCCCCCAGCTTTCTCCCTGCCTTGCTGCAGTGTGACAGTGACTACACCCCCCTATCTAGGGCCACACTCCTGTTGAGCGGTCCCTTGCCCATGCGTACAGCACTCACTGGATTCCAGGACCAACCACCTATTCAGGCCTAGAGGTGATAGCAGTTTCCCATCATTGCTGGGCTCTGGGTTCTTCACCATCTTGAACTGATTTCCTTAACCCTATTATCACTTATGTTGAATTATCCCTTCATTAAACTCTTCAACTACCCCTCCACTGTATCATCTGTTTCCTGCCAGGATCCATTCATCTCAGCTCTTTGGTCTTTTCCAGGACAAGGGACTATATTAGAAGCCCAGTGAAGTCAGGTCAGCCCAAAGAAGCAACCTCAAAATAAATTCCTCTATTGGAACCCTTATGCACTGTTGGTAGGAATATAAAATGATGTGGCTGCTATGGAAAACATCAAAAAAATTTTTTTAATTAAATATATAGTTACTATATGATCCAGCAATTCCATTTTCAGATATATGCATACCCAAAAGACTTAAAAAGATGTCCTCAAACAGATATTTGTACCCCGATGGTCACAGCAGCCTTATTCACAGTAGCCAAAGGTGAGAACAACCCAGTGTCCATTGACAGATGAGTGGATAAACAAAATGTGGAATATACACGTGATGGCATATTATTCAGCCTTAAAAAAAGAAGGAAATTCTGACACATTCTGCAACTGGGGTGAATCTTGAGAACATTATGCAAAGTGAAATAAGCCAGTTACAAAAACACAAATACTGTATGATTCCACTTACGTGAGGTACTTAGCATAGTGAGAAAGAGAATGGTTGTTGTCAGGGGCTGGGGGAGGAGGCAATGGGGAGCTGTGTAACAGGTATGCAGTTTCAGTTTTGTAAAATGAAGAGTTCTGGAGATGGACGGTAGTGATGGTTGCACAAAAATGTGAATGTACCTAATATTGTGAAACCGTACCATTTAAAAATGACAGTTCAGATAGTAAATTTTATGTTATGCGGTTTTTACTATAATTTTTTAAATTTTCTCTGTACCCTGATAAGTAAGCTTTCTTTCGTGAGAGTAAGCATTAAGCATCTTTAAGTCAAACAACTCCACTGGATTAGGCAGGACAGGAAGTGAACAGATATGCTCCCATATAAGTTTTCACCACAGTTGGGACCCAAACTGCACTAAAATCTGTCATTCTAGGGAAGCCCAAACCAACACCAAGTGGAAACACTGGAGGGCCCTGAACATACCTATTCATACATAAGGCGCTGTGCTAGGATCAAATGCTGCTCTCAGGCAATGGAAGCACAGGTGTGGGCTCATGTTCTCCCCCAGAAGCCTAGTTTTGAGGTTGAGGCCTTGTCCTCAAAACAAGGCAGGCTCCTTCACTTGCTTCTCCACCTGGGTGGAATGAAAAGCTAGGGAGATCTGAATCAAGACACTGGCTTTTAAGTTTTCTAAAAAATGAATTCTTGTAGCCACCCTGGTTAACCTTTCAGTTCCTAGAGTCCATGGCATCTCCTATTCTTATTCTGAAGCCCAGCATCTGGTCACAAGAAAAATCCAGACACATGAAGCCTGGTGTATCTCTTTACACTCTAGGCACAAAAGGCACAGACTGGAAGGAGCACCTGATCCTGCCTCCTGGGTGAGGCAGGCCTGGAAAGGTCCAGCTGTGGCTACTGGGAGAAACTTCTGTCAGATGGACAGAGTGAAGATAAGTAATAATCTAGACCAGTGGTTCTCAAAGTGTGGTCTCCATGCATCAGCATCACTCGGGAATGTGGGCGACTGGAATTGGCCACCTCAAGATATGTCTCTTTGGCATGAGGATTATTTTGGGCTGATTACTTTTTAAAAAACTGCAGACAGGAAAGAAACTCTGAAAAGTAGAATTTACTTACCCGTTATAAAGAGATATTTACTTTGTAAAGGAAATCTCCCTCTGTAAAAGTGTCTCCCTCTCTGTACCAGGAAGAAAGGGAGATGACCTTATCTCTAGAAACTCTGAATCAATGCTGAAGGCAAGGACTTAAATCTGCATGATAACCTTACCCTTGTTTACCGTTCTTTTCTGGTGACCTCCCATGATCGACTCCCCCCACCCCCAACATCCTCCTTTGTCTTTCCCTGAGGGTGGTATTTAAGGGGAGAGCTTCCGCCATTTTGGTGAGTTGCTCAGTTTGCCTGAGCCTCTCCCATGTGTACGTACTATAAAGCGTTATTTAATTTTCTCCTTTTATTCTGTCTCACGTGAATTTAATTCATTTTCCAGCCAGAAGGACCCAGAGCAGGAAGAGGAAATGTCTTCCTCCCCTACAGGAACTTATTAGAAAGGTAGATTCATAGGACCCATCCAAGATCTACTGAATCAGTTGTGGAAATGGGGCCCAGAAGCCTCCAGGTGATTCTGAGGCTCACTGAAGTTTGAAAGCCACTGGTCTACATCTATGGGTCCCAGACATAAGTGTTTGTAAGCAGCACAAATTCCCATGTCCAATCCCAGAAAGTCTGATATTGTAAGTTAGAGGCACAGTTGAGAAACAGTGTTATAGACCAGCATGTTATACATAAGAAATCTAGCAACAGAAGGTGCTAGTAGATGGGCAAAGTTAGCAGTGAGGAATCAGGGACAGACCTTATTCTGCTGACAGTAGGAAAGTCTGTAGGTCAAAGCAGAGCTCTAGTCTCAGCGTGGATTTTCCAGACTACACTCCTGCCCCAAGGTAGGGGTGAGAGAAATGTTGAAGAAGAGAAAATGGAAAAGATAAGGCAGGCCTAAATAAGGCATTTAGCCTCAGGGGACAAGGCAAAGATCCAGCCACCAAAACTGGAAATACAGTTCCCAAATTCAGTCTTAAGAAGACCCATTAATCAGGCCAGGAGCAGAAGAGCTGAGGCCAGCCACCCCAATGACGAATTCAAACTCCTCCTGAATGAGCTCTGCTGACCCTCAGAAGAGGGGTGCCTGCCTGGCTCCACAGGTGGGATGTACCCAGAGGAGAGGGAGCTGTGGAGATGGGGAGCAAGCACAGCCTGAGAGAGACACACTCAGATGGCTGCTGCATTACCAAGCTCATAGTCAGTACTGGGATTCTCGTGAGGGATCTGTGGCAGTTTCTTTTCAATTCATTTAAGTTCATTTAAAACATTTTTAAACGGCAAAAACCGAGGTAGTTAATCACACTCTTAATGAGCAAGGTAAGTTATCCTGTCTGCACAGACACAACATGTGCCCCCCGCACTCACCCAGACTGAGAGTTTAGCTGTCTCTAACAAGCACCAAAGCTGCCAAGAGGAGTTTCGATCCAGACATGACAGTGCTCTTTTATTCTCTCACTTTTTTACTCGGATCTTCCTCCTTCTCTATATTCCAAATCACAGTGGCAGATACCAGGGTGAAAAGTCTTCCTTTTCAGGTAAGCTCTCTTTCATACAGATAGACCCTCCTTTCTCTCCCAGAGGCAGTTCCCAACTCCTACATCCCTTCAGATACTCTGAGTCCTAGAATAACTTCCATTATATCACAAGTCAGTCATGTACATAACACAGGAAGATTTTCAATGCAATTCAATGGAGCCCTATTTTCATGATTTCTCTATAGGACTACAAAGTAACATAGTATGTAGCAATAGTTTATGTATTACACACTACACACAAACACACGCACACCCCACAAGCTCCCAACTGACCTCATGTTAAACAAAGGGACTCCTAAAGTTGTGATGCCTTAACCCAAAGGGTCAGAGCTCCAACGAGAGGAATAGGAAATACTTTGCCAGCCTAGTTGGGTAGAGAGTGGGGACACAGAGAGCCTTACACATCCTTCAGATTATGTAGAAAAAGGAAGCCACGTTCTTTTCCAATGAATACACCAACCCTAAACTCTGGAATTTCAGAGAAGCTCTGTGAACGGCTCCAGGCTCTCTGTCCTACGAGGAAGACTGTTTTGAGTATTTACCATTTGCCACACAAAAGGGCTCCCTCTGAGCCACCTTTGAGAGAGCAGACGGTTGCAAAGTGTCTTCATCAAACGAATGACTCCTCATCTCCAAGAAAAACAGAAAACACTAGCCTCCAAAGATTTTTGTCACATTAACAGATAGATAATGTCACTGTGCCTCCACGACTGGGGCATTAATTTTGACCAAAACAATCTTCTTCAAAAAATCATCCCAAATATGGCATCACCACCAAAAGGCTTTCTTCATAGGCGGCTAAACTCCTGGAAAGCTTAAGTCCTCTGGGTTGAAGAGGCAGCCAATAAGCAACCTCCCCTTGCCTGCCATGTCCCGGGTTATCTGCTTGGAGCAGCCAGGAGGAAGCGACATCCATCAAACCCAAATAGTCCCACAACCTCCACGACAGCGTGCTCTTCACGCAACATCTGTTCCTTCCTGTCAGCGAGCACAGATGATGAACTACCAAGAACAACAATATCTAATGGCTCCTTTTTAATATCTGGGGTTGGCTTTGAGGATTCCTCAGTTAAAAGCAGGAAAGGACAATTCGAACCCGCAGCCAGGGGAATTGTGAAATGAGGGCGGATGTCTCGACTTTCAACTCTCCTCTTGCTGCAGCCTCTTCCGCATCGTTTTCCTTGTCTTCTCCCTACCCCCAGGGACCTATGACCTCACACTGCTCTAGACCCAAGTAGCTAAAACATATTCAGCACAAGTAATAGTTAAAACAGCAGAGAGTGGTGTTTAAGAGCCAGACGGCCCAGTTTTGAATCCTGCCCCTCTATCCTCGTGCCATGTGACCTTTGGCAATTCATTAAAATCCTCTGTGCCCCAGTTGTCCCACATTAGATTAGGGATGATGATAGTAATAGTATCCACCTTGGGTTGTTGTGAAGATTGAAGGAGCTGACATTTTTAAACACATGTAGTGGGCACTATGTAAGTGTTTGCTAAATCAATAGCAACGTGTTTCAGTAAGAAGCCCTAAGCTAGTGCCTACAGTGTGCATTGTGGGGAACAGGTGTCGTGGAAGATAGATCTCAGTGGAGATGTTAAGCAGTGTGGGCTCTCATGTCAGTCATGGAGCTCTAGAATGAGCATTTCATTACCTTTAAAGATGGCAACTTTCCTTCATTACCGTCAGTGTCTTGGTCATGGGCATCCATGCAAATTCTGTTCCTCTGCATTAGTCCTGCTCATTCACTGCTATTGTTCTCCCAGAGCTGACCTTGGGCCCACTCGTCCCCCAAGGCCAATGAAGGGGACATTTAGTCATCTAGGACAGGTGTGGTCCAGAGTTCGCAGGAGCAAGAACAGTAGAGTGCAGCAAAGTACACATGCACACTCATAGCAAATCTCCTCTCAAATCTGTCTCCGCTACACCACTCCATCTCCAATCACCTCTCCTCACCTTTCACAATGCCTCCCTTCAGTAAAGAGGATTTGAGCGAAAACTGAGCTTTAAGACAGAAGTAACTGCAACATGTCTAAACTTCATATGGAAGCTAGTTTGTCTACACGCAAGCGTCAAACAGCCAATGAGTCTGAAGGCTTGTCATGTGCTCCAGGCCAGGCTAGGTCTTGTGGAGGGCACAAACAGAGCACAAGACATGGTGGCCACCAATCGTTCTCCAAGAAGCTCAAGGAGGGGACAGGAGGCCACAGAAACCATGTGGAATAGCCTTGAGGGGCTGGGGGAGTTCAGAAAAGGGGGGAGTTCAGAAGAGAGGGGAATAAAGAAATGCAGGTACAATCAGTGCAACAGTTGTGGGGGAAAAAGGGTTTAAAATTTACCTGGAAAAGATAGAGAGAAAAGAGGATGTTAGGAGTTGGGGATAGAATCTAAAATACAACATCAATTACAGCATGTCTGTGGAACAGCAAGACCAGCCCACCCATAGTGAAGGATGAAAGTTGGCAAGTCATGAGAAGAGAAGATGGATAGAGAGGGTTGCCATCAGTTTACACAGGGCCTTTGAAGGCTCAGCTAGGGACTCTCGATTTGATGAAGTGCTAAATGAACAAGATATTCTTTTCTACTGGCTCTCTGGTAAGCTGGATAAATGCATTCCCTGCCAGGACCTCTGGGAAAAGCTGTTTCTCTTGCAGCTCCCCTCCTCTCCTTTCTGCTCTCCCTCCACTCATCCTGCCAGACCTGATGCCTCACCTGGACTGTTGAAAAGGCTCTCGACCAGCCTCTCACTTGCACCCTCTTCCCACTCCGGTCCATCTCACACCAGCGGTCAGGCCCATCTCCCTGAAGCTCAGCACTCATCGAAAGCCTGTTCAGTGGCTCTCACTGCCTATTAAATTATATCTCAGCTCCTCACTCTGGAATCCAAGGTCATCCAAGCTCAGCCTCAACTTGCTTTCACCATCTTTGATCCTATTTCTTTACGCTGCAGTCAAGACAGACTAGTCAGGAACACTTTCCCATCTCCACCTGCTTGACCGTGTGTGATCCTCCCCCTGGAAAGGTCTGCCCAGTGGCAAAACCGAGCAGGAAACAAAGAATTTTGAGACCATGGAGGTAGGTACAGTCCACGCAGGTAGTGGGGCTGAAGAGGGCCCCAGGAAGTACCAAGAAGGTATGCTAACAAGTGTGTGTGGATGTGAGTGTGGGTGTGTGTGCACGTGTGTGTGCACGTGTGTGTGCACTAGAAGCACTGCAGCCTAGTGGTTATGGACTCTGAAGTCAAGCAAATGGGATTCACACTCTGGATCCAGCATACCTCAGCTGTGAGACCTTAGATCCGTTACTTAACCACTCTAGGCTTCAGTTTCTCATCTAGAAAGTGAGGTCACTAACAGCATCCTCCTCCTAGGGTTGTTATGGGGATTAAATGAGACAATATACATAAACACAGAGAACAGAGCTAGGTAAACAGTGAATGTCAGAAAGTGCTAGCATTGTTTTAGCAGAGCTTGAAAGGGAGTGGAAAAGGGGCAATCAAGTTTCTACTTCCAAATGTCTCCATATTTATCATTCGTCTTCTCCTTTGCCTTCCCAAAGCTAAGCACCCCCCAAGTTCTTCTAGGAATCTTCTTCTTTTGTTCCATATCTAATCCTTGGCTTTCCACTAGATCTTCCTTTTTACCTGCAAACATCTCACATTCCCAACACTATCTAGCCCAGGACCTTCCACACGTGTTCTGCCATACCTGCCAATGTGCAACTGAGTGAGACAGCAAGGTCTAGGGCTGGAGTCTGGAGGTGAAGGCAGGGTGGGAGGTGCGGATGTGGAAGATGTTAGCAGAAAATGGACATCATTAAGACAAATGAGCTCTCTGAAGAGAAAAAACACAGAGGAGCAAAAACCTGGAACGGAAGCTTCAGAAATGTGCACCAGGAATGAGGGTACCTGCAAGGGAAGGCAGGTTTCTTCCCGGGACTTTGTGGTTCCTCCACTTCCTTACATGGATGGCTCATCACCAAGGGGCAGTTCTCAGCCCTCCTCTCCTCACTCGATACACTCTTCTAGCTTCTGTCATGTCAACACAGATGACGCCCGCATCTCTGTCTCTGATAGCTCACCCAGATGTACAACTTCACCCTGAAGTCTTTGATGTAGAAGGCCAACAGATATATGGAACTCAGCTTCTACATGTGTCTTGAAGTGCATTGAAAGAGTAGAGAGAGGTGGTCAATTGTATCAAACTCAAAATTGTCTTTTAACACAACCTACAGAGCAAAATAACAGCAAATCTGTTTTTATAAATAGTTAATCTATCTTCAAAGCTAGTGATCATCCAATGTAACTCCAAATATGACATTTGGATGGTGGATGGATTAGGCATTGCAAACGCCCTTTCTTTCTCTGTAAGATGAACTCAACACAACCCAAAAGGAAGAGGAGAGTCAGCAGTGACCCATGATGGGCAGTTTGCATGGGCAAAAGAACCAAACCAATGATGACAATCTCACCAGTGAACCAGCTCTCAGATCTCTTATAGCTAATCTTTGTAATATATACTTTTATACTGAGGCCATGTATGTGTATTTACAGTAAGGTACACTAGTCTTAAGGAAATATTTTTACATGTGAATACACCTGTGTAGCCAACATACAAATCAAGACCATAGAATAATTCCACCCCGTGCCCAGAAGGTCCCTCTGTGCCCTTTCCCAGACAACACTGCCCTCCCCCCAAGGGAAATACCACTCTGACTTCTATCGCCATTGATTAGTTTTGCCCACTCATGATCGCCTAAATTGAACCGTCCAATATGAACTCATTTGTTTCTAGCTTTTTTCACCCAAAATAATGCCAGATTCCTTTTAACTGTTGTGTATATCAGTAGTTTGTTCTTCTTATTGCTGCATAGTATTCCGTTGTATGAATATCACAATTTATTCATCCATTCTCCTGTTGACGAACATCTGGTTTGCTTTCAATTTTTTGCTATTGTGAGAAAGCTACTAAGAACATTGTTATACCTCTCTTTTGTTGGTATGCACTTGTTTCTCATATATACCTAGAAGTGGAATTTCTGCATCATAGGGGAAATACACATTTGACATTTAAGATACTACCAAATAGTGTTCCAAAGTAGTCATATCATTTTATACTCCCACCAGCAGTGTTGGAGAATTCCAGTCATTCACATCCCCACTATGGCCCAACTATAACTTCATTACAGCAAAAGAGTTAATGGCTTTCTTGTCCTCAGTTTTCAGAATCAGGTTTTCTTTCAAACATCATCTGTCCCTGAAAGGAGAGTATGAAGATTTTGTTTCATCCACCAAAGAGAAGGAAGTTATTATTTATTCACTGCTACATTCTACAAAGGACTTGAGATCATTTATGAAGAGGCATGTGCCCACATAGAAAAATACAGAAGAGAAGTATGGACTCGTGGAGTAAAAACCTGACTTACCAGACTCCTGACTTGGGAAAGTGTTTTAATTTGATACATATCACTTGGGCCATCTGCATACCTTCCTTAGTTAAATACCACCATTTGGTGACTACACAGTGATTGTCTCAGAAGCTATCATCACTCACATCAGAGCAGATATCCAGCCAATGGGCTGGAGAAATGACTAGCAAGGCCAGTTCTCAAACTGTATCATAAGCCACTCTCGTGTGGATTTGGACATAAGTGGGTTTTTTGTTGTCATTAGGAGTTTTCCTCCCCCTGGCTGTTCAGAAGTTTCAGATGAAATTTTTCTGATGTTTTTTAATGAAAGATGATATTTGCTTACCCATCACAGGAGATATTTCCTCGGCAGGAATGCTATCGAACATGTTGCATTCACAACATGACACAAAGTCTAAAAATCACAGAGAGACTAATTACTGGCAGAAAATTACACCAAAAGACCTATTTCCTCATGATGAAAATGACAGCCTGGTGCCCCGTTACCTGGCCTGATCGGGCAAATAGCCTGCTTAACATTGTTCTAGCGCTTTGCATTACAAGCCACGGTAGAGGGAAGAGGCACTTCGGTCCTGTAAGCAGCTCAGCAAGAAATCAAGGTGAGCTGTCAGTTAAGTGAGTTCTAATTATAAGTCTCATTTCCAGTATTTATGAATGTGACAGACAGTAACTGGGGCTTATCTGCATCTTTACGTGGGGACACTTGAACAAGTCCTTCTTTCTTTATGCCAACATCTGAATTATCATCTGGAAGATTTGACATTTAGTGCTGACAGCCAGGGGCTGCCCCAGCCAAAGCTGGGAAGTGAGGACCACCCCACTTTGCTCGCTCTCCTTTGCCTCTTCTCATCAGCTATCTACTACCAAAAGGGGCTGTTCCTCCCTCTATCAAAAACCTATGTAGAGACAGAAAGCAGTCTTTTCTTCCTTAATATAAATTTCAATCACTTCCAGTCACAAAAGACCACATGTTGCAGTATCCCATTAACATTCCATTTATAAGAAATGTCCAGAATAGGCAAATCTGTACAAACAGAAAGTAGATTAGTGATTGCCTAGATCTGGGAGGGGTGGAGGGAAATAGGAGGTGACTGCTAATGAGCATGGGGTTTCTTTTGTGATGATGAAAATGTTCAAAAATTCATTGTGGTGATGATTGCACATATCTGTGAATATACTAAAAGCCCCTGAATTGTATGCTTTAAATGGATGAATTGTATGGTATGTGAATTATATACATCAATAAAGCTGTTTTAAAAATCACTTCTTTCTCTCTGTGGTCTTTTCCCAAAATGCAGAAAATTTTAAGCATTCAAGAACAAGTGAGGAAGTTTGGGAGTGGAGAATGGGTGGGGGAGGAGATGGAACTATTCCAGTTCCCCTGAAGTCACACTTCTAAGGCCAATCTTGCTAATTATATTAGAAAAAGGCGCTCTTGCTTGCTATTAATCAGTGTTGCTCAAACTTTTTAACCAATGACTGTTTTGATAAACATAAAGTTGTCATAACTTCCTTTGAGCAATTTGAAATTTCAAAATAAATTAAATATCACTATTACAGGCAAATCAAAGCAATTATAGCACAACCTCTCAGAGATGATGCAACACTCTCTTCCCTCATTCCGAATCACGATACAAGTAGCATTACGTTGTTTCTAAAACTACCTGTAACTTTTTTTCATATCATGTCAGAGCTGGAAGGGACTTTAAAATGTTCCCTTTATCTCTAAAGATTTTGATCTGCCAGACATGCATTTGGGCCTGCGTTCAGAGGAGACAAGAGAAAGAGAAGTTGCTTGAATAGAGTTGGGAAGTGCCGAGGGAAGAGTGGTTACTGGCAGCTGTTAAAGGGAAGAGTAGAAGCTACTGGGTGTTTCCTGGCTGGTGGAAGGGTAAATTTGAGTAGAAAGGGGTTGAGAAGTAGAGGAGAGAATTCAAGTCCAGAGACGACCATACCTAGGATATCATTCATTGGGAACATTTCACCCAAACTCCTTCCCCCTCCGGGACAGCATGGGATTGTATGTTGTCTGAGTAACTAATAGTGTTAAGGAATTGTTACTAGTCTTTATAAGCATGATAAAGCTGGTGTGGTTATGCCTTTTAGAAGAGCCCTTATCTTTTAGAAATGCATAAGGAAATATTTATAAATGAAACTATAAAATATATGGGATTTGCTTCAAATAAATCCCAATAATGTCCCCCATGAGAAGCAGGAGGGAGTATAGATGACAGAAGATTGGGCATGAGTTGATAATTGTTGAGGATGGATGATAGGTACACAGGGATCCACTATATTGTTCTATTTATATGTATGTCTGAAATTCTTCATAATAAAAAAAAATTTTAAGAAATACAGTGTTTCCAACTATGTTGAGTAACGAGGCTGGATTTATCCTCCTGCCTTAGAAAAATTAGAAAACCTGGAAAAAATATATGAAGCCATTGTTTTCAGACATTGAATAAGAGGCAATGCATGAAGAAAAACAAATTAAGTGAGCCCTGCAATTGCCCCACCTTATTGCCTGGAGACAGTTTCCATGCTATGGTACAGAAAGGGGGACCCAAATGAAGCCCAGCATTCTCACAGAGTGTAGTAGACAAAGATTGGAGTTCAGCACAACCAAAGCCTGTGGAATTTACAGGGCAGAGTACTGGAGAAGAAAGCATTGGAGAGAGAGAGAAAATGAGAACAGAGAGCTCCAGAAATTGGTAAAGGAGTCCTCTTGGCTGTGCATGCATGAGAGGAAACTACCCAAAGTCAGTGAAAGAAATACTGGAAAGCGGTAAGTTGAACAATTCCTGAAGCTCACTAGGGCTGGGAATCATTTGTTTCCATAAAGCAGAAAAGACTGAGAATTACATAGGACATAAGGTAGAGTTTTCAAAAGGGTTTTTTCCCTAATAGTGGAGCTGAATTAAATCTAGGCCAAAGGCAGATTTAGAACTGCCCTAATAAATCTTAAAAACAATCCTTAAAAGGATCAAACAGATTCCAACTAATGTAACTGCAAGCCAGAACAAAGTCCAACACATTTAAAGAAACACATCAAAACCTAGAATGCAACAATGTAAAATTCACGATGCCCGTCGTCCAATCAAAAATTGAAAGGCATGCAAAGAAGCAGGAAAATATGATCCATATCCAGGAGAAAATCAACCAATAGAAAAAGAGCAATAAATGACAGAGATGATGTGATTAAGAGATAAGTATGTGAAAGCAGGTGTCATAAATATGCTCCAAATGTTCAAGAAGTTATAAGAAAACATGAATATGGTGATGAGAGAAATGCAAGATATAAAAAGAATTAAATGAAGCTAGTAGAGATGAAAACTATAATATCAGAACATTTTTTTTAATGCACTGGATTGGAAAAAACACTGAAGAAATGATCAGAGAATTGAAAACAGCCAAAATGAAGCACAGAAGGAAAAAAAGCTGAAAAAAATAAACAGAGTATCATCGACTTGTGGGAAAATCTCAAAGGTCCAACATACTTGGAACTCCAGGAAAGGGGAGGAGAGGAATAAAAAATATTTGAAGAAATAATGGGCAAAATTTTTCCAAATTTGATGTAAACTATAAATTCACAGATCCAAGAAGCTCAATAAACCCCAAGCAGAATAAACACAAAGAAAACAATCCCAAGGCCCATCAAAAAAAAAAAAACAAAAAATAGAAAATCAGAACTAAAAAGAGTATCCTAAAAGTAGCCAAATAAAAAAAGACCCATTACATACACAGGAACACAAATAAGAATTTTCCCCAAAAAACCTAGGTAAGCCAAAAGGCGATGGAGCAACATATTTACAGAGCTGAAGGAAAAAAACATCAATACCCTAAAAATATCTTTCAAGAATAAAGGTGAAACAGGGTCTTTTTCAGAAAGACTAAAGCTAAGAGAATTCATCACATGCGGACCTGCACTACATGGATATTAAAGAAAGTTCTTTAGGCAGAATTAAAATGAGACCAGATAGATACCAGAGGGAACTTGGATCCCCACGAATGAATGAAAAGCACTAGGAACGCCCGTGAGTCCATCTCAGACCACTCCTGCGTCTTTGGCTCTGTCTGCATTGCTCCCTTTGTCGGGAAGGCCTCTTGTCTTCTGGAAAACCGATTCTGATCCCCAGATGACTTGAATGTTACCTTCTCTGCACAGCCTTCCCTGACCACCCACCCTCTCATCCCCAACCAGACACTCAGACGCTCTTCTTCTGAGCTCCACAGATCTCTGCCTGTTCCTCAGATGTGCTGCTGGTCCCGCTCTGTGGTAACTGTTCAGACGCCTGCACCTCAGGCTGTGGACACGTGAGGGTAAGCCTCCATCTTTGAGCTTCTCTTTGTGAGTAGCCCGATCACTGTTAAATGAATTAAGGTTGGTTAGATGGGAACCTGAGTGGAACATTTGCAAGGACATTGAGCGAGTCTCTGTCCACATTCATTCTTCATTCATTTATTCACTCATTCATTTATTCATTTATGGAATGACCTCAAATTTCTCAAGGAAAGAGAAAGTTGATCTGTATTCTACACATGAAAAACAAGCTGATATTGGCAGCAATTCTCCAGCGATTGAAATCATAAACTCATCAAGTCCATGCTCTACACTATTTGATGCAGAGCTGCAAACCAACAAGACTTCCTGAGAAGCAGATGAGGTTAATGGAGGAAAAGGAGCCAAAGTGAGCAAAATCTGTTCTTTCATTAGAGTCAGGTTGGATAAAACACACATTTTTTCGTATAATACAAAGTTGAATGCTCTCACCTCCCTACTTTATTTTACCTACCTTATGTGTCATATCAGAGGTAAAGAGTTTAACCTGCTGTTCTATCCTTTTATTTTAAAATAAGGAAACAGGGGCTGGCCCCGTGGCCGAGTGGTTAAGTTCGCGCGCTCCGCTGCAGGCTGCCCAGTGTTTCGTTAGTTCGAATCCTGGGCGCGGACATGGCACTGCTCATCAGACCACGCTGAGGCAGCGTCCCACATGCCACAACTAGAAGAACCCACAACGAAGAATACACAACTATGTACCGGGGGGCTTTGGGGAGAAAAAGGAAAAAATAAAATCTTTAAAAAAAATAAAAATAAAAAAAATAAAACAAATATGAGGCAAAAAAGCATAAAGTTGGAATAATATCTCTATGCTATTTATAAACTTGTTTCTGATTTCCTTTGCTGTCTTTTCCACTTGAAGTAATCACTTGAGTAATCAGCATCCTCTTTACTTAAATATGCAATAACTACATATAGTTTTGGCCAGTTCCTGAAAGTCTCAGAAATAAAATACTGGACAAAAATTGTTAGTCATGTTTAAAAGAATTTTTAACTTCCATATTTGAAAGAACATAGAGATTATAACCTAGTTAAGAGATTGATGGTAAAGTTATTGGAAGTAGCTTTTTCAATTATTTATTTTTAAAATATCTTTTAATTAAAATTTTATTAAAAGAATTTTAATTAAAAAAAACTTTTTATTAAAAAATTCTTGGGGCCAGCCTGGTGGCATAGCAGTTAAGTTTGCACACTCTGCTTCAGTGGCCCAGGGTGCACTGGTTTTGATCCTGGGCGTGGACCCACATGCTGCTCATCAAGCTGTGCTGTGGCGGTGTCCCACATAGAAGAACTAGAAAGACTTACAACTAAGATATACAACTATGTACTGGGGCTTTAGGGAGAAAAAAAGAAAGAAGGAGAGGAAGATTGGCAACAGATGTTAGCTCAGGGCCAATCTTCCTCAAAAAGAAAAAAAAAGTTTCTAACATGCAACCCACCCATTTTTAAGTCAGCTCCTTTTTGAAAGCAGAAAGCCAAACTTTAGTTTTAAACTTGTCTTTTTCCCTTAATAGATTAAGCAGTATTGTTCTCATATATAAATATATACATGGAATGCTTTGCTACTTTAACAGCAATTTTCCTGATTTTTTTTTTTATTATTAAATGTTTTCATAGTGTACTTGGTTTTTAGCATGAAAGCTTCAGCGAGGCAGGGATTTCTGTCTGCTCTTGTTGCTGTTGTTTACTGGGACTGCCTAGAGCCTAGACAA
Source organism: Equus quagga (assembly GCF_021613505.1). Classification (NCBI taxonomy): domain Eukaryota; kingdom Metazoa; phylum Chordata; class Mammalia; order Perissodactyla; family Equidae; genus Equus; species Equus quagga. Next base: position 20,076,570 of record NC_060275.1, on the reverse strand, counting down.
GGGCCTGGTGCAGAGTGAGAGCATAGTCACTCCATAAATGCTGGAGGGAATGCATGGAGGAGTGGTGTTCAGCCTGCGGCAGCCCCCAAATCTTTCCTTGGGCCCCTCTTGGACCACCAGCCTTTGGAGCTATGCTTGGAAGTGATCTCTGGCCATCTGTTCTCTCTCCTTCTGCCCACCTGATCTTTCTGTTTACAATATGTTGATGTATTTGATGATATTATTCACCTTTGACTAATCACTTACAAATAGACCACAATGATTAGAAGAGGGGGAAGGGGAACACGACGTGGTCTCTCACATTTGCCGAGACGTCCTTTACTCAGTGGGCTCTCGGATCTCCCCATGACTTTCGAAACAGTCATGCTTCACTGCCACCCATGATTCTGAACTCAGATGTTTTCCTCATTTCCTGCTACTGCTTTTCATGTGTTCTCGGGGCCTTAACAATGGCAGTAACCCAGATCCAGGCTATATTCCGTACTGACGTCTCCCACGGCAAACCTAAGTCCAACCCACGGTCTAGAAACGCAGACTGAGGGGCCCTGAGCACCCAAATCCACCAGCTCTTTTATAAAATCTGGCTGGCTCCCTCATCTGCCAGGATCGGAGATGTTCCACCAACAGTCGGGGAAATTTCCCTGAGCCGGGGCAAATGCCTAATGAGCCTCAAAACGGACTAATCTCCACAAGTCCACCATCCCCACACGTTTTCTGGTGCAGAACTTTCCCAGAGACTGAAGCACAAAACTTGTGAGACCCACATGGGCATCATCATGGGTTTTCTCCATATTCTGGCTTACGTTCATAAGTATCCAGAAACCCTAATTATAGAAGAGAGGTGTTAATAGCCCACAAGGCAAGAATTTTGGAGATCTAAATGGGTATGAGTGAATCAGCGTTTTAAATGTCTGTAATGCAGAATACCAACATTGTCTGGAACACTTTTCAGAGCTGCCGACATGACATTTCTATTAGTCAGTGGTAATGAAGTTAATTTACTAAAGATCATTTCAAACATGGTGTCTCCTCGTGTTTTTTAGCGAGATCATGCAACCCCAAAAGTACATTCACTTCAGCAGGGTGGTTTGGTTCAGAGGAACCTTAAAGACTTCTAGTCAAAGCAGATCACTTTTTGCTAAAAACCACCCATTTTCGTCACAAGATAATTCCAAGCTGTAAATAAAATAAACTTTTTAAAGGACACATAAGGCACCTATGTTATAAAAAAAGTATCTTTCCGTCCTTTCAATGCATTGCTCAGAGCACATGTGAACATGGGTATTTTAGAGTCTTAAAAGTATTGGTCACAGAGCCCTGTGGCATTTTAAGGGGAAATGGCTCTTTTTATTTGGTGCTAGACTCCTTTTATCATCTTCCTGTATCAATTGAATAATACCATACTTCTGTAAGCACCTCGTGAAAGACAAAAAACTGTATGTATTGTGTATTTATATATTGTTTATTTCGCATTATACATTTCTTACATTTTTATGCGGCCTACAACGGTTTTCAGCTAAATGAATATCAGAAAAAAGTCACAGGAAGTTATCAAAAACTATGACAATTGTTTTATTCTAGAATTTACTTGCCTAAATTGCTTAAGAAATATGCTTTTTTAATAATAAAATTCCCACAAAAAGTGAATAATCTGGGAGTCTAAATCCACTTTTCAATCTTGCTTCCCCTGTAATATCTGTAACAGAACAATCCTGAATTAGCTGCTACTTTCCATAATTCTTGTCAGCAAAATCTATCAGTAGTTCTAACTCTGATTATACACGCTGGTAATGTAATTAAACGTGTTTTAAGCCTATCTCTGATGTCACAGTTACAAATATAGCCACATAAATTTTAGCTATGAGTATTTCATACATAATTTATACATACAAATGTGTTTGCATGTGTACCTGGATTAAGTATAATAAATGTAAATTATATAATTTATATCTATATATGTTTAACTGTGTTTAGTTTCAATCAGACAATGGTTTGATATACGTTTTTAATGAGGGAAAATCCTACTGCAATATTAAGATTTTGTGTTTTGCAGACTTCATTTCTTAGTATTTTTTTAATTAAAAAGACAAATACATTTCAATGTTCTTTTTAGTAAATGTTATGCTTCCTTTTCCAAAACAACCTTAAGTTTATAAATAAGAGTTAATGAATCCAAGAACCATGTTATTCCGTGAGCTTGTGAACAAACAGCTTAAAGCCGAACTAGAATTCTTTCCAAGCTGGATTTTCACATGATACAGTTTATAAACAAGTTTTGGGGGTAGAGGGATTGGTTTTGTCTTGTTTTGTTTTTCTATATTTTTAATAAACAAAATTAAAATTCTGGCTTCGAAATGACTTAAAGATTAACTAGATTTCTAACCCATCACAAAAATGAACTTGTGCTAAACTTAGGGATTGCTCAAACCATTGAATCCTCGCCCTGCATTTGTTTTTCCTTTGAGGGCCTTCTAGACAGGCACATGAATGGATCTGAGATGGTTTGCAGCATCACACGTTGCTCCCTTCGTTGAAGAAGAAGGGAGGCTGCACGGCCTCCGTTCCTGAGACCTCAATCAGAAACAGATCCTGAGAGAAGTAACACTAACCTTGGACTCTCTCACGCTGTAAATTGTCTCTTTTGTAATTGTGACAGACACTCCCCCGGGCTCTCTCTTCCATACGACTCCCATGATCACTTTATCCTTTCTCTCTCTGCTGCCAAATAGAGTGGAGTTCCCGGAGTTTTGACACCTTGTAAAGACATTCCAGTGGATTCTAGCACACCCAGACAGATGGTGTGAAAGGAATACAGGGGAAGAAGATATAGGCCTCTGCCAGATTCTCATGTATTCTAGGTAACATCGTGTTCCAGGAGAAGAAAAAAAATAAAAGGGAACTGATATCATTGTTACTGCCTGCTTCCTGAGCCAAGCCACCACGCTTCTGCCAAAGATAACAACGTCTTTAAGATGGCTACAAAAACTCCTAACATTATGTGAGGGAAAAGAACTAGACCTACGAGGGGTCTAAAACAATAATCTGGATTATTGTTATACTGTGTTACACTGACACTTACAAAAAACAGAAGTTTTGTTTCTTTTAGCAAAAAATGACATCCAGCTCAAAATAACATCTTTACTTCTTTTGCTTGTCCAGTGTGCTGGACACCTCTGCTGAGCTTCCTCTCTGAGGCTAGCACTGACTTTCTCCATGGATAGGCTAGTGACGTGAGAACAGAGAACATGAAAAAAACATTAAAGAACAAGTTAATGCTTTTTTTCCCCAGATACAACCAGATATTTTCTTATACACATGAACACACAAGTAAGCACATGAAAAGATGTTTAACATCATTAGCCATCAGAGAATGCAAATTAAATCTACAGTGAAATACTATCAGAACATCTAAAATTAAAAATAGTGACAACACCAAATTCTGGCGAGGATACGGAGAAACTGGATCACTCATCCATTGCTGGTGGGAATGTAAAATGGAAACAGTTTGGAACTTTGGAAATTGGTTTGGCAGTTTCTTTAAAAACTAAACTAGCAACTACTATACAACCCAGCAATTATACTCCTAGGCATTTATCCCAGAGAAATGAAAACTTATGTTCACACAAAAACCTGTACACGAATGTTTATAGCAGCTTTATTAATAATCACCCAAACCTGGAAACAACCAGATGTCCAAACTGTGCAAACTGTGGTTAAACAAACTGTGGTGCCTCCACATTATAGAAGGGAGGTGGGGGTGGCTAAAAAAGGGCCACAGGAGGGATCCTTGTGGTGTCGGAAATGTTCTGCAACTTGACTATATCAATATCGATATCCTGGCTGTGATGGATATCACATTATAGTTTCACAAGATGTTACCATTGGGGGAAACTGGGCAAAGGGTAAATTGGATCTCTCTGTATTATTTCTTACAACTGCATTTAAATCTAAAAGTATCTCAACATAAAAAGTATAGTTAAAAATATAACCCCTGTTACAGTAAAAAAATTTAATCTACGCAAATACACAAAGGAAAATATGGATCTTTTCAATAGATAAATATGAAGATTATAGTGATCCAAACAGATTTCTTTTAAGGCTCCACATTTTAATAGGTTATGAAATGTATAAATATAAAACAGTAGATTACTTAGATTTAATGAACAAAGGAGCCACGGGTCTCTCCATGTTATCGACCTATCAAAGCTATAGATGAGAGAAAGAAAATTATGGGTACTGCACCAAGGATATGATGGATGGATGATACAAATAACATTAAAGCAGCAAGATGCTCTCTGAGTGTGCAAAGATAAAATTATTGAAGTGCCATTCCCTGGCCATAAATTTGGCTTGTCTGGAGGCCATGCACACGCTCTCATCCATGTCCCTTGGGTCCAATGACATGAATTATTGAATGGCTAACCAAAATTAAGGTACAGAATATAGTTTAGAGCTGCCATGTGACCCACACAGATATAAAACGCACAACCTTAACCTCATTGCTTTTCCTGCTTGTCAGTCACATACTCACATTTCATTTTGAGAGACTGAAAGGTCACATTATATAAGTAAGGGAAACCACATCTTTGCAAGTTCTTTGATTCTTGAAATGTTCACCCACAGTCTCATGCCCATATTTAATTTGCCATTTCACCTTTTCTCCAGCACTAGCTCTTCCTGGTCTGCTCATTTCTCTTCCTTCTTATATATTCTTTTCCTCCACTTCTTCCTCAGCCCTAAGATCTCCACCATCTCATTCCTATTCCTCTGTTTCCATACACAGGCCCTGCCTCCTTTCCAGGTCCGTTGGCTTTGCTCAGCTAATGTTTTCTTTCTTGCATGCGTATCTCCTTACTCCACAGTTACATATAATGCCGAACTCAGCCACGCATAGGCCTAGCTAGAAAGGAAATTATATTGTTCTTAAATAGATGCTTTTAACTCTACAAAACTCAGTAAATAGAAGTGGTCAGGGGTTTTTTCCTTTTGAATTACACACGACATTCCTCTCAACTCTCTAGAACATCTTTCTACTCTGGGACTTTGGCAGAGAAAGGGTTGATGAGGGCACATAGCTTCCCAACTGCCTGCCCTACTTCTGTCTCCCTTCTCCTTTCTATCAACCCCCCTTCCTCTTTCTGTCTCACCAGACCTCCCTGGTATAAAACTTCATGGTTTTGTATTTCTTACATAAGTATTATACCACACATTTTGGTTAGAATTATACACACACACACACACACTCCTTGCAGTAACCGCAGCAAACTTATTTTCAGGTAAAATGAATAATGATGACCATGTTGTACTACAATTGCCCTAAATTCTACATCTCTACCCCAACACACATTTTCCTGTGTTCTGAGCTCTGCAAAACTTATATAAGTTGGGTGTGGGGCAGCGTGTAGAGAGAGAGGTCCTGGAGGAGCTACGGTCACATAAATCACACCATTTCCACTAGGAAAAGCTACTCCTGTGTGATTTTCTTGCTGCCGCTGACCATCAGGACCAGGTCTTTATTTAGCCTGGTCATTGGTGAACAGAAGCAGACCAAAGGGAAAAAAGAAAAAAATCACTGCTTTCATTGTTTTCCTTTGTTTTGTTTTTCACTCGACCATTTTATGGGCAGTGTGACCACACACTCCAAACAGGACCGTTTAGAAAACAAAATAACCAATAAATCACTGAAATTTTTAGAATGGAAAAAACTAGACCACCCCTTACAATGAAGCCATCTGTGTTTTTCACTCTGGATCACTTTTCCTGGAAAAGAAACTCGTATTATTTATCTGAATTAAGAGAAAGGCAATGAATTAGGGATGTACATGATCGCCATAAAGTTGAAAATCACACGACTAGATCTTTCTAGTCCTGGGTTCTCCTTAAAAAGTCAGACCTCAAAGTGAGCGCTTGGACCACAGATGGCCCTCACTAGTCAACTGGTTGTGTATGTGTTTTCCGTGTGATTCTGAGAACCCAGTATGGAAGCAATAAATTACGTTAAATGAGAGGTGGTGAGGAAATAGCTCAACAATTAAGAAATAACTTCAGGATTTGGAGTTGCATGTGGGAAATGTAAGAAATTTGTTTTGCCTATAAATGCCTGTGGGATAACGTTTCAGTAGTTTATTGCTGTATAACAAACCTAATGGCTTAAAACAACAATTCATTATTTCTCACAATTCTGTGGGCTGCCTGAGCTCAGCTGAGCAGTTCTTCTGCTCCATGATGTCAACGCTGAGATCATTTGTGTGGTGGCATTTAGTTGAGAACCCAACTGGAGCTGGATCATCCAAGATGGCCTCTCATATTCCAGAACCTCTCTCCTGTGACTCCTCATCTTTTAGTAGTTGAGCCCAAGCTTCTTTTCTAGCAGCTAGGGCATAAGAGAGAGGCTGGAGCCAAGGTAGAAGCTCTCAGACATCTTAAGAGTGAGGCCCATAATTGATCCAGTGTCACTTTGCCCTGGTTGTTGGTCAAAGCAAGTCAAAGCCAGACCAGATCAGAAGGGAGAGGAAACTGATTCCATCTCTTGATGGGAGGAGGAGCTCACATGTTCATAGACAGGAGTTTTTGGCTGCCATCTTTGGGGACATTCATCACAGATGAGCAGGAAGGAATGTGGACTACTCCTGCAATGAGTATGACACATTTAAAATACAGGTGATTTAAAATGATCTTGATAACATTCAGAAGTCAATAAAAAATAATAATGCTTATTTCCTTGCAAACAATACTGTCTATTTTTCCTAAGACTGTTAACAAGAACCCCTCCTGGTCTGATAGTGGGCCCTAAAATTCCCATTGTTAGAGCCATTCCTTTGAGTCATGTCATATTTGAAAGTCCTGCCTAAAAATCTAAATATGTCTGGCACTGACCCACGGTCAACCCCTAAAGCCTTTGGCTGAATCCGAGATTAGCAACTCCGTCAGTGAGAAGTCTTTGAGGCAGAGTTCTTAGACCATAATCCGTGGTTGGGCTTTGGGTGTCTGAAAGACCTTGAAACCACTTTCAAAATGTTCTGGTTGTCACATTCATTTTTCACCAGTTTCTCAAAAGGGGAAGATACCAAAAGGTTAAAACTCACTATTCTAAGGGCCTGTTCCAAAAATAAGTCTCACTAGGAAAAAGGCAAGTTGACAGTTCTGTTTGGTAACTACTTCCTTACGTGGCACTTAATTATCCTCTAATTACTTAATATCCTTTACCTCTGTCTGCCCCCACACACTACATCGCCATATCTGGAGGAAGGGTCTTCACTCTGTACTTTGTACTTGTATCCCCCACTGGGGAGAATTCTTTGGAGTCCTCAATGTGCTTCTGATCTGGTTCTCAAATCATGTTCCTCAGAACCTTCTGGGGCTCAATGAGGCCAAGGAGGGGCACACGTACGGGGAGAGCCAAGAGGTGAGTGGAGCTCATACTTGACCCATTCAAACAGAGCAGCTCCACCTTTGACTGATCCTACTAGACTTATGCATGCATTTTCTCTTGAAGAATGAGTCCTGAGGCTAAAAGAAGCTCGAGAATTACTAATAGGCCCAATGTCTTTGCTTTCCAAGTGATAGAAATTGATATTCAGTGGGTTTAAATATTTTTCTCAAAGTCTGGTGTCAGAGCTAGACTAGAACTGTGACTTGTGTTTGCTGACACCTAATTCTGTAAGTTTTCTAGTCTATACACTACCTCCCCACCAAAGACCAGCCCTACCACCTTCTCAGAGGCCAAGTGTGCCCTCCCCTATCCCCAGTGTGTGTTTTCCTCTCAAGTCAAAAGTGTCTGAGATCAGGAAACAGCCAGTTGATAAGTCAGGAACGTAAGGGAATTCCAAAGGGAAAGCTGCCTGGCTGGACTCCAGAGTGGGACATGGGATGGGAGAAAACAAGAGTTCTGAGCATCAACCCAGGGAAGAGGCTTCCTCCGAGCTGATCTTATTAGGCTGCGAACTGGCCCTGACTCTTCCTATAGCTTTCTTATTCTACCAAAGAATGAATTTGAATTAACAACAAACTGCATTCTTTTTTCTTATATAATGCAAAACACACCGTCCTTGATCACTAATTCCTGACAGCTAGAAAGTGCATTTCAAAGTCATACACCACGTTCCAAGCCTTCCAAAATGCCTAAGGAGAGAAATGCTAGACAAATCCCAATAAAGATATGTGTGTAGATTTCTAGACTTGCAATGTTAATGGGCCTTGACTAAGACCACTGTGATTTTAATACATTGTATTGTTTTATTCCTACTGTATTTTTAAATAGAATGTCTCAAAACAATTAGATTAATTAAATATCCACGGGGATGCAAGAAATGTTTTCTTATCACACTTGGGGACTTGACCAGCTCAGCTCCCTTGTTTTTTTTTTCAGAACCTCTTAATGAGGGATTCTCACTCCATCGGAGCCTTGACAACCATTTCAATCTGTCATTAAGAAGAGCATTTCAGTACCTGGAAAATTTTAAGACTCCTTGAGACTTAAATTTGCCAAATCTAGCTGTTTAGTTTAGGGGAAGCCGTCCTTCGCCCTGAGTGGCACACTTTCAAGCTCCCTGGCTTATTGTCTGAGAATGCAAAGTGAATCGTGGTCTTGGGGAGTAAAATACAGGTTAGAAAGGTTAGAAAAAGTCACAGAGCAATTTTTATTGTCTATGTTTCATCAAGATACTGAAAGTTGAAAATTTCACCCCGTGCTAATAACACAGTATTAGTTACACTTGACTGCTTTGTTGGAGGCAAACCAATCTCACTTCTGTTCTCTCAAGCCTAAATTCTGAGAGCGGCCAGCTTTTTAAGAAAACAAAAGCTGCCATAATCTCTAGGATAGGCTGGTGTCAAACCACAGGAGTTCTAGCAAAGACCACATATTATCATAAGCTCCACACATTAAAGAATTCTGTAGCATGGCAAGCTGTAAAGAAAGAAATTCTTAAAAGAGACTCATTTTTCTCCATGATGTCAGCTGCAAGAATAAACTAGTGATGAAGAAGAGGTTGGGAGTTGGCAATAAAAAGACCTTGAGTTCTCTGGTTTCATGGCCAACTCATTTTAGATCCTTGGGAGGGCATTTCATTCATCGAAATGTCTCTACACAGAGACTGTCTGCTTACTCCCTTTGTGAGAGGTAAGCTTGCTCAGTTGTATGGGAGATTCTTTTCTTTTTGGAGGATTATACGGCTGTCAGTGTCCACTTAAGGCTACCTCTCCTCTGCTGGAGCAGAGCAGCATGACGGTCAAGATCATGGATTCAGCTCCAGATGACAGGGCTCCATCTACACCCTGTCTTTCTCCCTTGCAACTCTGTGGCCTTGGACAAGCTATTCTAACTTCCTGTGTCTCAGTGTCTCCAAGAGTGAAATGGTAGTGATAACAACAGTCCTACTGCATAGGGTATAAGGATTAAATGCATTAGTGATTTAAACCATTTAGAACAGAGCTTGGTATCTCCAAAGTGCTATAAAATAGTCATTAGCCTTAGTACTCTACAGCTTAAGTCAAACTAATCGAACTATTTCTCTTTAGTTTTTAAAGACAGTAGATTTCACAGCCTCCTTTGGCCTGCCCCATTCTAGTATTTTAATGATCCTCATTGAGGGAATTGGTTTTTTACATTAATATAAGCCTAATTTCCCTTAGAAACCTCTGCAACTATATTTCATAATAGAATAGTTTTCATTCAAGAATTCAGATCAGTGTTGAATTACAGAGAAGAAAGACCAATCCTTCCATTTCTTCACTCCTTAGCTACCTGGAAACTCTGAAACCAAGTGATCCCATTCTATTGAAAAAGCAGAATCCAGGAGTGACCAAACAGCTCACAGTATTAATGAGGTAAAGAATAATTAGCACTCATCTAAGCCAACCCTTTAGTTTTACACATGAGTAAAATGAGGCATAGAGAGGTAAATAGCACTGGTTCCTTTGCTATAACAGAAATTATACTTACATAGTGGTTCCAAAAAAATAATTAGTGTTGTCATCTCAATATGTTTACCCAAGAGGGTATAACTTATTCTAGTATTGCTGCCGTTACTTGGATTGTGTTTTTAAACTCTTTTTGCTTTTCATGGTTTACTTAAATAAGAAAATTATATCTATTCTTTAATACTAAGTTTTTTACCCAAAATGGCATTTCCACATTGACCACTCACCTCTTTACCATATTTGTATCTTTATGATTTTTATCATTTCCAGAAACCAATTTATTCTCATGTGGTCAAAAATATAATTGCAACTTTTACAAAATGCATAGGACAAATTAAGGAGATGATCTTATTTAGGCTATTGCAGCAGAGAGAATTTTCATTAATATGGAATATCTCAAAGAAAAGAAAGAGGTCTGGGCCTCGTAGAGGCAGGTAAACAATGGAGTCATCCAGGAGTCCTATAGGAGTCACGGGGAAGGAAGAAAGTAGATCTTATCTGGGGAATATACTGAGCACGGTTGTCCTTCTTGGCTAGCCATTCCCTGGAACTCACAAACGTTGGGGGACTTCTTACCCATCACACTGTTTTCTGGGAGCACAGGACTCAGATAAAGTTCAACATCTTTGTTACAAAGATTGTCACACCTTTGAGGATAATCAAAAAAATGTACTCAAGCTTTTAAGACCACTAACAGCTCAGTCCCCTAAAGTGATGCCCTTAAAAAGGCAGCTGTCATTTGGATAGTGTATGATCTAGATGGGGGTTTTTTCCCAACTGGTTTTGATTTCATTATCTTTCATCTGACAGTGACATCATTTTTCCTGGTGACACGTTTCCTGCACTTTTTATCTGAAACTTAAAAAAAGAAAAAAGTGCCACATCTCTGCTGAAGGAGTTCAGCACTACACAGACGCATCCACCTGAGGACATTGACCGATCTCTCTATCCTCTATCCTCCACCATCTATCCAGGCTGCCATCTTGCTCCTCTTATAAATAAATCTTGTGGTCTTTGATATAATAATCACTTCCCATTATTGAGAGTAGATGGTGAGATGTACTGAATTTTTGAAATTCTCTTGGGGCTTGAACATAGAAATAGTTGGTTCAATACTAATAGATAGGGATACTATGTCTAATACAGCATCGCTAGAATTTCCCAGTGATAGGGCTTCATATAAACAAAGTGTGTGTGTGAGAGAGGAAATACTGAGAAAGAGCTTGAAATTTAGTGATTTTCCCAACTAGTTCATCCATTCAGGTTTTCTCTGCCTTTCATTGTCTTTGGTTAGGCTGTTTAACAACTGTGAGGAGACAGAAGTTAGCGTGTAGGAACCTGGTAGTAATGAAACTAACCCACGTTCATAGAAGTGAAAAATCTCTCCAGCAGAGGTTCGACTAACGTCCTCTCCCACTGGGGAAGAAGTTAGTTTTGCATCTATTTAAACAATTCATTTTGGCCTTCCTAATGGCCTATGAACATAGCTTAGTCCTTGGGTTCCTCTTTGAACCAGTTAGGACACTTTTCTGGTTCTCTCATTAATTAATGAGTTAAATAAAATCTTTGACATGTGTTCATTTTATATTTGTGTAAGAGTCATGGTTTTACCTTTAAAAAAATCCTTTAACATATGTAAAGATATGTAAAGTCTCATTAACTCAGACTTATTTTAGAAAGGAAAAAAATCTTTCTGATTAGAGTACATCCAAAGAAATATAGTTTCATTACTTTCAAGTTTGTACTAAGTTATTATACTTAGTATTGTTATCTAATAACAATACTAAGTATTATTATTAAATAATACTAGGGTATTATCTAATAGGGATCAAGATGTAACAAATTATTTATAATGAGTACATCATTTTTCCAAATAAATTGCTGCTTCTAGAGCATTTGAACACAATAGTATATTTTAAGTGATTTTAAAATCTTCCTCTAATCTTATTTATACTCTATTTAAAAAGAAAAATATAATTATTCCAAATTACAAATTAGTGAAATCTTACTTTAATGAAATTTTACATATGTAAATTGATAAAACACTGATTCTTAGAATGCTTACAATTGATGAGATCGAGACCTAAGACACTGGATACTACAATGCAAGAATCTCTTCTAAATTGATCTTGATGGGTGATCAGCCAGCCCCTGCCTGAGCACATCTATTAATAGGGAGCTCGTTATCTTTCAAAGAAGGCTATTTCATTGACAAAAGCTTCTATAGTTTCAAAGTTTTCCTTGTAATTAATCAAAATCTCTTTCCTTGAAACGACTCATTGGTCTTATTTGCAGTTTCTATATAGACACATAACCTGTCCTTCATCTTTTTATTTCCTCTAAAGGCATAACTTACCTGCCATTGGACATTCTTTTGGAGACAAAACAGGTCAAGAAGAATTATCATAAGCTAGGTCTCCTACATGGCCTCAAATAAAGTCAAGAGTTAACAATTAGAAACACAGACACCTTGGCTACTGCCATAAACTATCCAAATCAACCCTTCATAAACATACCGTCTAAGTCACACAGAGGCCACAATGTTATTCTTTAGTTTTCATGGATATTCTTATAGATTTTCCTCTAAACCGTGAACCTTTGATTGAAAATAAAAAAGTACCCCACAGCCAAAACACCTGACTCTTTCAAAACCAAGATGACTAACAATAAAATAAGGTGTTGTCCGATTCCACTCTATTATCCTATAATTCTAAGAATGTCATAGAGCCTTTTTTTCTGCAGGTACTGGAACACTTTCAGAGTTTATCAGAGAAATAGCCAACCTACTGCTTCATATTACACTGTGACACCAAAATGGTCCAGAGAATTATTTTGTCGCAGCACCTTTTGTCTAAATCAAGATATATTAAAAACAATGTGTAGTTTAAACATTAAGACATCTTACAGTTTCCTACATGATGTTTTCCTTTAATCCATTCCTCTCCTTAAGAAGAAAGACTCAATAGATTAACAATACAACTAGAAATAAATTCTCTGACGGAGGGGACAAGCTGTAGAAATGCAGAATCTCCCACATTCGTGAGACGAGAGAAGTTCCTGCAGCTTTTACAGATAATTTTGGTAGGAAATAAAGATAATCTAGCCATTTTCCCTATGTCAGATGTAAAAATAAAAAGCATAGAGGAGAAGAATGGGGCCATAAACTTGATACAACGTATTGCAGCAGAGTTTCATCAGATAAACTACGGAGACAGTTTCGATGATACTCTTGTCAGAAAACACATGGTACGATACACTGTCTATGTGCCAGATAGCTTCTGCACTTTCAGAAATGTCATTTCTAAAAATGTCTATCCATTTGGAAAATAAGTATGCAATAAATCTGTAAATATTTATTATAAAAGCAATAAGAAAACAGTAAAGAATGAACGCAGCTTCTGACAACACTGCATAAACTGTTATCAACAGACCTTTGGAGCTGAGAGTTCTGTTTCTAGATCAGGGGCCAGGGCCTAAATGTCGCAATAAGCAGGACCATGTCAATACATTCCACACCCACCCTCCTGCCATAGAAGGTCCACCTATCGAGGTGCCAAGTGATGAGATGTAAAACATACAGATCTTGTATTTCCGAATCCATATGTCTCGCTTGATCAATGAACCAAAATAGCTACTCTTTGGGATTGAAAAGCTGCAAGAACTGGCTGCTGTTCTTTTTCCGCTGTCAGTCTTCTAGGAAAGGGCTCGGAGATGAAGAATAGAGAGAGACTCTCTCAGAGAAGAGAGAATATTCACGCTTCTGCAGGACTTGGCTCACCTTGAGGCTGTCCTTTGAAAGCACCCTTTCCCTTTGGCAATGGCCTCTGCTTTGCTTGGCAGCCCCGTTCTCCCCAGCTGCCTGAAGAGATGGTTATGAGCTGCGTGATGGAGGCATGAGGTATGAATGACCTCTTCTTTTTATTTAAGAAAACCAAGTTTCATACTGGTTTACCTTTTCTAAATAACTGTCCTCTGGACAACTTTGCTCAACACTTCTTGACTTAATCCACAGAATCAGAACATCTGCTCTAAATCGAAGATTTACAGAGGGAATTATACCTACTCCATCTAGAGATTGTTTGCCTCTGATGTCATTCTTGATTAGATGATTTTGGAATTTTGATTGCTTCACATTAGATCATTATGATTTCAAAAAGCAGCTTGTAAATGTATTCAGTTCATCAAGGACTATAAATAAAAATCTTCAACTACAGAATTCTCCTTTGCTTAGGTCCTCTTAGATGCTCTTAGTTTCACGGGAGACCAAAAGAAATACCTTCCAGAAAAGATGAGAAACTCCTACATTGGAAATAATTTTCTAAACATCTGGTCTCGTATTCAGGAGTCTGATAATTGTGAGCCTTTTCTGGTTTAAAATTTAAATTAATGACTTTGGGTAAAGAAGGCTGACTCTTTGGAAAAACAGATGTAAAAAATTTAAGGTCTACCCATGCTCTGTTCAGCAAAACAATTATACTATTAGGTAATAAAATTCCTCCAGATTTTTCTACATGGTTTTGGGTTCTATCTTCAACTTTCTATTCCAAAGGAAACTATGCATTTTCTATTCCCAATTCCTTGCACTGTGTGAGATTTGAATCTAACATCACCATGTTAGATGGGGGGGGGGGGGGGAGTATCTATTTATAGAAAAAAGAGATTACAAAGTTCCTAAATTAAAATTAGATTTTATATATTTTAAAACCAAAGTTCCCTGGAATTTGACTTGTTTCTTTATTTTAATCAACTAAATATGCTCTAAAAATTTAAGATTCTATGATTCTACAAGTTTCATGTGAGTCCTACACGGAATCATGTCACTGCTGCTATTTCTATTTGAGAAGTACAAGAAAGAGTAATAACAAGATGTGTATCAGAAAGCTGGTGGGTCAGTTTGCAGGGGAAGGAGAGAGAAGCATCATTTATTTCCGCAAGGCTACAGTTCAGAATGAAAACTAGCCTCTCCGACACGCAATTATGTGTCATGAGTTACAATGGTAATTAAGTCTCTAGAACAGCAAGCTACCTCAAGAACCCCCCAGGATTTCAGGTGGCTGGCTCCCAACTCTGAATCATCTAGTACTTCACTGTGGATCATTTGTCTACATCATGCCTTTATTTATCTCCATTCTAAGCCAAGAGACTGCATTTGGCTCTAAAACACATTTTTTTCTTTGCATGCCTACTAGACTATCTTTCCAATTTCTAAGTACTTTCTTTAAAAAGGAAGACCATTATCCCAGATGAGATAAAAGGAAGTGTCTTCATCATTTTCTTTTCTATCGTTTCCAGCACTCCTGTTGACCTCACCAAGGGAGTGAGCAAGGTCTCCCATCTCAGGTCGCCACCTCAGGAAGGGTCAGTTACATCCACTTCTTTTCAGTCACTCTTGCACATCCTACGAGTTGATACATATTGGCAATAGCGCTTCTGGTTCATTCATTCAGCAAATACTTGTTGATGCACCAACAGCTGAGGCACGTACACTAATTATCTGAGAAGGGAGAGAAGGGAGGAAACAAATGAATAAAATGAGAGCCATAAATCCAAAGGGAGATGTGCTTTCACAGGAACACCCATAAAGCCAGGATGTTTTTTAGCTTCTCAGTCTCTGTGTGGCCCCTCTTTGAATCTGGCAGCAGTACCCCCCAACGACACACACAATGGGATCATATGTAAAGAGTTAAGCATCAAAGGGGTGTCATGTTATAGAATGTATGAACCTTTTATGTACTTGCCCAATGAGAATACTAAAGAAAAACGAGCGAAGAAATTCTCACACCAAATCCAGTAGAGCCGTGTCGTAGTGCATGAGAGGAAGGAGCAAATCAGTCCAGGTTGTGGCTGATGTGCCAGTTCTTTGTACTCTAGGCCCCATTAACTTATACTAGCAATTTTGCAGAAGCAATTTCTGCTGCCAGATGGCAGCCCAGAAGTAACTTTCTTGATGAGCGAGGGGAGTGGCTCCCCAATTCCTTGTTTGTCATCCATGGTGCAGGCCCCTCCACCTTGTCCCCACAGGCTGAGGACTCAGTGGTGGGATCCATGCAGACTGTGATTAAATGACTCATCTCTTTAGTATGACTTGTTTATAAAGGTTACTCACAATAACAGCAGCAGCAGGGTCCCAACTCCGCAGTGGGTAGTTGTCAAAAATGAGTCAAGATAATAAGGGACTCTTGAAGGGCCACCTACAGTTGGGTAGGAAAGGAGCAGCATTTGTGACCTGAGGTGATATTCAATTGAACACCTCCATTTGCCCTTTGGAGAAATTTGACCCTCACAGCAGAATCAATTCTTGGCTTACTGCTAGTTACTCAGTGGAGACCACAGACTCTTATCTACCCATGACTTTGCCAATTGTAATGACGCCCACATCTTCAGTCAAGTCGATACTGCTCCCAGCTCTGGTTCTTCAGGTCCTCTCGGTACTGCCAATTATGACTGGCAGCGAGACAGAAGCAGCCCCAAACCTCCAAGCCAAATTAATCCTCATCCTTGCAGAATTTCAAAATGGTCAAGAAGAAATGAAATAAAAATCAGCAAAGCTCGTACGTGGCGGTTTTTATTTAAGGCAGGCATATCATAAAATAAAACAAAAGCAGGCTGTCACAATCTTGTTGCGAAAAAAGGCTTGGAGTCATTCAGACACAAAAAGAAGTAGTAGAGAATTGTTATTAGAGATTTCCTTTGAAGTTGCTGTGAACAGATGAGTTGCTCTAGAGGATTATGGGGAATAATTTTCCCAGTAAATGATCTGGGAACTAACACTAGGAGGGGGGAGCTCACACTTGTTAAGTGCTGAGTTATGTCAGCAATGTGTGACAACACACATCATTATATTTAATCCTTAAAAGAGCCTTGTTTGGTAAATACTATTATTCCCAGTTCATGGATAGGAAAATTGGGAATCAGAAAATTTAAATGTCATATATAAGTATGGTGAACATTTGGTGATTTGTCTTTTTTTAGCTCCCTAGTAACCAAACATTTGGCAAAGCCTCCCTCAGGTGATTCCTCATGCTCCTCTCGATGCAGCCTCACCAAGGGAGCCAGACACTCTTCCCACTAGCATACAGGGCACAGGGATCTGGCAGGTCCATCCAAAGCTCCAGCCCAGGACTTACCTCCTGAGTGTAAGATATAAAGGTACAACGACAGCTGGAAAATTACTCCCAGCAGTAGTGGCAGAGTGGAAAGCCTAGTTATAAGGCAGTAATGAAAACCCAACAGCAGAAAAATTAACTGACAATACACACAGTGTATGATTAAGTATCACGAAGGCAGTATAGGCGATCAGTAGGGGGAATTCTGAACTACAATCTCCTTATGGGTTGAAACAGTCAGGGAGAAGGTGATGGAGAAGCTGGGGCTTCAACTGCACCTTGAAGCGTACAAAGCATTGGAGAGGGAAGATCATTTCTGATTGCAGGGACACCCTAAGAAAATGAGCATGGTGTGCTCCAAAGACCCACCAGATTCAAACAGAAATGACACAGGAAAGCTAGTCGGAAGCCTCAGTACCAGGATAAAGAGCGGAAGGGGTGCTACCAAAAATCTTTCAGCCGGGGGTGCACAAGCAAAGTGGGGCTTTCGAAGATTAACCTGGCAGTGTGAGGCAAGATGGATTTGAGGAGGGAGAGCACAGTGACAAGGTTTATAAGTGTTTCTTGAAGAAGAGCACCTGACCCAGATTCTATTTGGAACAAGAGGCCGAGTTCTGGATGTTCAGCAATGTGGTAAAGACATGATGAAGCTACTATCAGCAGGAAGAGCTTACAGGAATGAACCACCACCAGGGCAGAGACCCAGGAAGAGGAAAGGGCAGAGAAACTCTTCCTCTTTATTCCTTTCACAGTGCAACCCAGGCACCAGACTCAGTGGCTGGTCCTGTTCAATGGTGCAGAGGCTTCCCACAGCTCCACTCCCCACACCAGCACCCCAGGGCACCAAAGCTCAGATCAAGACTCAGCTCCCAAACCCAAGGATCCCTTTAGTCCTCACTAAATATGGTGGCCATCTGTGTAGCATGTTCAGAATCATCCTGTCTACACCTCTATTTCCCTTTAGAACTGGCTAAGACAGTTACAATTTCCCCTCCTCTTGCTGAGTTAGGGACTTTGGGATCCAGGGAACAATTGCTGTCACACTGTAGAGATGACACATTTGTCCAAGGAAGATCCTGAAGACTGTACTAGGTGGACTGATGATGCTGGGGGAGGGAAGAGGAGGGAAGGGAAGTGTCAGCGGAGTGAGATAATAGAAAATATATACGTTGGTTTCTGCCCCTACTTCCTGGCACAGAGCTCCTAAAACCCTTTAATTTCCTGAGTGATAAGAGCATTAGGAACGTCTCCAGTTCTAACAAGGTGACTCTGAGTGGGTTCCCAGATGGCTCCTGCACAGCAGCTGGTCACCTGAAAGACCAATCTATGATTAGAAGCTTGGAATTGTCAGCCTCGCCCTCTCCCACACACACACTTCTTCTATAGAGATGGGAGAGGGGCTTGAAATGGAGTTAATGATTGATCATGCCTATGTGATGAGGCCTCCACAAAAGTGCTAAAAATGCAGGGTTCCGTGAGCTTCCAGCTATGTGAACACATCCACATCCCAGGAGGGTGATGCACCCCAACTCCATGGGGACAGAAGCTCCTGCACTGGGGACCCTCGCCCTATGGATCTCTTCATCTGGCTGTTCATCTATATCCTTTACCATATCCTTTAATAAACTGGTAAATGTAAGTAAGTGTTTGGAATCTGTGAGTCGCTCTAGCAAATTAATCAAAACTGAGAAGGGGTTGTGAGAACCCTGGATTTGTAGCCACGCCGGACAGAAGTTGTGGGTAACCTGAGGTCCTACTTGTGATTGGCATCTGAAGTGGGGTGAGAGCAGTCTTGTGGGACTGAGCCTTTAACCTGTGAGAATTGAGTTAAATTGTAGGACACCCAGCTGGTGTCATGGAGAATTGCTTGGCGCGGGGGAAAAAAACCCACACATTTGGTGACCAGAAGTGTCAGAAGTGAAGTGTTCTGTGTGAGGAGTAAAGGAGAGACACACAAGAAGGAAGAACCAGGGTTTTTCCAATACATGAGGAGAGACATTTAAGATTTTAAAAACCACGTAGGCAACGGTACAATAGTTAGTAAGATGCAACCCCTGGAGAAACTAGGTGAAGGGTAAATGGGACCTCTCTGTATCCTTTTTAAAACATTCTGTGAATCAATAATTATTTCAAAACAAAAAATCTTTTAAAAACAAGCAAGACATGGGGGAGGGAGGGAGGAACGGAGGCTGGCAAAGCGAAAGGCTTAGAGGAGCAGACCTCCAGGTCAAAGGCCCAGGTAAACCTTTCCCCAACTCTTCTGAAGGCATCCCCCCTCCCCAACATCCTCAGCCTCTTGCATCCCCCCTCCCCAGCCCCTACAGGGCTGTTGTGTCCCTTTGGGCCCCAAGCACAGGTCTGGAACGGCTGTGGTGTCTGACAGCCCCAGTGTTTTCTGTCCCTTTTCATGCATCAATTGCAATGAACAACAGAGGAATGTCACCAAGAATCCCTTCAGCCCCTTCTCCAGGTTCAGGAGCCAAGACCACTGACTTAGGCTCTGAGCCACACTGAGCCTGGTTTTCGCGGAGGGCACAAGGCATGGTGGAATGAACACTGAGGCGGAGGGAGGGCCATCTGAGGTCTGCTCTCAGCTCAGCAGAGTCACTGGATTGACTAACCTTTCTCTTGGGGTCTCCACATCCTTGCCCCTAAAGTCAGGGTGTTAAATTACTAGTAAGGGCTCTGTCCGCCCTGAGAGCCTAGGATGTTATGAGTTCTGTGCATGTAGATATTGCCTGACATGCCTAGCCTCACACCCAAGAGCTAATGTGAGCAGTGGAATTCCAGTGGAAGATACGACACTGGAGGAATTTGCACGCTCCTCTGTGAGTCAGCTATGAACCAGCCTAGAGTGGAGTCTCCACTTTACTCCAAGTCCAAATCCTGTCTCCTCTTCACACTCCAACTCAGTGCATTCTTCCTCGAAGCCTTCCCTGATGATCAAAGCCACGGCACCTTGCCTGGGTCTCTCCTTGGCATCGGTCAGTCTCTGCCGTGAAGGTCATTTTCACACGTGCCTTTCTCCCCAGGTCAAACGATGAACTCCTGGAGAAAAAGAGTTATTCTTATTCATTTATGGGGACCCATGTATGGCAACAGTAGCTGCTCACAAATGTAAGCTGAATGAAGAAATGAATGAAGGAATGATGTCAAAGAACTCAAGCCAAAAGGACACAAAGGGTCACTTCTGTACCTTATCTGAAAATTCCCATTTTTGTGCAGGAAATATGTAGTCTTATCAGAGGTAGCCAAATTTCTAGGTAAGTAATCACTTAGAGATGCATGTTATACTTCACACAAATCATTTTGCAAAATAAAGGACAAAAGCCGTATGAAATAAACCATTCTGTGAAGCCTGAGTCTCTGGACTGTAAGGTGCAACATCTTGCAATCCTAACCGACGAGTCGGCTCAGGGCGAGGTTGCGAGCAGGGTCTATGTCTGAGGGGAGGTGCTGATCCACTTTAGGAATAACTGTGTATTAAAGAATCTCAGTTTTCTGCTTTGTGGAATTAACAGATCACAAGAACCAGCTTCTACTTCTACCCAGCCCAACTCTGACCCACATATATGCTTATATAAGTTAAATAAAACCAGAAAGAAAAAAAAATTGTTATAAATTGTTGCAAAATGCATTTTAAAAATCCAAAATTATTCCAAATTTGTCCTTGCTATCACTCATTTGGGCTGATAATTGAAAGTTGATTGGGTTGTAAAAGCAAAATAAAGTATTGAGCACCGTCTTTGCTATTTCCTGTCAGGGCTGATGGTCTGTGAAATCTAAAAAGAACTTCCTTCTGTCTCCTATCCTCCCTCTCTCACCTGCTTTCTTCCTTACTAAAGAGACATGGAGATGAAATGCAACGTGTGATTCTGAGCTGGAGCCTCTTGCTGTAAGGAACATTGCTGGGACGATCGGCAGAACTGGAATGAGGTCTGAGGACAGGATGTGAGTAACAGATCAGTGTTAACTTTCTGATTTTGACGTTTGTATCACGTGAAGTGGGAGAATGTCTGGTTCATAGGAATTACATGCTGAAGTATTTGGAAGGGATAGAACATCAGGTTGGCTACCTACCCTCAGATGGCTTAGAATAAAAACTTAAGTTCTTTGTACTATTCGCACAACATTTGTTTAAGTTTGAAATCATATTAAAAGAGAATAGAAAAAATCTGAAAGTAATAATATTAATAAAAAGAAGAAGAGAAGGAGGAAGAGGAGGAGAAGCAGCTGACCCTTGAGAGGCTCTGAGCCTGCCTCTCCCTTGGGCACTTCTAGTCATACTGGTGTTGACCTCCCTAGCATGTCAGAGCAAAGCAGGTGGTCCACAACACCTCTGTCAACTGTCACAGAAGTCCCTACTGCCACAGACTGTGCATACCTCTCCCCTCCTCACTCGGCCCAATGCCTCCCTTACCTCTCAGAATTACAGACCAAACAGGAGTCTTAATCGGAGGCCTGGCCCTCATATGAAGCCATGCCGCCTTTTTCCAGTGCCTGGGCACTTCTTCATCTTTCTTCATGGCCATTTTCATAGCTCCACCTTTCATGCACCAAAGGCTCCCCACACACTACCCCAACAGATTTCTCTCTCTCCCCTGGCTTCTCTTTGACAAATTCCAGATGCTGGCAAACTGCTCCCTTCCTGCCCTCCAGACAGACCTTGGGAACATCTGCCTTCACCTTTCTGGAATGCTCTGCCCCTCTGAACCCTCTCCATCCTTGAAGGCCCACTTCAAGGGTTGCCTCCTCCATGAGCCTCCCTTACCCTGCCCAGGCCTCCTCTGAATTCCTGAGTGCCTATTGTGTTTCATTTGACTCTAAACACACATGACCTCCTATTGCAAAATTGCTTTTCTCTCTAAATGTCTTGACTCCTCCATTAGATGAAAGGTTTCTGGAGATCAGGCATCATGTCTCACATCTCTTTATAACTCCCCACCACAACAAGCACCAGCTCACTAAGAACAGGCTGTGTCAAAGAGTTTCCCATCCTTTGTCAGCATCACCTCCCTCAGATCACTAATATCAGTTGTCATCACTTATCATAGCACACACACATACACTGTTCAGCCAAAATGGAAGTTCACAGATATATCCATCTCCCCGCTTAGTTCTCACACAGAGCCAACTGGATCCAATTTTATCTTTCCTATACTTGGAAAACAAAGCAAAGCGTTTCACCAGTCCTTCCCTCTGATTCAGTCTGGAACCCTAGGAAAAACTGTGAAGCAGAGGTATGGGAATCTTTCTGTCACCCACATCATTACTCTTTTTCTTGAAGAAGACCCATCCCAATCCAGTTCCCTCCAGGAACTTGTTGTCCCAAAAACAAGTTGGTCCAGCTGGCTAAGCATATTAGTAAGCAGCTGGCTAAGATATTCGTAGGTAAGTTGAACAACTCCCAGGGGAGTTGCATGACAAAAGAAAACAAAAGAATGGAAAATCTACAAAGTCCCATAAATGGGGGATGTCAGACAAAGGAAGAGGTAGCTACTTAAGGCAAATATTTATTTCACTAGGTCATTCCCCTCTACATCCTATATGCCGGAGATGGGGGCTAGTGGAGAGCCAACTAACTAACAGAAGACAGGAGCGAGGAGGAATCTTTTCAGAAGGCAGCCATAGAGTAAACTGTGAAGTTGGGAGGAAACTTTGTGAATGCTTATAGCATTAAACCTTCCATTTTAAGGGAGCCCCTAAAGAACAGAATGATTTCAGGGTGGACGGGGTAGTCTACAATGAAGCCAGACTAAAGCCAGAAGGTACATCATTGGGAGAAGCAGGAAAGGGAGAGGCAAAGATGAACTATTAGAGCCCAGCCCACAGCAGAGGGGGCCCCCAGCTGGGTACGAAAAGCTCATATGGACACAGCTGTCCCTTTTGGCAGAGGGCAGCATTAGCTTATGCCATCTTCAATATCTATGATGCTAATTCAGGACTGCTCAAGGAAAACTGCCACGTTTGGACCCATATGTTCTTAACATCCCAATGACTATCCTCTTTGCAAATTTAAAGACAATTTCTGATGAAAAGATTTTTTTTTTTAATGCTGCAAATCCATAAAACAGAGTCAGCTCTACTCTACGTTTATTTGACAATATTTAATATGTCAATGTCCAAATGGAAAATGTAATGACCTGGGAAATTATTTGGTCAGATTCTGACATGAATTGCTCTGGCATTTGGGGTAGGGCATGAACTCTTGAGCCTCCCATTATATTTCAGAATCCTTCATAAAATTGGTCATTTGGCGACAGAAAAGAGTTCACACAACATTGTAGAAATATTTTCAAAACTCATTCTGCCCATCAGCTTTTAGAGACTGCACAAGTGGCACTGAGCCCGTTCACAGGGCCCAGCACATCCCTGTTCCCTCCCGATGTTCTTATCTCCTTCCTTTCACCCAAGAGAAAATAAGTATCCATTTACTTCAGACCCATCCAGTCAGGAATGAGTCAATGTCAAAGCACATAATGATTGCAGAGCACAGCAGAGATGAATCTTCCCAGACTGCAAAGTACCTCCATCTACATTATCTCATTTGAGTCTTATAGTCACTCTCCCGAAGGTAAAGAAAATAAATATTTAATGAGCCAAATGCAAAGCACTGTGCTGGGTCAACACACATTTCCGTTCATTTAATCCTCACAAGGACCCACAAGGCAAGTGTGAAAATCCTCCTTATTACAGATGAGGAAACTGAGACTCAGAGAGGTGACATGTCCGACGTGTTCCATGGCTAGTAATGGTCACGTCAGGATGCACAGTCAGGTCACCAGGCTTTAAAGCCCACACACCATCTGCCTGGGCCACGTGCGGTCAGCATATCCCATCCAATCTCTCTGCTTTGCCACTGCACCATCTCGTTCAGACTCAATGGGGCCTCCTCTCGGCCTTTGGGATAGACAACAGTAGAAGTTTGGTGAAGAGATCAGCAGCCTGGGGGAGCTGCAAGTTAAGTGTCCGCCTCCATTTTTCTGTCCCAGGGGGAGGTGGAAGTGCTGTTCTAACAACACAATGCCGCATTTTGTGATCTAGGGGTATGGGGTGGGCGGTAGTAAGGGAGAGACTCTCTCAGGTGAACAAGCCACAGGATCGGTTAGCAGCCACATTTGGCCAAAATGCCACATGTTTCTGAGTACTTGTGTCCTCAAAGCCACTTCACTGTTTCCACTGAGTGCCCTTATTATAAGGCAATATTTCAAAATTCTACGAAAATTTTATTCCAGTAGAAGACTTATGTAATATTTACTTATGTAAAAAAAGAAAGTCTGCTGCTTTAAAAAATAAGTTTGAGGGGCGGCCCAGTGGTGCAGTGCTTAAGTTTGCACGATCTGCTTTGGCGGCCCAGAGTTCACCAGCTGGGATCCCGGGTGCAGACCTACACATTGTTTGTCAAGCCATGCTGTGGTAGGCGTCCCATGTATAAAGTAGAGGAAGATGGGCACGGATGTTAGCTCAGGGCCAGTCTTCCTCAGCAAAAAGAGGAGGATTGGCAGCAGATGTTAGCTCAGGGCTAATCTTCCTCAAAAAAAAAAGTTTGAAAACATAGCCCTGAGAAACTGACCCTTCAAAGACACCTCTCAAAATGCATTCCATACAGTCAAACCTTTGATAAGCATATTCGTTTGCTAGGGCTGTTGTAACAAAGTACCACAGACTGGATGGCTTAGGCAGCAGGAATTTATTCTGTCATAGTTCTAGAGGCTAGAAGTCCAAAATCAAGGTGGCAGCAGGTTTGGGTTCTTCTGAGGCCTCTCTCCTTGGTTGGGAGATGGCTGTCTTCTCCTGGCGTCTTCACATGATCTTTCCTTTGTGTGTGTCTGTGTCCAAACTTCCTCGTCTTATAAGGACACCAGTGCAATTGGATTAGGGTCCATCCTAATGACTTGATTTTAATTTAATTAGCTATTTAAAAACTTCATCTTTAAATGCAATCACATTCTGAAGTACTGGAGGGTAGCATTTCAACATCTGCATTTTGGGGAGACATCATTCAGCCCACAACAACACACGCTGGGGAGCTCTGAACTAGCGTTTAACCTTCTAGCCAGCACCTAAAGAAGCGGTATCCTTTCTGGCCAGTTAAGAGAAATACGATGTTCTAACAGACAGTTAACTGAACTGGACATGCCACTAACTCATAAAACTTGAAGGGGCAAACAAGGCCAAGGGCCTGAATCCAAAGCTGTCCAGCCCCTACTTGGATGCAAAGGAAGGAGAAACCCAGCCTGAGCAAGATACCTGCGCTCTGCAAATTTTTCTTCACCTAGTGTATATTTCTGTACATACCTGAAAATGATTACAAAAATAAATTTTTCTAAAACTGTGGCCAATTGCATTTTCCAAAGATGGCAACAACAATATTTCCCATCCTACATACTCTTTTTACAATGTGATGTTGGCACTCCTCCCATGGAGAGGTGGGGACTGCCTTCCCTCCCCTTGAATCATAATGGGGAAGTGAGGTTATGTGACCTCAGGTTAGGTCAAAGAAGGCAAGTCAACTTCCATCTGATCCTCTAGGACGCATGCCCTTGGAGAGCTGAGCCCTCAGTAGCAGTCTGTCTGCCCTGAGGCCACTGGTTTACTTGGAGAACACATACGGAGGGGAGCTGAGACCACATGAAGAAAGAGAGTCACCCCGTCAGCCACCACTGCTTCAGCTCCTGTCACTTCTCACTGCAACAATGTGTAAGACCAGAGCCAAAACCACTCCGCCAGGCACCTCCCAAATTCTTGACCCACAGAATCCACGACCAGCATAAACTGATTCTTGTTGTTTTACACCACAAAGTTTGGGGTACATTGTTATGCAGCAATAAATAACCAGAACAAAAATGTTGTGATTAAGTCTTTCTAATACTAATTTGACTTTGCTTCTTCCAAAAATTAGTCCAAACATTTAAAATGATCGTTTCCTCTTGACATGTCTACAGATTTTCTATTCAGTATCTTCTACATCTGCAAATGACAAGATCATATGACCTATTTGTAAGATTGATTATGGACCAAGTTTTGTTCCCCCAAAATTCCTATGTTGAAACTTTAACTCCCAGTGTAACTGTATTTGGAGGTAGGGACTTTAAGGAGGTAACCTAAGTTAAATAAAATCATAAAGGTGAAGCCCTATTCCAATAGGACTGATGTCCTTACAAAAAGAGGAAGAGACACCAGGAGTACAGGTGCACAGAGGAAAGGCCATGTGAGGACACAGGGAGAAGGTGGCCATCCACAAGCCAGGAAGGGAGGTCTCACCAGAAACCAACCACGCCCGCACCTTGATCTTGGATGCCCAGCCTCCAGAACTATGAGGAATAAAGTTCTGCTGTTTGAGCCACCCAGCCTATGGTATTTTGTCATGGCAGCCACAGCTGACTAATACAAGGTCTTTCAAACACCCTAACAAGTTATTTTCTAATGATTCTGTTTAAAATGCAAATAAACCATTATCAATCATGAATAACTTTTTATGCATCAACCTGTCTAAACTTTTCCAGTGGGAGAACTGATTAAGAACAGATTTTATTTGGGTGAAGGAAGAGAGAACATGGGTGTAAGAGAGCGCCGAAATGTGGAGCAAGCTGAGTGAACCTGCGCATGGGCAGGGAGGGCGGGGGGGCGGGGGGGGGAGTCGGTGGAAGGTCAAAGTCTGTGCAAGGGCACCTGCTTTAAATGTACACTTCACTGATTTTTTAAGTAAATGTATAGAGTTGTGCAACCACCACCACAATCCAATTTAAGAACGTTTTTATCATCCCAAAGAGATCCCCCGTGCAGTGCCCATGTCTTAACTATTAAACTCACACAATAGTAGGAGACATCACGGAGTGGAAGACATTGGTTAGAAGCAACTGGGAGCTCCTGTGGACTGCTGGTGGACATTTAAATTGGTGCCACCACTTTCGAGAGCAATCTGGTCATATAAAGTTGAAAATGCTCATATCCAATAAGCTAGGAATTCCTCTTCTAGATATGTGTCCTAGAGACTCTCTCACATCCACACAGGGAATCACAATCAGAAATATTCACTACAGCATCAGTCGTAAAGTGGTCATTTGGAAACAACCCAAATGCCTATCAATGTGAATGGATAAACAAGTCGTAATGCATGCATATAACATGAAACACTTAAACAGCCATTGAAGTGAATAGAACTCTGAGAATCAAGATGAGTGAATCTCATATGAGAAAGTTGAGTAAAAAAAGGAAGCTGCCAACTAATAAATATAGTAAAACACTATTTGTGCCAAAATTTAAAACCATAAACAGCATAGATTTTTGTAGGTACTGTCTATATTGAAGTTTTATCTCTTTAAAAAAAATCTGATACAAACATGGCCTAATGCTGAGATGTTGATAAAGCATAAAGTTAATATTCTATACTTGTCTTTCTAATATTTCATGATAACATTTTAAGAGATAAAAGGAAAGCGTTTCTTAATATTACAAAAAACAAGCATGAGTGTCATACTTCATTGAGTTCACTAGTTTTTAGTTGATTCTTTAAGTGTGTTCTGTACCGCAGCTATGCTGTACCGACCAGGGGCCATGCAAGGTGTTGGGTGCGTTCTCATGCCTTAGCTCATTTCGTCCACAGGTCAGCTCCCCCAGGCTTCTGCGTTTCCAGGGTACACCGTCACCTAAGCCCGACCACAGCACACATCGACCCCTATGCCGCCGTTGCTTCTCTCTCATTCAACAGCTGAATGTCTGCTGAAGACAGACGATGTCTTTGTGTTTGAGCAACAGAAAACTAGGACTGTTGGGCTCATAAAAAGATAATTAAGTCTTTAACCATTATTGAATGTGGCAGGGGGGAAAAACGCAGAGCATTTACCAGCCTTCTCAGGGGCTGCGCTGGGAGAATGAACAATTCTAGGAAAGCTTAGGCCAGACAGGGATGGATTTTGACATCTTTACCTCTACGGACTTCTATCAAGATAGATCATTTTTTTAATGCTGGATTTTTACATGAACACATTCCCAGGTTTTCCAAAAGGAAAGGGTCTCTAATGAGACCCTTTTCATACGACTTACACAAAATCTAAGACCTTGTAGTAAAATTCAAGACCTGCGTTATCTGAGTCTTTGCTCCTTTGCCCCATACCATGGAAGCTGATCCCACACTCAGACGCTTGTTTTCCACATACTCCTCATCGCTGCCTCTCGCTGCTCTTTCTCACCTTGTTCCCTCCAGTTTGGATTCCCTTCCTGCTCCTCTTCACCCACACTTCAAGATGTGCAATTCTTCCCAACAATCAGGAGCAGCTCCAATGTCCCTCCCTCCTCACGGTCTTCCCCCCTCGAAGGAACACCAAGCCCTGGTTGCATTTTGCTTGCACATCTCTTGTAAATCAAAAGTGATTTTGCCCCATATTATTGCTACCCATTTTACATTTTTTACCTTTCCAATTGTACTATCAAAGCAGAGGAGAAGAAGTCTTATTCATTTTTAATTCATTCATATTGCCTAAAACAGAACATAGAACATACGCTTAAAAAATCTTTGTTAACACATCTGTATTTCGGGCTATTTCCTTTTCACTTTAGCGTTTGGGATATGTTGACAAATTTGCTATGTAGGTAATCAAGATAAATCTTTTGCTTTCTGGTGACCTAAATAGAACTGCTTACAGAAATCAGAGGACCCAGATGATGGCATTGTTAACATGTTCTCTAGACAGTAGTTCTCGGCCCTGGCTGCACATTATAATCACTTGATGAGCTTTGGGAAAATACCAATATCCAGACTCCTTGAAGCAGTTGATTTGGGATAAGGCCTGGATATCCGGAATTCTGAAAGTTCCCCCAAGGAATTCTAATGTGCAGACAGGGCTGTGAACCAGTGCTCTGCATAGTCAAGTGACCGCACCAGCTGAGGTTTGGGTACACCAGCTTTGAAAGGAAGCCTGAACAATGCAGTAAGCAAAGGGGATGTCAACTCTATTTGCATCAAAGGCCACAAACTGCTTAAGCACCACCTTCCCAGCGGTTTTTATTCAAACGATGGATGAGCTCATTCGAAGCACATCTTATCTATTTGTTAAAGCGCTTACAGAATTCTCTTAAATGCATAGGCAACTTCCACTTTTCCACTTCCCCTTGTCCTGTCAGCAGTTACTGCACAAATTTGAAAGTCATAAAACTCTTTTCCTTACATAAATTTTTTAAAACTTCTATAAACTACGTATCTCCTAAAAGAATATGAGTGCT
The DNA here is from genome assembly GCF_021613505.1 of Equus quagga. Classification (NCBI taxonomy): domain Eukaryota; kingdom Metazoa; phylum Chordata; class Mammalia; order Perissodactyla; family Equidae; genus Equus; species Equus quagga. The sequence goes on along the minus strand of NC_060275.1, from coordinate 20,047,321 downwards.
GGACCATGTAGCCATAAGCAAATATGGATACAAAATCATGTCCAGTGAAAAGAGTCGAATATGAAATAGTACTAAATGCATCTGTACACAAAGTAAGGCAAATATTGGTTACTTTTATCTAATGGGATTTTTTTCATCAATCAGGCAAGCAGGATTCAAAATTATTTTAAAAGTGTTCTATAACTCAAACATTTTTCTATAAGGTTGATTTGCCACCTAATTAGGACATATTATCATCCGTGGTTTTACAATGTTCTCCAAGGAAACCGACTGCCTTTCTGTCTCAGATGAGTCTCTTTGTCAATTGCTCTATTTCGGTGGTCTCCCGACTGTGGATTCTTCAGGTTTTAGTTCTGTGATTATTTTTTATCTTTCCCTTAAAAGCGCCCCTTCTCCCTTTAGTGACATCACATAATTGGACAACTCTGGAGCTACATTCTTGTTGATCTGTCAGCCTGGAAGCTAATTCCTTGCAAACTGAGGATTTTCGTCAACTCACCATGCTGAGATGGCATGCTCTTTGCCTTTAAAATAACTTCTTTAAAGCTTAAAAACTATTTTGTTCCCCTTTTGTCTTTAGAGGAAATGAAGTAGCAACTTGCATTCTCCACTTTACAAAATGTACCTGTTTTGAAAAATAGGCATCGATCTGGTTGCATTATAAAATCTTTAAGCAACCCAGCTAGGAACCCTAAGATTATTTTATTGTTAAGGGAACACATCTTTTCTAAATAAAATAACTGCCCTTAGTTAACAATTAATAAATAATATTTTTATTTGTTTTTATTTTATTTTTTAAAGATTCGCACCTGAGCTAACAACTGTTGCCAATCTTTTTTTTTTTCTGCTTTTTTTTCTTTCTCCCCAAATCCCCCAGTACATAGTTGTATATTTTAGTTGTGGGTCCTTCTAGTTGCGGCATGTGTGATGCCGCCTCAGCATGGCCCAATGAGCAGTGCCATGTCTGCGCCCAGGATCCGAACCCTGGGCCACCAAAGCGGAGCTCACAAACCCAACCACTCAGCCACAGGGCTGGCTCCTATTTGCTTTTATTTTTAAACTGAGCTGTAATTCATTTGAACTCACATTGAAAATGTCAGTGTTTCTAAGTTGATCTTCTTAACATGAGAACTCTCCTAAATCAGACAGCAATGAGAACATCCAAGTTTTCCTCATCTTTTCCTTTGCCAATGAGAAAATAAGTCAACGTTCTGATGTCCATGCAGGATGAACGAGAGGATTTCCAGTTGCTCTTGTGTGAGACTTTGCGGTTTTCCTCAACTTCCTGAGTTCCTAATAACTTCATAACCTTGGGTGGGTAAAGCATCTACTTCACAAGTCCATGAGCTAGATCAGTTGCTATTGGTGCACTGTCATCATCTTTAACAGTGTGGATTCATTTATTCCCAAAAGCATAGAATGAACATTGCGAGGTTCATAAAGATGAAAATCAAGATGCAATTTCTCTCTCTAAAGAGCGCACAGATTCCTGGGAGCCAAAGGGAAAGGATGTATTCAGAGACCAGAAATTTAGTCAGTCGCTACGTACTTTTTGAGACAGGTATTCTGATGGATGCTAAAGATACATTAACAAATGCCGTAGCCCCCTCCCCGCCCTTCTGGAGTTTGCAATCTATCAAAAGAAACAGATATCAAAATACTAATCACATTATTAACAAAGTAATTGTGATTAGTCATATGAGGGGGAAGTTCCTAATGTTCCCAGATTCTGGGTAAGGAGAGGCTAGGCAAGTAGCCCAACAATTCTCTCCAAACCTCTCATCATTTGCTGTGCATTTTCTCACTTTAATTCCCGCTGTCACTACAACTTCCATATACTCCTCTCCTCTTAAAATCCCAGCCCAAGCGTGGACAGAAATCTCCACTCTTCTTCCATCTTAGCAGAGCAGGCTATTTCCAAAAGTTTGCTATGAACTAAGATGGGTGAGAGGAACAATAATTACCAAATGGATTTTCAAATAGTATTAAAAAATAAGTTTCCAAAGTACAGGTTTCCGATCCTAATAATTCCCACATATCAGAAAAAAAGAAAAAATTGGAAGGTTGCTGAGATAATGAACGGAATCCGGAAGACGATAAAGTTGGATCCTTTCCTCACACCTTAGAACAAAGTAAATTCCACCTATCAAAGACTCAAGCATAAAAAAAGAAATACTTAAAGAAAACACGGGAAAATTTGGTATAATCTTGAAGCAGGAAAAGCACGTTGCAAAGCAAGTATGAAACAACACAGAAGCTATAACAGTAGATTGAGAAATTTGACTATAACAAAAAGGGACATGTCTAGGGGAAAACAAAATCATCATAATCAAAAATCAAATGATAATGTCTAACTGGATAACAATATTTGCATCTCTTGTTACAGAAAACAGGCTTATTTATTTAATGCAGAAAGAGTCTTTACAAATAAAAAGGCTAGCAACTCAATAGAAAAATGGACAAAGGAGATTGTCACAGTTTGCAGTAAAGGAAATACACAAGACTTATTTATTAAAAGATGAAAAGGTGCTCAAGTTCATTTATGAAAAAAGAAATACAGAGAGAGAGAGATGAATGCCAAGTAAAATTAAACCATATTTCTCTTTCAATTTGGCAAAGATCAAAGAGTTTGATCATATACTGTAACTGGCAAGGGCGTTAGAGCAAAGGCACTCTCGTTCATAACAGGAGGCGTGTACGCTGCTGACAGGAATATAAAATGGTGTAGCCACGATGGAAAACAGTACGACAATTCCTCAAAAAATTAAGTACAGAATTACCATACGATCAGTAATTCCACTTCTGAGTATATAGCCAAAAGAACTAAAAGCAGGGTTTCAAAGAGATATTTGCACACCCATGTTGACAGCAGCATTATTCACAATAGCCAAGAGATGGAAACAGCTCTAGCATATATTGACAGATGAATGGATAAACAAATGTGGTAAAAACATAAAAAGGAAGATTATTCAGCCTTAAAAAGAAAGTAAATTCCGACACAAGATACAACATGGATGAAATTTAAGGACATTATGCTAAATGAAATAAGCCAGTCATGAAAAGACAAATACTGTGTGATTCCACTTACATGAGGTATCCAGAGTAGTCAAATAAATAGAAACAGAAAGTAGAAGGGTAGTTATTGGGGTGGAGGTATGGGGAGCTGCTGTTTAATGGGTACAGAATTTCAGTTATGCGAGATGAAGGAGTTCTGGAGATTGATTGCACAACAACGTGAATATACTTAATCCTAATGAACTGCACATTTAGAAATAATAGTTAAGATAGTTAAGTTTTATGTTATGTGTTTTTTACCACAACAAAAAAAACTTTTAAGATTTTTAAAAACAGTGGGCATGCAAATTGATATAACTCCTATGAAGAAAAATTTAGTAAAATATCTATTTATAAATATATAATACCTACAAAATTTTAAATTCACATCCCCTTTGATGCAGTAATTCCATTATAGAAATTAAAACTACAAATATACTCACACAGGTACAAAATTAGGTACCTAAGAAGATACTCATTGCAACACGGTTTGACACAGCAAAAGACTGGAAACCACTTAAGAAGTCATCCATGGGACTTTTAAATAATAAATTCAAAAAATGTATCTAAATAACACCTTTTAAATCATTCCATAATAATTTATATGAACTATGGTACATCCATAAAATGTTAAAAGTAAAAAGAAGAGATAACCCTATATGAATTTTTATGGAACAATTATTTAATTGTTTAAAGGAAAAAAAGTAATGTGCAGGGATGTGTTTACAGAATGCAACAATATGTGAGGGGGCCAGCCCCATGGCCGAGTGGTTAAGTTCACACACTCCACTTCGGCATCCTGAGGTCACTGGTTAGGATCCTGGGCATGGACCTACACACCACTCATCAAGCCATGCTTTGGTGGCGTCTCACATGGAAGAATTAGAATGACCTGCAAGAAGGTCATTCTACGTGCTGGGGCTTTGGGGAGAAAAAAAAAAAGAGGGAGATTGGCAACAGATGTTAGTTCAGGGCCAATATTCCTCACCAAAAAAAAAAAGGAACCAAAAAAATAAGGCTAGGGAAAGAAGAAAGTTGTTTGAGTGTAAATTAAAAAAATATACATGAAGGAAGATGAAGATATAGTTACATCTTTGTATGTGCACATCTCTATCAACATACACAAGAAACTGATCACTGAGTGCCTGGAGTACAGGAATGAAAAAAAGATATACTTTTCACTATGTATGTTTGGGTGCCACTTTAACTTTCTATCATGTATTTCTAATTTGTATCATAATAAGGCTTTGGGCCTCAAATATCCTAAGAAAAATTTTGCTGTCAAAAGTAGTTGCCTTTGTTTGCCTTCCTTCCCTGCCAACTCCCTGTCTTGCAGCCTCGTCCCCCACAGACAAATCTTCTCACCAAGCCTCGGCAGTTTGCCCAGCCATTTTGTTCCTCTCCAGAGTAAGGTAACTTCTTTTCCATGGTAATTGACTTAAATTAAGCACACAATAATAAGAGGTCATGCAAAAGGCTAGCCTTTCAGGTTAACAATATCATGTAACAATACCTTAAATCTGTATAACAGAGATAAAAGAATGTATACTAAGTGAGAAGTGTTTGTGATGAATGCTTTAAAAATATTCCTTTTGTAACACTTTCACAAGAATCTGTAGTAACGATTTTAATTGCTTTTCAAAGATCTTGGATGCAGGATCAATACTTCTTTGAATGCAACACAATATGAGACAAGATCAGGAAGGAGCCAGTTTTCTATGGGTCATGTATGTGTAAATACTACATTCTCTGATACACTCATAACAGCATGAGAAGGAATTGTTCAGAGCCGGCCAATCTGTCATCAACTCAAACACTTTCCCATTAAGTAATCAGTTAATACGCTAATTTATATTTTTAAATTAATGGGACAAGAAATAGAAGACTAAGGATAATATTCAAAATTACAAGGATAACCAAAAGAATAAAGATAATAATGTAAGTATCAAACACTGGGAAGAAGGAATTAGTAAAAAACTAGGTAAAGTCTGCGTTTTCACATAGAAGAGTCGCTACTGTTGTCTAAGACTTAAACCAAGAAACAGCTGTGTAGGTCGATTATCTAGACTACAGCTGTGGAGAGAACCAACGGAACTAAAGGCGGACACTGGTGATGAGAAGTGAGGCAAGACACGGTTGCTTTCTCTCATAAGCTCTTCTTTATTATTTGATGTATTAACGTATGCATACGTTTCTTTGAGAAATTTTTTGAAGCAGTCAATTTTTTATTGGAAAAAAGTCTATTATAAGTCCACAACTAGGTCCAGCATAAGGACACCCCCAAAATACATAAATAAATAAAATTAATTTAAAAATTTAGAATTTGAGACATGGACTCCATCCTTAAGGAGCTCATGCTCTCATAGAGACAACAATACTTGAATACAGGTGAACACACACACCCGTATATACATGTACGTGTCTACTTGCATACACATGTATGCATGTCTGACCCTGCATAAGAACTAAACTGGAATGTCATTTAGAGGAAGAGGAGACCCAGAGGGTGAAAGCAGTCAGGGGGGACTTCAGTGGATGGCTCGGTCCTGAAGGCTCTGGACAGGAAGATGGAGTGGGGGATGGTTATTCGAGACGGGGAGGTGTGGTGCCAAGGAGAGAAGGGGCCTTACAGGGGAGGAGACAAACCCGACTCCAGCAAAGAATGGCAGACTAGCAAATAAGCTTGGCAGAGTGGCCTGGGGAGAGGTGAGGGACCTGATGACAGAGGCCTGGGAGGCGCAGACAGAGGACTTGAGGTTTGGTGGAGTTCGCCAGTGGGGAGCATTGGGGTGCCTGAGCGGGGGAGTGCAGTTGGTCTAAGAGTGTGGAGAGGATGTTCCCACTGAGAGAGAAGAGTCCAGGGCACCAGGTAAAGGTAGGTGTGAGTGGTGATGATATGATATGAGAAGAATTAGAGAAACGGAGACACTCTCCTTTACTCAATACCCTGGTGATCAGTAGACGGTAGAGGGCAGCTCAGACTTCCCTGTTTGTAGAGCTAAATTGCAAGGGTTCTGACCTCAGCAAAGGTGATACTCCCCACTCTCCCTACAGACAGATGCCTCGGCATCACCCTGGACAGAACTATACTTGTGAAAAAAAAAAAAGGGGGAGCGGGGTGGAGCGGGCAACATGACAAATAACTGAGGAGGCTTTGGTTAGAAGATCAGTAGAGCTTGCTTTTTTATGTTGGTTAGATGCATAAAGAAAACTGGCAGTCCGTAGGCACAGGTTATAACCTGCTCTCTGCCACTTACTACTGCTTATTCTCTCAAATGTTTCTTAGCCTCTCTGAGTCACAGTTTACTTATTTACAAAGTGTTGGGAATAAAGACTTCCTCATAGGAAGAATGGGAGGTTTGAATGAGAAAAATGTGAACAAGGTACCTAGTATGTGGCACTCCACAGACTGGAGTTTCCCTTCTCAGCTGCCTAGCGCTGCATTTCAGCCACCCAGCAGCCGCTTCCACCTCTGCTCTCAGTCCTTATGCTTCACTGGATCTGACTCCACCTCCAGCTCTAGTGCAACTATGTGACCGAGACCAAAGCCAATCAGCACATTCCATTCTGGCTACTGCGATTGGCTGGAGGATGAGCATGTGACCCAATTCAGATCAAGGAAAACTAGGCCTGATGGTTTTTGTTGTACTGTTGGAAGAAAATAAGCTATTTACCAGCAGACGGGAATCTGGAATGATATTGGGCTGGCAGCCATTGTACCAACATGTAGAATTCAAGAATGAAGCAATCATGGAGGAGAGCGGAAGGGGGAGATGGAAAGATCCACATCTATTGTTGAGGCACTGGGTACCACCGTCCCAGGAGCCAGACTGCCCCTGGACTTTTCTACGTGGGAGCCTAAAATTCCCTTTTTTAAGCCAGTTGGGTTGGGTTTTTCTGGCACTTGCAACTCAATGAGCCCTAACTGATGTATCTTCTTTCCCATCTCCTCCCCCTCAATAACTACAAGTTCCCAATTTGAAGTTCTTCTGCGGGGAAAGAAAAGGAGTTTTTCTTTTTGTCTTCTCTTCTTCCCAGCAATAGAGCAACACGCAGAAACAGCTTGCCAAATGGCTCCAACTCCCCTTCCCGAGCGAGCACCTTTAGGTCACGTTGGAAGCAAGTCCATCTAGACTCAAAAAGAACCACCTGCTTTTCTCTTGATCATCTTGGAAGTGGTAGGCACGTTTCTCATTCTTTCCTCCTCTCGTTTCTTTAGCGCATCCCTCCCCCTGCGGTTTCCCAGTCAATGAAGGTCTCCATATGGACACACTGACTCTAACACCATCTTCCTCTGCAGGCTCTCCATACTGCAGTCTACGGCCTCAGTTGCTACTGCCATACGTTTCCTCTCCTCCTCCATATTTCAGGGCCGGAAAACGCTTGTTAAACATTTGCTCCCAACACCTACCAGTGGATCTTCTTTTATTAAGGAGGGAGCTCTGCGTGGTGGCGAGATGGTTTCAGTCAACCTTGAATTTATAAATAGCTAACACTCCAATTGGTTGTAAGCCTGGCAGAACGGGTAACATATGCATGCCCCCCATTTGAGTGGGCCCAGCTTATGTTAATGTTGAGCAATTTTTTTCTAGAAATGAATAAAAATTAAATTATGACAAAATGCCTTAATTCCCTATTATTCATCTCAGATGCTAGTTTTTAATCATGCACTTCATAACTTTAATCCAAATCTTCATCATTTGAAGACTAATAGCAACTGTCTTTCCATAGAAGTGAGCTGCAAAATATCCATGTGTGCCCTATGATTTGTTACAACATATTAAAATTGTAGTTTCGGTTTGTGTTTCCCCTAAAACCCTGAAATTAAAAAAAAAAAAAAGACAAAGCAAAATGAATCCTCAAGAACAAAGGAAATTTTTACCAAATTAATTTTCTCTTCACTTTCCTTAAAAACATCATAAATCCTTCAGAAAGTTCAGCCAACCTTGCTGTAATTTCAGGTAATTAGTAACAGAAAGAGGCTGAACAAATAAGACCCACCAACCCACCTCACCTATCTGTCAGTTTTAACCTCCTCTCAGGCAAAAAAAATCATCACTCCTAGGAGAAGCCAAACTGACTGACATTGGTTTTTTCCTCTACTCTTAGCCCTTTCAGGCCGTGAGGAAGAGATGGCACCGAGAAGCAAAGAACAGGAAAGAGAGAAGAAGGCACTGTGGCCACAGGCCTGGATAATCTGCTGAGTCTCCAGACTGAAAACTTGGTTCCCATACAGGGGACCTGGCTGAACTGAGTAGCTGATTAGTTCAAAGAAAAATACACCTTCAGACCCGGAGAGAAGCCACCAGCAAGCCCAAAATCTTCTATGCCAATAGAGGAAAATTCACCACTGAGGGGAGAATTTTCCCTTCAAAAAACGAAAACAAAACAATTCCTCTACTTCATACTCGCAGAGTGCTTTTATAATTACCAGAAAGCTAGTTATTCCTGTAGTCATGAAATACTAGACGCCTGGAGTCACCCAGCTGGTTAGTGACCAGGCTGAGACAAGAGTCTGGTCTCCTGACCTCAGGAGTGGATGCTCCCCATGATCCTACTGTTCCTGTACAGCATTCAGAATGCTTCCAGAGATTGTGTCTTGGGTGGTGTGCTCTGGCCATTCAAATATCTCTCTTTCACAGGAGTCCTCAAATTTGATTACAATGAAAAAAGGGAGGAAAATTAGTCTCCTGGAAAGAGCACTGGCTCAGGGGTCATTCGGTCCAGGTCAGTTGTGGTTCTGCAAGGTTGGCTGAGCATCACCTTCTCCTTGCTCTGCTCTGCTCAACTTTAAAATTAGGATTCTACTTTCTCTATCTCACAAGAATGGCCTAAGGGCAAAGAGCACAACCTCAGGCAGCATTCCTGAAGCCATTCTTTTTTTTTAAATTGGGATATAATTGACATATAACATCGTATCAGTTTTATGTGTGCAACATAATGATTTGATATGTGTGTAGATTGCAAAATGATTACGCTGTAAGTTTAGTTAACATGCATCACTATACATAGTTGCAATTTTTTTTATGTGATGAGAACTTTTAAGAGCTGCTCTTTTAGCAACTGGCAAATACACAATACAGTATTGTTAACTTTAGTCACCATGCTGTGCGTTACATCCATAGGACTTATTTATCTTATAAGTGGAAGTTGTACCTAAAGCCATTCTTTGACTTTTATTAAATTTATGATTTCTCAGCTGGAGACTCAAACCTAAGGGCCATCTTTATATGCAAGAGCATAAAAATAAAGTTCAAGTATAGGTTCCTAGTAAAACTGCTGATGAAAATAATAACTGTAGGTCTTTGAACTTTCCGGACAAAGCCATATTTTTGGTTCATATATTTTAATGCTAAAACCAATCGATGTCCAAGCAGATTATATGTTTTCTAGTTATTCTTAACCAGACTTCTGTTTACTTCTGCTCTTATTAGTACCCTTTTGCTTAATTAAGGCTCCTACCTCAAAAGTTTTAGCACAAATGCAAAATTTGTGAAATTGAAATATAGTCAGGAGCTATAATTACTCTTCAGTGTACCTACGGCCAAGTAATGAAATAGATTCTCAAACAATTAGCCTTAAAAATTTTGTTGTTAGTGCCAACAAGTCAATTCCGACTCCTAGTGACCCTGTGGACAGCAGAGCGGAACCCTGCCAGGCTATTTTGTGCCATTCTCTCACCTTCCGGGGCTGTATCAGACAGTGTTCCACTGCTATTCATAGGGTTTTCATGGCCAGTTTTTTCAGAAGTGGGTGGTCAGGTCCTTCTTCCTAGTCTGTCTTAGTCTGAAAGCTCTGCTGAAACCTGTCCACCATGTGACCCTGCTGGTATTTGAAGTACCAGTGGCTTAGCCTTCAGCATCACAGCAACACGCAGCCACCACAGTATGACAACTGACAGACGGGTGCTGTGGTTCCCTGACTGGGAAACAAACCCAGGCCACAGTGGTGAGAGCGCCAAATCTTAACCACTTCACCACCAGGGCTGGCTAGCCTTAAAAATAGTCATATGTAAAAATAAAGAGTCACATGTACGGGGATGCAATTCATAAATGTGCCAGGTTGTAAAAATTAGTGACATTCAGTCTTTAACCATAAGAAAAGTTTCAAGAAATTAAGATATCAAATCTAAAGCACTTCAAACCCATTTGAGAAATAGGCAGACTATAAATAAATGCATAGAATATTCATAATATATCAAAACTGATTCCCTTCTGGACTTCCCCATTTCTGTCAGTTCTTTATTTACATCTATTCCTGACTCTGGCCCCTGCCACCTCTCCCACCACAGTCCCCTGGTTTCTGCCCCCTCTCCTCTTTGCCTCCAAGGGAAGTGCTGCAGTATCTAATAACGTGGATTCTGCAGTCAAATTTCACGAGTTCAGACTCCAGCCACTGTGTGACCTTGGTCAAGTTACATGACCTTCCCAAGTCTCCATTTCCTTATCTATCAAGTGAAGAAAATAACAGAATCTACCTCCTAGGATCATTATAAACAAGTGTGGATCACAGTATCTGATACAGAGAAAGGATCCAGTAAATTCTAATTATTCTGGTGGTGGTGGTGATGTTTAGAGTCCTCCCTGGCATTTGTCCCTTTAGCCTCTGTCAGTTCCAGTCCCTCCAGGGCATTTTTGCCAGACTGTCTCCCTTACAAAATCCATGTTTCTTAACCCGTTGAGTAGGTGGAAGAAGGGACCACTGGGGGCCCACATGGACTGTCTTTGGGCCATCTCATCTCCCTGGAGACACAGGCAATGAATCATAGAGGACCTTGAGCTTCCAGAGAACATGGTGCAGTAGCTGCCAGCACAAAGCTGGGCAGCAAGGGCAGCTGAGCCCACCTCCTTCACCCCCCAGCCCACCTCCGCCCTGTGCTTCCCTGGCCCTATCTTGGGTCCTTGGACCAGGGCTGTACTTTTTATGTGGCTTCCCAGCAGTCAGCCCAGGCTGTTGCACCACGTTATTACCCGCTCTTAGTAGAGAAGAGCTCCTAAGTGTCATTTTACAATTGAATTAGAATGTGAGGCTCTCCACTCAGAACTCTAACCCCAATGCATGTTACAACCTCTTCCCAAGTAAGGTTTCTTCCAACTCTGTTACTCTATGCTTCTAAAATAAGTCATTTTTCCAAAAGGCAGTGTCATAGATTGAAAGAGCCAAAACACATACTAGAGAAGATCTCTTGTAACACTCTTTTTCTAAAGATAAGGAGACTTGGGGCGCAACAAGGTTATGATTCTCTTGGGGTCATGGTGGTTAGACCCAGAGAAAGTCCATCTTGATTGTCCATGTACATGTTTGTTCATGCCCAGGAAGTGAGTGTCTTATGTGAAAATCCTCGTCACTTTTGTAGAATAGTAATTATAGAACAATTAGCTTTTCATTCCCTCTTCCATTTTTTGGGTGTTTTTGTTTGTTTGTTTTCTAAATGGGTTTACAGGCTCTAGCAGATACTCCAAAGTTATAGATACTGGTCATTGTAGCATTTCTCTATTATTGCTACCTTTTACTTCCTAAAGTTATAAGACAATTATTTTGCTTTGTAAACATGTATATTAAAATATTTTTAAAATAAACTGCATATATCTTGACATAAGATATTCATACTATAGTGCCGAGTGAAAAGAGTTTACAAAATAATGTGCATCATTTGACGGCCTATTCATTGTGTTTGGCACATTATAAAATCTGGAAGGTTGGTCATTAGGATGCCAACAGTAGTTATTTCTAGGAGGATAAAAATCACAGTTTTTTTTTTCCATTTTTTCTAATAAATGTATGTATATTATTCGATCATTTATAATTAAATTCATTTATATTTTCTATTTTAAATAAACATGAAAAGAATATTCCTAAAGCATGTTTCATACCACTTCTCTCTCATTAATTTCTTCTTAAAGTCACTTTGGAAGTATGAGTTTTGCCCACTACACAGAAGACCCCTGGAAGCCCGCTGTTGTCAAGGAATCTGTGAGGAAGCCCTGCCACGGAGACCAGCACCTTCTTTTCAAGTCCCTTAAAATGAAACTTGGGAATGTATTTGTCTGACTTAATCTCTCAGGCCTGCTGCTTCTGGGCTGTTACCTTCCCTGCTTTCCTCAGAAAAAGAAAAAGATTTCCTGACTCTAACTGGCACTGGTTGCTCCCCGACCCTGTGAGGTCCAGCCTTCCTGACCCTCCGCAGCCCCACACTGAACCAGCAGAATTAATCACCCTCTCAGTGCCCGCTTCAAACCTCTAGTGACATGTTGAGCACAGCTTGCTTATCTGTCTCCCCCGTTTAAATAGAAGCCCCTTGAAGACAAGGCCTGGGCGTTTGGGTTGAGTCACTTTGCAGTCTCCCTCCCAGCACCATGTGCGGCTGGGGCACGGGCTCAGTACCTGTTGGCTAAATGAACGCACTAGATCAATGAATCCGTGCTGCAGGCCTTTCCCGGCTGGCTCCTCAAAGCGCACCTAGGTATAGGTGAATGGCATCTGGGAGGAGGGAAGAGTTAGATCCTTAAGGCTAGAATCACGATTAGTTAAAATCACCCTTCAAAATCCCCCAGATCTCCCATGACGCTCAGTACACACGGTTTTGTAAGTAAAACCCACTTTTATAACATAAGGGTATAAATTTATAATATATATAATAAAATACGGTATATGATAGAACACATCTGAAAATGCAGTTTTCCAGCACACTTAAGAGACAGAAAGCAGACCACTCATGGTTTGACTTGTGAAAATTAAATATGACTCTACTGTATGAATCCCCAGGCTCTGGTATACCTTGAGTCTTCTGTTATGGCATGTTTCGTACCATTTTATAACTGTTTGTCTACATGTCTGTCACCCCATGTGACTTGGTGGAAGGACCGTGCTTTCCTTTTTGTCCTCAAGAGCTTAGCGCACAGACTTGGCAATGATATCTAAAGCTTATGAGCACTGATTCTGTGTCAGACACGGTTCCAGGGGTTTGTACGTTATCTCATGTTCACCTCAACGACCCTGAGAGGATTATTATCCTAATTTTACAGAGCGATTAATTACCTTGCATGAGGTGACCCAAGTATTCTGGGAAAAGCCAGGATTCAAACTCAGGTCTTATCTGCCTCCAAATCCCATTTGCATGCCCATTGCACTGCTCTGCGCCTCCATTATAAAGAATATGATCTAATGGCCATTTAATGAGCCCTGATAAATTGTAATTACTTAACAGAGAGAGGCTTGGAGTGGGGACATGTCTAGGAAAATTAATAACAAAGGTGATCTACGTTTGACTACAATAAAAAGAAAGTGATTATTAAAGTCCAATCAGAAATAAGAATAATATCAGAGAATGTAATTCAGGGAGAAGATAGTCAACTTAGAAAAGCTGATTGCCCACAGTCCTTTGGCACCACATCCACCAATTGAAGCAGAGGGTCGTGTGTGTGGGAAAAGCAGCTGTTGTATGAAAAAGCACAAATCCAAGTGGATACAAGATACTGAGGCATATTGGGAGTGACTGAGTGGTGTAGGTATATTTTGTTTATGCCCCATCATGATAGAAAAATGGTAGGTGCCGTCAAACAAGACAGAGAGAAAAGCATCCAGATATGTTATTAATGCAATTTATTTTCAGAGAGGGAAGGACCCAGCCAGGAATTGGAAGTCAGAACCCCAGGGCCCTTTCTGCCTCTGATACAGTTAACTCCATGACCTTGGGCACACTCCTGAAGCTTGGGTTACCCATCAGTGAACGTGGGATAAATTAAAAGGTGCAGGGTTATTTGTCAACAGCCACATGCTTCTTTTCTCGTGTGCATCTCCAGTGGTCCTATCACAGGAACCGCGGTCCACAGCAGAGCACCATGGAAGGCAGTCCAGCTCCCCCGGCCTCAGCTCACCTGCATGAAATGTGTGCAGGCATAATTGAGTTTCCCTGTACTGGGACGTTGGCAAGGTGGCTGGCATGCTTGCTAAGACGACTCACGTGCAAAGCAGGGTGTGTGCGTGAGCAAGCAGAGAGAGGGCTTGTTAAAACAAGTATTCATACACTACATGTGCATTTTCCTCATTTATTAATTATATATAATGTATATATTACATCCCTCAGTGCTCCGGTGCAAGCAAAATTCACAGCTTCTTGTATTTCATACCTTGTGCTTGGGTAAATTGGCTAAACGTAGAAAATGTTCAAAAATAGCTTCTGGATCCACTTGAAAGGCACTAGAGGTTTGCACTTGCCCAGGGCAGTGACTAGAATACAGAAATCTGCTAAGGGGCCCGGGTTAAGGAGCAGCCAGGAGAGCGAAGGAACTTCTCGATTCCAGGGTCACACACAGGCTAAGAATCCAGTCTGTGGGTGTCTCTTTACTTCTGTCTCTTTCCCACCTGCAGCCTCTGCTTTAACTACGGTACTCCTTCGCAGCACAGCAGAAAGAGGGAAAAGAAAGAAACTGAAAACCACATTGATCACTGTTGCTTCTTGTTAGCTGTTGTGAGAAAATATTTAAGAGGAAAACAAAAAAGGAGTTGAAAGTTCTAAATATACAAGGATTTGCAGATGGTTAGAGAATTTAGGTACCCATGCTGCTCTTGACCCCGTCAGCCCAGACCCTGTGTTGCAAAGTGGTAACTGAGACATCAGGATCAATTCCAGGGCCTCCTACGTCAGCAAAGTCCACTAGACAGGTGTTGGTTTAATGCCGCCTCTTTAAGGCAGACTATAAATCAGTTCCAAAACATGGCAGCTATTAGAAAACACATTGACAGTCAAAAATGTTGGTGAGTGGGAAGTGCAGCTGAGTGAACTGATTTAAACTAGTAATTCTACAGATGTGCTCCTGACTGGTAACTAGACTCCACTTTACATCTGTGGATGTACTGACCATTCATTCATTCAACTCCATCATTATTTATTGAGCAAACATATTGAGCCAGACAGTGTGCTACTATCACACGGCAGCTTCCAAACCCAACTAGTCTGAGATATACCTCACCAGCTAAAGAAGAGCAGAGGACCACGGAGTCGTCCATGGATGCCAGTTTGGGCAGGAAGCTCTCTACACCAAAACTAGAAAATGGGACAATGGATGCCAGCAGCTGGGACACAAGGGGCAGTCTGGATTAGTGGAATGAGCGCTCACCTGGGAGCAGTCCCTATTCCACCACCAGTCTGCTGGAGCTGTGAAAAGTTAGCTTGCTTTTCCGCCTTAGCCTCTTTAGCTGTAAAATCAGAGTTCATTTTACATATTTCATTTTTACTGATTATTTACTCCGTACTTACTAAGAACAAAGTTCTGTGTTAGTTGGCGGCAGAGATTCTATAAAATGTATGTGAAAGCACTCAAAGTACATGAAGGCACTGTTATTATGGTTAAATAGTTTGACAATTAATGTTTCCAGAACATTCTGTGCAATCTGAAGACACAGAGTACAGACTCCATGTGGCAGGAGAGACCATATATTCATAGCAGAGAATCAGTGAAAATCATGGGGAATATTCCTGGGGATAGTGACAGAGGAGACGCTGAGGTGTCCCGGTTGGGTACACAGATCAAGGAGAAAAAGAAGAGGATGAAATTTAGAGGCTGGAAAAGGAGAAAAAACTAGAAATTTCAACAGAAAAGTTTGAGGCAGTTTCAACACTGCCCTGCAATTTCATAGAAGCTTTTCACAGCTGGAAGAAACAAAATTTTCAAATAGTCCATCTCTCTCACTTAAGAGATGAGGAAACCGGGGACCAGAAAAATACAGTGACTTGCAGAGTGGGGTGGTAGCAGAGCCCGACCTAGAATTCAGTCATGTGACCTGACTCTCACATCTTCTACCCAACCTGCAATAAAAGCTTACTACTGTTAGAGAGACAGTTATCATTTTATCATACATTGCTGAGACAGGCTTATTGCCCAGCCCAAGAAGGCAGTCACTTTTAAGTATTTTTAAAAAAGGGAGAGAGAACCAATTCTCAAAACTGTGAGTAGAACCATACAAATCATATAGTAGATGACTGAAGAAAAGTTTTAAATCAGAAGTCTCTAAAAAAGTTATTTAGATTAAAAAGAGGAGGTTTATAGAAAGATTTGGGGCAGTAGGGAGGAAAAACTGGTATTCTTTCTCTTATAAATGCCACCACGGCAATTAAAAAAAGAGTCAAACAACAAGTTGCGATTCTAGAAGGCTGCAATTAGAATTTTCTAATCTGCCACCGATCATTTATGATGTACCTTAAATAGCGGTCACCACAATGGAAACTGGAGAAAGAAGGAAGCAGGGTAACCTGGAAGGTAAGTCCAGTGCCATCTGGGAAAATGAGCGGAGAGACGAACAGAGTGACAGCACACAGCCTCAGTAAGGACCCTCCTGCCTGCTTGTCTAATTAGTGGGAAGAGAGCAGACCCTTCTCTACCTCCTTAGAGCATGCCAGGAGTGACCGTAGGGTCCTTCTGTGCAAAGTAGTTGATCACAGGCTCCCACCTCCAAAACTCAGCTCTGCCACTTAAAACTGTACGACTTTAGACAAATTGCCTCAGTTTCCTCAGATATGGAGTGAAGATAATAATATTGCCTACTGCATGCAGTTGAGATGATTTTTTTCAGTTAATGTGCAGAATGCACTTAGAATAGGAATTGACTTATAGAAATTCAATCCATGTTAGCTACAATTATCAGCTATTACCCAGTTCTGAGCATTTCTGCTCCAAACGATAACCAGTTACAGTTCTTACATTGGGCTTTAATTGAATTACACAACAAGGATACAACCATAGCTACATTGTACCTAGCTATGTGAAACTGAACAACAAGTTGCAAGATTCTCTACATAAAACTATGTACTTGTGGGTTGAATAGTGAGTCCTGATCCCTCTTGGCAAAGCCCAGTCGCTCACCTCACACCATTTCTCCCACTGTGCATGCTTGGGCCTTCTCCTGGGGTCCCTGGGCTGCCTGCTAAGGAGGACGACTTAAGCACTGCGCTTTTAGAGGAACTTATACAAAACTCTCAATCCCTAGGACCCATTGCCTTTCTTGTAAAGGCTTATAACCTCATGCCCTCTGCTTTCTGCTGTTACGCATGATCCCTCATGCTGCTGCTGCAGCTACTCCAGCAACCACATCTGAAAAAACAAATTGTTTCTAAGTATCTCAGTTTCCCTGGCCCATCCCAAGGAAGAGAATCCTAGGGAGAAAGGGAGGTTTCCAAGCTTCCCTCTAGACTGCAAAGTTTTGTGGGGTTGGTGAGAGCAGGGACCCACTGCACACAATGCCCCAGGCAGAACCCCAGCGAACAATGGCTTCAGGGAGCACTCTGGGCACAAGGACCAAGGGAACCAGCCTCAGAGCCCTGGCTCCAGAGACTCGCCAGACTCAGGCTCAGCAGAGAAACAGTGAAACTGCCTCCCCTCAAGGGACCAGGAGAGCAAAGCTGAGAAGGCCTTTCTCTGTGTGTTTATACTGCACCCTAGCCACCCAAGCACCGGGGTCATTCATCCATGTTAGTCCAGGATCCTGGGATCAATAAAATCGGTCCAGGCCTTACCCTCCTGGGGCTTACAATCTAGTTCTGGTTAGAGATGAGTAAGCAGGTGATAACAGTAACAAATCTAAGTGCCAAAGGGGGTAGGGGGGACTTAGGGACTGAGGAAGGCTTCCAGAAGGAGGTGATTACTGAGATGGAAAACAGTGACTAGAATTAGCCAGCCCATCAAAAAACTTTTGTAACTATGTATGGTGATAGATGTTAACTACACTTATTGTGGTGATCATTTCACAATATATACGTTATGGTGTATACCTGAAACTAATTAATGTTATATGTCAATTATATCTCAATTTAAAAAAAAGGAATGAGCCAGCCCATCAATTTCCGTCCTTTTTTTTCTGGCTTTTTGCATATCCTTAACCCCTTTCATGATATTTGGACAGAAAAGAGGTGGCTTGGGACAGTGTCACCCAGAGGGACTTCCACGGGGGGGAAGGAGGGCCCGGGGACACCCTGTCCCTCACTATTCGATCGTTCTTCTCCTTCCACTCCTAAAAGCAAACAGTTGAATCTCACAGGCCAAGACCAGAGAGTGGGCCCAGTGCTTGTTTCCAGCCCATGACCTTGCACTACGCGTGCCTTAGAGAAGCAGGGTAACTCGACTCAGACAGTCTGATCTCATTTGGAACACCTTCTGATAGGGCTCAGTTCCCCTTATGGCCACCATGTGGTTACAGTGCTTCTTTCAGCCCATTGGCCCCCTTGTGGCCCCTCACCCAACAGTCCCACATCTCCCACAGGGGCTGCAGATGTTGACATCCTATTTTAGACTGTGGCACGAGGAAGTGGATCGATCTGGACAAACGGGCCTCATACCTCGGGGGACAGCATCAGGACCTCGCTGCCTCTGCCGCCTGCTTTGGGTCAGAGTCCTCGCCACTCTTTACAGCACTTTACAGCTTACAAGGCACGGATGGCTCTTGCTCTCTCGCTGACTGAAAAGCCAGGAGCTTTGAGGCTATGAAGGGAACTGCCAAAGGTCACATAGCGAGTAAGAGATAGTCTGGACTGGAACCCTGCTTTCCCACTTTGATCCGTGTGGAGTGTCCAACTGCCAGCAGAACTAGAAGGCATGAGCCTTAGGGAACCATTTTAAAGGAAGAAACCTTAAAAGGCCGTGGTTTCCAAAACAGAAGATGCACATTATGTATACACATATTCAATTACGAGAGCAATTATACTTTTTCAAATCCTTAGGAGTTTGGGGGTAGAGATAGAGAAAATAGTAGAGAAAGGTAGAAAAAGAGAACATTTCACATTTGTTTGATCCTCAGTAAGAGCTGTCCCCTCCATGCTTGACACATCATTGACACTCAATAAATATTTGTTAAATGAATAAATTCATTAAACACAGGCCACATAGAGTAGAATTAGTATATAGATACGTTGGCTGAGGCTTGACCATTAGGTAATGTTGACAACAAGAAAAAGAGTGAACAAGCCCATGGAGTAACTACCTACTTCTGTTTTTATAGTTCGGTTTCACACACAGTGTACTTATATTCTACTCTGTATTTTCTCCTAATATAGTTCTAGTTTGAAAGTACCAGCTGCGCCAGGCTGCCCAGTTGTATATGACTCAAGAAATCAAATATTCTTCCCAATTACTAAAGTGTTTTTATGCAATAGTGGTTACTTTTGGTCTGTAATCAATGCAGAACTTGTTAGATAAACAAAAAGCTATCTCCTTCGCTTTAAGTGTAGGCTAACAAATCAATTTATTATTTCTTCTCCCTTGCTGTCAGCCTTTGGTCTTTAGCCCTGATCTATATTAAATGGTACGTGTGTGTGTGTGTGTGAACACATACAGCTATGTTCATTACTGAGACACATGCAAATACATACAGCATATTTTTGATTCCTGGGATCAGTATAGCACCATATTCTTATACAGCCATTGAGGTAAATGCACATACTCTAAAATTTGTACAGCTTCTTAGTGGGGAAAAGCTCCAGAAGCAGCACAAAAAGTCATATCAGCTGCTGAAGAGGAAGCAGCCTGGGCCTTGAAACATTGCTGCATCTGGGCTAATGTCCACGATATTATGTCATTAATAAGCATCCATCATCCTATCCTTGTGCATCTGAATCTCATTTTTAAAATGTGCTTTTAATTTTTGTCCCCAGACTAATCTGCATTTCCCAGTTCTTGCTGAATTCTGGGCAGAAAGAGAAGAGACGGGTCCCTCCCTCACTCGCCCACAGGCCTGGAACACTTAGTCATTTTGTCTGGTTAAGAATGCAGGCAGGAGAGCTACCTCAGGAAAAGATTAGAGTGTTCCAGATCATAACAAGTGATAACACTTTACAGGTTTAAAAAACAAAAACAAAACGAAACAGAAAAAACAAAAAATGTAGTCAGAGCAGGTTTCGATGTGTGCAGTTCACTTGTCTTTTATTGGCAGCTAAAACTCATCTTGTCTTTAAGAACATTTTGAAATTTGTCCCTGTAATGTTTCCAATTAGAAGCTTTCTTGCATGCGACGCATCAAGGGAAAAACAACACTTGGAGTCAGAAGGAAGGTGCTCCCAGAGACAAATATGATGAATGGGATAATCTTGTAGATTACAATAGTTAGAGGCAGTCGCTGCCATTCCTCGCTCTCCGAGGACTGAGACTGCTCACTCCGATACAGGCAGCTGCGCATTCCTCAATACCATTATTATCCAACGCAAGGCCGCGTTCGGCATGTTCAAATTCCAATAATATCCACG
The DNA here is from genome assembly GCF_021613505.1 of Equus quagga. Lineage (NCBI taxonomy): Eukaryota > Metazoa > Chordata > Mammalia > Perissodactyla > Equidae > Equus > Equus quagga. The sequence goes on along the minus strand of NC_060275.1, from coordinate 20,027,037 downwards.
TTTGGCAATTTCCTATTGTGCAAACTTCAGTTCCAGAAGTAAAAGCTTCAAGTTCCATGTGATTACTTGATAGAGTTTACAAACGGAATTGATTTTCTAAAGCGTCATTAAAGGTTGCTCTGTGAGAAACCAGACAAAAGAGTGTTCCAACAAGCAAAACAGCTTTTATGTGGCACATTGAAAACATAAAGGGCAGTCCTGTCATCTGCCAGTCAGTCCCCCAGAGTTCCCCTGAGGGGCAGGTGAATGTTTTTATTCCTAGTTTACAGGGAAGAAACAGCCACAGAGAAGTTAAGAGACTCGCTCCGGGCTTGGCTGAACTGACGGTGGAGTCAGGATGAGGAATGCCAGGTTCTCTCTCTCTGACATCTATGCTCAGCCCACCAGGCGAGCCATCTCTGTCTAGGACAATTGCTCAGCTCCCCAGTGAGATCCAATGCGGAAAATATCAGTTCCCCTGTGTCTCCATAGCAGGTGCGAGTTATAGCGATTTTGGCTGGAATTTGATTACAACCTTTTCCTTTTTTCTTTCTATGGTGGAGATAAAGCCTTTAAATAATCTTTAGTAAACTTTTGAACAAACAATAATTCCGTCTTACTTTTGTCCCACTGCATTTTCCACGTTAAGCCCTCTTCCTCGTTATTAACATTTGGGGAACATTCTGACGAATCTTCACTTTTTCAACTCTAAGCAGAATCTTCCAGGTTTAATGTGTTGCACCCTTCAATATTTTGCTGTTTGCACCGGAGTTTTTAGCTTCTTGACATTCCCTCTGCAAATTCTCTCAGATAAACAAGACATAAAGCTTGCCCTGAGTAAAACTGTAACTCAAAGGAAGTTTTTACTCAGTGCCCTGCTCCCTCCTGGTTGCACTGTTTTCCTCTCAAAAGGCAGAGAGATCCCCCCACCCCCGACCTGAAGGTCAGTGTCTTGAGTCCATTTTCAAGTAAAAACAAAAATGTGAAACTGTTCATACTAAGACATAAATAACTGATGACAGCTTAAAGTGTTCATAGGCATTTGTGTCTCGAAATATCCAAAGCTTTAAACTATAGAGAAGACGTTAGTTTGATGAAAGTTCAGGTGTGCAACAGGTGCAGGGAGATTTGAATGGTGTGGAGTGAGGGAGAGGGGAGTTCTTGTATTCCTGAAATCATTGTGTGTATATCAGCGGTTCTTAAACTTGAGCTTGTATCAGCATCATGTGGAGGGCTTGTTAAAATAACCGGCCCCATCCTGAGAGTTACTCATTCAGTAGGTGTGGGATGGGACCCAAGAATGTGCATAATTTAACAAATTCCCCAGTAATGCTGCTGGTTGGTGGACACTCTGATATCGACACTGCGTATTCCATGGACACAGGAAGATAGACCTCTCAAGAGCTATTCGTGATGCCCAGAATCAAATAAATTAAGCTTTTAAAGAAAGGGTTAGTACCCAAATCTGAGAAGGTAAGATGACCTAGGAAAAGGTGGGTAGGTGGAATGGAGATTGTGGCTAAATGGACTTGCTTTGTAATTCTTTCTGACCCAAGTCATCCAGGAAAGGAGACACATGAGCTAGGGGTACCTCATCAAGGACAGCTTTTCAGCGTGTTTAGATAGGAGGACTGCACTCTAATTGACCTCAGCTGTCACAACGGTACACAAAGAGATGCAGCTCGGTACCCAGGGATCAAACATCGGGGGGTTACAGATCAATATCCACACCTTGAACTGCACTTGAAAGCAAATTAAAAGCCTGTGTGGATTGCACAGTGTACAGCCCAAGGTGTAAACAACAATTCGCAAAAATTCTTTAATTAGAGTCAATAAGAAATGTCTTTTGCTTTTTTTTCTTCTATTCCACCCAGCTTGCTAGTGATTTTATTTTTCTTTCAGACATCATAGATGTTGTTTAGGAGGATGGTGCAACATTGACCATCTAAAAACCTGAGCTTTTATAAATTTATACCAATTGGAACCTATTACCACATAGGAAATATACGAGTCAACTTATGTACTATAAGGCCTAAGTAGAGAAAACAGTTACTGAAATCCAACTGGTCTTCAACATGGGTGTTACCGATGTCTCTAAACATCCACATTATTAGGAGGTTACAGAGAGAGAGAGAAAGAGAGTGTGTAAATATAGACTGCCTCCTTACCTCTCCACCTGTAGAAAAATAAAAAACATGTTGTTTCCATTATGTACAGTGAAAAAAATGAAGAAGAAATGTGACATTAATCTTCAATGTCTATAGTATACCCTTTGGTATAAAATACATCTAAATCAATTTTTTGTCTCTCATAGAGTCAGAGAGCACACCACAAGTTTTTGGATTTAGAAGAATATAGCCTCTCCCTGCTCCTCTCCCTTCAACAGAAAACTTCCTAAGGAACTTGAAAGGCAGGCTTGGCTATAACTTCTGTTTAAATACACATGTAGACTTTTGAACTAATATAAACATCTTCATTACGTTTGTTTTCCTCTTTTATTCTAGCTATGTCCACTGTGGTTTCAGGCTTCTCAATGCCAAGTTGTGGGCAATCATTTTCTAAGACAGTTAAAAGGCCTTTAGGTGAAGCAGTAGTTTAGACTATAATAGTCTGTGGTGGTTTCCGAATGCAATCCTGCAGAGGGAAAGAAAACACGTCAGTCCTCTGGAATTCCCCTTCTCTTTTTCCAGGGCTCAAGAGCACGTTAGGTGCCTTAAACCATGAATATCCCAAAATTATACAATTGGGTGGAAAATTAGATCAATTCCTTTTTTTATATATTGTTCATATTTTGGAAAATGAATAACTTCCCTTTTCTAAGCTGAAAAGTGTGCAAAAATGAATTGATACCTCAATGTGTTTGGGGTTAAAATGTTTAAGTTTACTGAGTGTAGTTAGATGTACAAATAAGAGTCAAGATCACCACCATCAACTTACTCTTGTAAAAATCCTTAAATGGAACTTTCTCTTCCTCACTGACTTCTCCAATCTAATATTCGTTTCCTTTTGGAGGGGTGGGGGCAGGGGGTTGAGCAGACTTAAAATTCTAGTCTCCCAGAAATGGTCATATAGTAGTTTAGCAGCATTCAGAAAACTGAACCTATTCAACCAAACAATTGGTTGAGGACGATTGCATGCCCCAAACTATGTTAGGTACTATGGGAAATTCAGAGGTATTTAAAGAGACAACATTAACACAAATGCAAATACTGAAGAACGATGAAAGATGGCATTTGACTGTGTGCTACATTGTGAGATGCTGATTGTAAGAAAGAACAGGAGAGTTTAACCCTATAAAAATTCTGGATTTTGTAGCTAGAATCAGATTCAGCATTGTTCTCTCGCTTGGCTGAGAATGAGTGGAAAGCAGAGTTCCAGGGAGGAAAGTGGACAGATTTGACACCCCAGGCACTAGATGTGTGAACTCCATCGAATTCTGTAACCTCTCTAAGCCTCTCATGGTGTAGTGAGGATTAAATAACACCTCATTTATAAAGCAGGAACAGTAAGGCACAGAGAAGTTACACAATTTGTCTCAAGTCACACAGTGAGAATAGAGCAGAGCCGGGATGACAGCCCAGTTCTCATCCACAGTTCTGTGTGACTTCCACTAACATGTTGCACCTAGAGCTTCTTGCAGTATTTCATCACTTTTCCGGCAAACCCTTAAGACCATAGCCTGATATTGTGTGGAACAGAGTGAGATGGTTTATGTTCAGTCGTGTGTTCCCTCAATAAATATGCATTGGGTGCTAACTATATGCCAAGCATTCTTATAGGCACTAAACACCACAGTAAACCAAGGAGACAATGATTTCTATCCTCCTGAAGTTTACATTCTGCTGAGGGAGAAAGACAATGCACAGGTAAAATATTTGAGTTCTTAGGAGAACCTAAACTGATATTGATAAGAAGAAAAATAAAGCAGAGAAGAGGGGTGGAAATTGGGGGAATTGGTGGTGGGAGGAGGGGTGTTGCAATTTTAGGTGGGATGGCCAGGAAGAGGGCAGTGAGAAGGTGGTGCCTGAGTAAAGACTGGGGAGGTGAGGGAGCTGTGCTTTGAAATATCTGGGAGAAGAGAGTTCTAGGGAATAGCAAGAGCAAGCACAAAGGCCCAGAGTAGGGACTGTTCTTGGAATGATTGAGAAACAGCAGGTCCGCTGTTGTGACTCAACCCAGAGAGCTGAGTGAGTTGAAGAAAGGAGTGGGAGACGAAGTCAGAGGAATATGGGGGCGGCCGGGGCAGGAGCCAGATTGCAGGCGGAGGCATGAATCGCTGTCAGGGCTTGGCTTTTGCTCTGGGAAAATGCGGAGCCTGTGCAGAGTGTGGAGCAGTGGAGTGTTAAATGACATTAACAGCTGCTCCGGTGAGCATAGACTCAAGGGGGACGGGGCAGGTGGAAGCAGGGAGACAGTGAGGAGCTACTGCAATAATCCAAGGGAGAGATGATGGCGGCTTGGGTTGTGCCCTCACCTCACACCTATTCTATGATGAACCACAGGTAACTCAGAGAGTGGTGCTAATGAGGTCAAGGCAAAGGAATCCTCCACGTAGCCTTTGGGCCGGTATTATCAACCTGAGCTTCCAGAACTCTGGAGGTCCTCAACTGGGTCCTACGTTTCAATCCTCCTAAAGGAAATCATGGGAAAGTTTACTCAGGCTAAAACACCAGGTTTCTTTGCAGTGAGCTGGGCTTGCATCACCCTGGCTTTCTACACTGATCAGAAGTTTGGGTTGATAGCAATGCCTGTCTATAGGGGTTTTTTTTTAGTAGGAAGATAAATGAACACTTAACAAATGAGGTTTGTTTTGTAGACTTAATTTTTCAAAGCACGAGGCCCACTGTGGGGGCCAATGAATACATTGATTCCTGAATGGTAAAATAGTGAGAACCATTCAGGTAGATGATGGCAATAGATCCTTTTTCCACTCCTACCTGGGCACCTCTGTTCTTGATTTTCTGGAGGGGAAGTTGAAGGTGTGTGCCTGGGTCAGCACAAATGCTTCTCTTCACTTCCAGCACACAGCCTTTGGGAAGGACACAGTGCGCTAAAGGGACAGTGAGCTGCTAGTCAGTACAAGTCACCCAGGGCCTCCATCTCCTCATCTGTGGAATTAAGAGATTGGGCTAAACGATCCTTGTGGTCCAGCCCAGCTCTAAGCATCTATGATATGGTGGAGGGTTTTCATCCATGGGGAATGAAGGAGAAAGGATCTCGTTTAACATCCGGTCAAGAATCCAGGTAAGCAGTCCGGCATTTAACTCTTTTGCACACCCGGAAAATGTGAGCATGTGTAAATCTTTTTCACTCTGGGCATAAGAAGGAAATTTTAAATCCATCTTACAGGCTAACCATGTAATGTTTTACCAAACTCTGAGTTTAGAAAGATGTTATAAAACCTGCCTTTTACTGAATATATTTGGATAGATGATCAAGTCATGCTCCTGCTATATATTGGGGTCATACCCCATACCTCAAGCTCTGCGGTGGGCTTAAGCCATATCTCTGCCATAGTTCTTCTTCTTCTCTGTTTTTTAAGAGCAAAGAATATGTGGAAATATTTTGTTTTGTTTTTTATCAGTCTCTGGCGCTCATGTCATACTTAAGGGCCAGCCACACTCCGGCGCTTGTTCTTTTGGCAGAAAAGCCAACTGTTAGAAGGTCAAATAAGGGCCCATTTCCTCTCCTCAGGCCAGCCCAGAACTTCCATTCCCAGCCTGACTTTTATTCCTTTAGTCAAGCCTTAAGGCATTGTTCCCTAACAAAACACCACACGTTGAGAAGATTGTCACCTAAGTCACCCCCAGATTTACTTTTGAAAGATTGAGAAAGATTGAGTCAGGGTGAACTTTTGGTTAGAACAGGAGGAGCGAGTAGACCACATGCTCTTGCGAGAGAAGAGATGCGCCCCTGGGATGCAGAGGATTTAGGAACCAGGGCCTGGAAGCACCAAAGTTGAATGGCCCCTTCTTACTAGAGGCAGAGGAGTCCCACAAACCAGCCCTGTGTGGCTCCCAGTGCTCAATTTTCCTTGGTTAATTAAACTCAAATATTTATTCATATTTACCTAAGCATACCCTCTCAACTCTTTTCGTGCTGCCTTCTTGATTGTTGAATGATTGACATCATTGATCGTGGCTCTGAGACTCCTACAGGTCACTAAATGCAGATTTCCACGCCAAATGGAGCTTCGCTTTGGCCCACTGAGGGCCACTCTGTTTGTGCTTAGATCTTTCCAGTGACAAGGACCCCACTGCTTCATAAGGTGCTGTGCTTAAATGATGGGCTATTTAATTCTTTAGGAAGTTCTTCCTTATATTGAATCAAATTCTCTCTCTCTAAACTTAAACCTATCGTTTCCAGTCTCCCAGAATTACTTTGATTAGTGGATCTCAAAGTCTAAACTCAAACATTGTCACCTGATGCTCAAGGTGGTCCTCTTTATTGTTCCTTTCACTGGCCTAGTTTTATGAAAAAGCCTATGAAGTCTTGGTGACTGCACATCTGACAAGCCCACGGCTCTTTCAAAAGGCAAGGAAAGGTGAGGGATCCTAAGCTAAGCTAGTACAGAGTAGACCTTAGTTCAGCTCGGACACTCCGCGAGGCAGGTGACATGCTCCCTGGAGACATGCCTAATGCTTTAACAGGTTCTTTTTCCACGTTTGATAACTGATAACATCTTCTAATAGTTTCTAATATCTTACTTAAAATTAATCCACAATGACTATTTTGATACAAAACCCTAAAGGAAATTGCTTCCTATCCAAATTAATGACAAATTGAGAAAAAACTTTGAAAGGTTCTTGTAACAGACTGCACACGGTAAGACTATATTTCTCTGGGCTCTTCGTGACATCTAGTGGTGAAGTCTGGAAGAGCTTGCACTGCTCTAAAAGCTACCGAGAAGGTGGGAAAAAAAAGCTTAATCTTGTTTAATATTTGCTCTTTGAATATTTATTTTGTGAAACTGTAAATTGAATTCACTTTTAAATCCACTATAATGATATACTCATCTTTATTTTAGGCATCTTTACTGCTTTATATGTTTTATATCTGGGCTTACTTTGAAATCAATCAAATCTATTTTTTCACAGATGTCAGAGAAACACACCATCCTCCTTTAGAAAAAAAGGCATTTTGGGTAGGCATAAATAACCGTATTTTGATCTGGAAGCACACTACAAAAATGTTTGCATAAATACGTTCATCTTCAAATGTGGTTGTAAGACTGGATTCCTGTGAAATCTGAGTCATTTATAGCTAACCTTGAATGTATTGTTATTCACAATTAGAAGTAGATAAATTTCACAGGCAGAGAAGCTGACAAGTCTTTAAGACTTCACACTTAGTTTTGCAGGAAGAGCTGAAGTTAATTAGAAGCGATTATACATACATGGCATGTGTGTGTGTATTTGTGTTGTTGCACACAGACACCACAAAGGCCTTGAGAAGGTTGCTTTTTTTTTTTTTTAATGTTTTAAAAATAAACATAATCTCCTTCCCATGTGTTGCTATAAGCCCAGTAAATCTAGGAAGCTCAGCAGGATTGAACAAGGTCATTTCTTGTCAGGACTCCAAGGGGGAGCAGGAAGCAACCCTGTGCATCAGATGCTGGCATTCTAATCCCCGCTCAGCACGGGCTTCCCGGGCATGGGGGACGGGTCGTGCCAGCACCAACACACTGGCAGACTGAGGCTTTGACGCTAGCATGATCGGTATCAGGACCGTGGCTCCCTACCTATGGAAATATATCCTCACCCTGGTAATACAGGCAAAATTCCAACTGAGTTTGCTCACTTCTTGTTTCTGGTAAACAGGAAAGCAATTATGAAAACATATATCCAATCACTACCTCAAAATCAAACAGGCTTTATTGATTTGTTCTGCTTTTTGTTGAATTTAAATATATATATTTAATATATTTTTTAAATTAAATATAATATGTATATCTAATTCAAAGGCAAAGCTCTTCACCAGTCAGCTTGTCTAGAGATTCTGGGTAGCCTATCTGATATTGTCCAAGGGTGGGCTTGTTGCTAGAGTCCTTGGGTGGGCAGGTCCGGTGCCTGGGTCCACAGGAGCAGGCCTACAGCCTGGGTTTACTGGGTCAGGCCTGGCATTTGAGTCTCTGGTGATGGGCATGGACGTGGGTGTGTGTGGTTGGACCTGGATCTGAGCCCACAGGAGCCAACCAGCCATGAGGGACCATTGGGACAGGCCCAGCTTCTAGGTGTGTGGGCACCAGTCCAGTACTGAAATGGGCCTGGATCCTGAATTCATGGGAGCTATCCTGAAGGCTGGCACCATAGGGGCCCACCTGGTGCTGGGGCATGTCAGAAGCCTGGGTCCTGGGTCCTGGGGCCGTGGCCTGAAACCTGGGGCCTCAGGGGATGGTCTGGCACTGGGGTGGCCTGGGGGCCTGGGTCCATGGGAGCTGGCCTCGAAGCTGGGGCTCTGGGGCCAGCCTGGTGCTGTGGAAAGCCAGAATCCTAGTTCTGTGGGAGATAGTCTATACTCTAGGTCCGAGGGGCTGACCTGACATGGGCTGGGGATCTGGGGGCGGGGGAGCAGGCCTGGTGCTGGAGAGGGTTAAAAGCCTGGGTCCGTGGTAGTCAGCCTGACGGTGGGCCCAACTGAGAGCCTGGGTTCACCAGTGCCGGCCTGGAGCCTGGGATCGGTGGAGCCTGGTGCCACAGGAGCCAGCCAGCGCCAGGGTTAGCTGGGAGCCTTGGTTTGCAGGAGGTGCCTGGGGCCACGGGAGCCAGCAGACAATGGGGGGATCAGGGCCTGTGTGTGCAGGAGCCCACAGGGAGCCACCCATGGCCCCAGGAGCTGGCCTGGTGCTGGAGCAGTCTGGCTCTGGGGTCCACGGTGCTCACTTCACTCTCCTTCTCCCATAGGAAGGGGGTGTCTCTCCACGCTGGGCTGTCCAGGCTTGCGGGAGGGGTAATGGGGGTAGTGTGAATTTCTTTCCTACCCAAAAGAATGCTAATATACTACATTAAAGACAGGCAAACTAGACTTTAAGGCAAAATCACGACTAGAAATTAAATTCACTTCTTAAATATAAAGGTTTGACTTACTATAAAGATATAGCAGTTCTAAATCCATTTGTATCTAATAACATGATATCAAAACCAGGAATTAAAAACTGACAGAATGTCAAGGAGAAACATACACACACACAAACTTGATCTGACATAAAAAATGTATCCAACAATTAAAGATACACATTCTTTTCAAGCATATTTTCAAAACCCACATTTATAAAAACATTTACAAAATTGTATTATTATAATGATAAGAAATTGATTATATTATATTAAAATTTATGTATTATAATACATACATAGGGCCATAAGTTAAGTTTCAACTGATTTCAACAGTTAAATCATATAGAATATGTTTTCTGACCTCAGTGTAAATAAGCTAGAACTCAAAAACAAACATATCTAGAAAATCTCCATTTGTTTGGAAATTAATAGATATACTTCTACGTAGTTCATAGGTCAAAGAAAAAATTAGAAAGTATTTTGGTCTAGACAAGACCACATCTTGTGGGATGCAGTTAAACCAGTTCTTAGAAATACATAGCTTTAAAGCATATATTTTAAAAATAAAGCTGAAAATTAATGAGGTAAGTCTCCACTACAAGAAGTAGAAAAAAAAGTAAAAGAAATGTAAAGAAATCTATAATAAGGGAAACAACAAAGATAAAAACATAGATTAACAGAGCAGAAAAAACAGAAAATACAGAGATTCAATAAAACCAAAGTTGTTTCATTAAAACATCTAATAAAACTGATAAATCTTTAATGAGACTGATTAAGAACAACTCAAATTTTGATCAACAGGTGAATAAACAAGTAAATTTTGGTGTATACAATAGAATACTACACAGCATTAAAAAAGAATAAACTATAAATATACCCAACAACATGGATGAGTCTAAAAATAATTAGGTTGAATAAAATAAGAAAAAAAGATGTCATATTGTATAATTTTATTTACATGAAATTCTAAAAAAAGCAAACTAATCTATAGTGACAGAAAGTTGATCAGTTGATGGCTGAGGGGGAGGGTAGCAAGGGTTATGAAGGGCACAAAGACAATGTTGAGTGTGATGGATATGTTCACTCTCTTCATTGTGGTCGTGGATTCACAGGTGTATACATACACTAAAATGTATCAAATTATAGACAATGTATAATTTATGTGTCAATTATACCTAACATTATTTAAAAGACCATTAAAAAGAACAAAAACGTGAATAAAAATGAAAAGAAACAATGGTCCATAGAAACAGACTCACAATAACTCAAATAATTGAATTAACAGACACGAACTTTAACCTATAGTTAGACTTCTTTATCTATAAGACTTTACCAGTATAGACTCCAGCTCCATGACGGAGCAATTCGTGGCAAAACCAATGCTCCAATGACAACAACTGAAAAAACAGATAAAATGTGATTGCATCCACATCGGAAAGTTCTTGAGGCAACCAAGACTTGAAGGGCTAAGATCACAGAGGGAGGAGCTATTGAAAGATGAGTCAACATTCTGCAGCCACATTTTCTCTCATTGCGTAAGGCTGAAAGTCTGCACAAAGTTACAAGCAAAAGCTTACCACTGGGAAGCAGAGAAACCAGAATAGCTTTTGGCCATCCCCCAGAACTGGACAGACAAAAATTGGAGATTTGAGAATCCAGGATTCCAGTGAGAACAGAGGACTAGAGAACAAATCCTGACACATAGCTGATAATTCTTGCAAGATATTTGCCAAATTATGAAGCTGCGTGGGACTAGAGATAAGAAATTAGAGGAATTCTGAAAGCAGTGTTCATCACTCTCACAGTATTAAGGAGATAAGAATAAACGTTCAAATTTTCCAAGGGGAGGGACCTCAGTAAATACATTAGGCTGCCTACCTTCAGCTTATTGGATAGACTCATCAGATAAAGTAATCTGCCCCACAAAGTCTGCCTAGCAGAGGAAATTGTAAACTCACTCTGAAGGAAGACAATATCATCCAGAGCCTTTACTAACTGTTCATACGCAGTGTCTAGCATGGAATAGATATTAAATACATATTAATAAAACATTATCAAGTGTACCAAGAGAGAGTACCAAATGACTGAAATCCAAGAGGAAAAATAGACAATAGAAACAAATTCACAAGTGATTCAGATATTGGAGTTAGCAGAAAAGGACTTTAAAATAAGTACAATTGCTATGTTGAAGGAAACAAATGGAAATTTTTTGTAAATGAATGAAAAGACTCGAGAATGTCACCAGAGATTTGGAATCTTTTGAAAAGAATCCAACTGCAGAATATACATTCTTTTGAAGTGCACATGGAACATTCATCTAGATAGACTATTATGCTGGGACATAAAACAAGTCTCAAATAGTTCCAAAAGATTCAAGTCTTAGAGTATGTTCTCTTACAGAAATAGAAACAAATTAAAAATCAATAAAAATAAGATATCTAGAACATCCCCAAATATTTGGAAATCCAGCAATATATTTCTAAATTACCCAGGAATCAAAAAATAAATTATAACAGAACTTGAAAATATTTTTAATTGAATGACAATAAAAAATAACACATCAAAAATTTTGGTATGCACTTGCATAGCTCATCAGGAAGTTTATAATTTTAAATGCTTATATTAGAAGAAAGATTTCTATTATGATCAAAGTTTTTATATTAATAAGATAGAAGAAAGAGCAAATTAAACACAACTTAAGTAGAAACAATAATAAAAAGAAGTGTATAAATTAATAAACTAGAAAAATAACAAAACCAGAAATTCAATTTCGATAAGATTAATAAAATTTATAACTCCTTTGCAAGAATGATTCACAAAAAGAGAGAAAAATTTATCAATAATAGTAATCAAAAAAGGCCAGACAGATCTTTCAGACATTACAAGTTAACAAGGGAATATTGTGAAAAACTTTATGTAAATAAATTTTGACAACTTAAATGAAAGACAAATTCCTTGGAAAATAAAACTCACCAAAGTGCACACAGGATGATATAGAGAATCTCAATGACTCTAATATCTATCACATATAACAAATATGTATTTTAAAATCTTCCCACCAAAAAACTGGTGAGTTCTATCAAACATTTAAAGAGTAACCAGCACATCCCTGATATCAAAATCTGGCAAAGGAATTACAATATAAGAAAAGTATAGAACAATATCCTTCATGAGCATAGACACAAAAAATCATTAGTAAACTAATTTAGCTAATTTAATCCAGCAATATATGGAAATAAAAATACAGCAAGACCAACTGCAGTTAATCCAGAGAAAGCAAGGTTGCTTTAACATTTGAAAATCTATTTACATTATTCACCATATTAACAGAATAAAGAAGGAAATACACATAATCATCTCAAAAGATGCAGAAAAAGCACTTGGTAAAATTTATCCCCAACTCACAATTTTTTAAATTCTAGCAAATTAGAAATAGAAACAAACTTTGTCAATTTGATAAAGGACAGCTTTCAAAAACCTGCAACTAACATCACTTGAGCTATCCTCCTAAGATCAAGAACACAGCAAGGATGTTTACTCTCACTACTTCTATTCAATATTGTTCTGGAATTCCTAGGCACTGCAACAAGACAAGAAAACGAAATAAAAGCTACAAAGTTCTAGAAAGGAATAATTAAAAGTGACTGTATTTGCATATGGTTATTTACATCGAAAATAATAACGAGTCTATAAAAAAATCACTAGAACTAATAAAGGAGTTCATGAAGCTGATAGACGACAAGGTCAACATTAAAAAATTAACTGTGAGGCCAGCCTGGTGGTATAGTGGTGAAGTTCACGCACTCTGCTTAGGCAGCTGGGGGTTTACAGGTCAGATCCCAGGCATGGACCTAGCACTGCTTGTTAAGCCACTCTATGGTGGCATCCCGCATAAAATAGAGGAAGATTGGTACAGATGTTACCTCAGTGACTATCATCCACAAGCAAAAAGAAGAGGATTGGCAACAAGTTCAGGGCCAATGTTCTCACAAAAAAATAAAAAATAAAAATAACTGTATTACTATATACTAGCAGCAAACAATCGGAAAATGAAATGTTTAAAATTCCGTTTGCAATAATGCCAACAAACATCAAATAGCTAGGAGAAAGTCTAATGAAAGAAGGGCCTCCATGTTGAAAACTATAAAACATTGCCTTGAGAAACTAAAGACGATCTGAGTAAGTAGAGATTGTATATATCAACCATGTTCAGAGACTGGAAGACAGTATTGTTAAGATGTCATATTCAAGGCAATCCATCCATAAAGCTTTCTTTAGAAATTGATGAGCTGATTCTAAAGGAAAAATGCAAAAGACCTAGAATACTGAAAAAAAATCTAAGAAAATTGGAGGAATTACACTACCTGACTTCAAGGCATACCTATGAAGCTCAACTAATCAAGACAGCATGCTATTCACATAAAAGTAGACAGATCTATGGAACAGAATAGAGAGCCCAGAATTAGGCTTATACAGGTCATTATTTTCGGCAAAGGTGATAAAGTTATGTATTCACAAATACAGCTAATTCCTGAAATGGCATACCTACATTAGAGTCCTGATACCAACCGCATTAGGGCACTCTGAAAAGCAAGTATGCTGGACCAAAGTTTTTAGCTTTTCCCAAATTCAATGGATTCCATATTTTGATTGGTAAGAGGAAGCTTTGTGGGTTAAGAATTTTCAAATTGCCAGAAAAAAAAATTTTTTTAAACTCAAACCAAAATGTGAACACCCAAATAGCTTCCCCTTGCAGTTGCTAGAGTCAAATGAAAACTCAGATGAAGTGACACCTATTTGCTTCTGTACAAGCCTATCCCCGTGGTTTGAGTTGGCCTATGCACTTACACCCAGACTCCCTGCCGTTGTCCTTTTGGAGTTAAATACACATTTTTAAACTTAAAAGTCACCTGCAGCCAAGACTAAACCCATGCAGAAGCCATCCTAAAGCTGTCAATGTGCTCACGCCTTTGAGAGAACTACGTGTCCAGGGAAATGAACTGCGCCACTATTTTTACTATCCTTGGTCACAGGGAGATTACAGGGCTCTGATAAAGGAGGTCCCTATTACTCCAAACCCCAGGAGAGCAGGTTTTAATAACTTACCTGTTTACTACTACCCTATAAAATTAGAAATTTTATTACTGAGCAACCTAAATGACCCATCCAGGGCTCAGAGGAATTATTTTTGTGAAATTAGAAACTTTTAGGAGAATAAAAGCAGTTGTGAAAGAATGTTCTAGAATGACAGGACAAAATTTATGATTACAAAAAATACCAGAGGAAAAGCACTTGATTATAAGAAAAGACTAAAGCCCTTAATGACAACTTCAAAGAGTTTCATATTCTCCCTTATGGGATGTTGCCATGAATCTCCACACCTTGCTAATTGTCTCGTAAAACTATTCAATGGTAGACTATGAAACCTAAATTTCTTTGCAAGAAGGGTTTCAGAATAGTTCTGTCTGCTGATGTCCCCTTCAACCAAAAGATTATTAATATAATCAATGATTCTTATAATTAAGCACTACAAACAATTTTTTTCTGGGGCTGGCCTGGTGGTGCAGCGGTTAAATGCGCATGTTCCGCTTTGGCAGCTCGGGGTTCTCTGGCTCGGATCCCGGGTGCGGACATGGCACCGCTTGGCAAGCCATGCTGTGGTAGGCGTCCTACGTATAAAGTAGAGGAAGATGGGCACAGATGTTAGCTCAGGGCCAGTTTTTCTCAGCAAAAAGAGGATTGGCAGCAGATGTTAGCTCAGGGCTGATCTTCCTCAAAAAAAAAGAAAAAAAATTTTTTTCTACAACTTAATGGAATTGACAGTTGGATATCCCTACTAATTTCAATTTGTCTACATTTGATAATGACTCTTGAATTCGTCTAACACTTTACCAACTCCTCGTTTTTCCTTCTACATTCCTGAATACTTCTGCTTTCTAGGTTCCTCTGCAAATTCCTTAATATTTATTAGTATTCCCTAGTATTTATTCTTTAGTTTCCTCCTCTCCCTTTATATTGTCTAGATGATCCCATTAATGAACCTAGTTCAACTCCCATCACCTGAGTGACTCCTAGATTCCTATTTCTAGCCCTAAGCTGTAAAATCCCATTCCTGTGTACCTATTAGACCTGAAAGCCAAAAAGGCATTTCAGACACATTAATCTAGGCAATGAATCCAAAACGATATTCACCTTCCCCTCCAAACTTGCTTTTCCTAAGAGCCAACATTTCTGCATCCAATTGTAAAAGTGAGACTTATGCGTCATCGTGGACTCCTCTATCTCCCTCCTCCCATAAACTAAGGGTAGCCTTATCTCTTCACATGGCAAGGAGTTCCATGTTATGGTTTCTACTTGCTCTTCCAGCTTCATCTCCTTCCTCATTTCCCTAAAACATCTTTTATTTGAACCTCATTCTATGTATACACCATGCACTTGCTTTACTTCTGCTAATTCTCTTTCTTACCTTGCTGAATTACAAACTCCTACAATCTCTCAGCTTTACCTCAAGGGTCTCCTCTGGAACCTCAAAATTTGTTCAATATTATGTTTATTGATAATAGAGCTCAAAGTAACTTTGGTTTGGTACTGGGGACGAATCCTCACATTACTGCTTGTAAGCTAGTAGAACAAATAAGACTACAAATAATTACAATGTAGTTTGGTAAGGACAAGGATGAAATGACCACAGGGTGCTATGGCAGCAGAGGAAGCATATGCAATCATCATGTGTTACCTCTATCAGTTTTGCTTCGGCTGAACCTTCTGGACAAGGAGGAATTTGTCAAGTGGACAAGTTAGGCCAGAGGAAGGTATTAGCTATCAGGGTACACTCTGGTAACTGCTAGTAGGGTGCAGCACACAGGGGAATGGGGTAGGGGGATAAGGCTGCAGAGGGAGGGATCACATTATAAAGACCTCGAAAAAGAAACATCACTAGCAGCCATGTGGAGGACACATTACAGAGGCCAGATCAGAGGCAAGGAAACAATTACGAGGCTACTGCATTATGCCTAGCAAGAAATGATGGCCTTTAAAAAGCAGAAAAGCAGCAGTAGCCAGATGGGAGAGCAGGGTGCAGAAGATTACTACTTATCCTTGTTCCAGATACAAAGTAACATGCATTTAACCTTCATAACAAGCCTAAGAGGTAACGTTCCTATTTTCTCACAAGAGAAAATTCAAGCTCCTAAGGATGTTACTTGCTCAAGACCACACAGCTTACAAGTAGCAGGAGATTCAAACTTCAAACTTGCTCCTAAGTAGCATAAATGTGTCAATATCTCAAATGCATGTCCAGGTATAAATCAACAAACCATGTTTTCATAACTAATTCTGGCCTGCTCGACTTACCAGAATTAAGTCCTAAATAAACTTCCTCTTCCATAGAGAAGCATAGTAAGTGTAGAGAAAGGAGAAATACTCCAGCAGGTTTTGGGTTTCACATCGTAAGATTTTAATATTATTCCAAGCTGTGTACAATTTTACTAGCATATTCAAATTCTAAAGTTATCTTATGGGAATAATTTAGTTACACATTCTCCAATTAATAATCTTGCATGGGGCACAAAGTTTAAAGGTAATCTTATTAGCCTGTAAAATCTTCACTCTGCCTACTTACTCTTACAGTGCTGAACATATTAAAAAATGTATTGACCTAAAAACAACTTGAAGTGAAAATATGCTTAAGATGACATCAATAGTCTTCCTTAAGCAATACAGATTTAATTAGGGAATAAAATATTCACTATTTTTAAATTCATTTCTCTAAGAAACATGCTATATGTATATTATAAAACATGTTTGGAAAACTTTGTAAAATTCAGAGTAACACCTCTAGTAATGAGGTGTTAAAGCTAAGTGAACACAATATTCCTCCAAAGTTTTCCTTTAGCATTCAGTGAATGGATTTCTTATTCTAAGTTACTTTTCTAAAAAAACCCCAAAAAACTAAGGTTTGAAATGATCAATTCCAGAGAAGACATATACCTAACACAAAACTTAACTGACCAAATTGAACTTTATAAATACTACTTAAAAGCAACATAGGTGAGCCCTATTATTTCTTTCATTCTTTAAAGCTTACAAAGGAGAGGGTTTAAGTTGACTAATTTACAACTCCAATGCTTTATTCTTATTATAGTATTACAGATTTATTTGAGACATTAAGAACTCAGGAAGATCTTAACTGCTTTAGGCAAAAAAAGCCCCCTCATATCAAGCGTATTAATGGCAGCCATAAATAAAATGCAGAGGCCAAATGTACAGTAACAACACAGCTGCAAACACTACAAGAAATACACTATACATCCTCAAGCCTTGAGACAAAGATGGCAGACAGGTTCCAACTCATATGTCAAATCCAAAAGATTAAGTGGCCACCTCTAACACAAGATTGGGAGACAATTTGGCCAAAATGGATCAGGAAGGCCTGCCATGGGCACAAGAGTGTGGGAGCCTGTGTGCACTACTCTTGCCCTTGGCCTTATGCTGACAAGGATTTTGTACTGAAATACTTCTGTTTCCATTACGGACAAGGTATTTTTCATGGTTGTTTCACATCAGAAAATGCATCCTGACGTGAAATATAACAAAATATGCAAAATCAAGGGAAACTTTTTTGTTTTTGCTATGTCTGACAAAACAAACAATAAACCTAATATGAGTTTTCTAGAAAACACTATCTAATGGATGGCTTTGGTTAAAATAACCAGGGTTACATTTTTCAAATGCTCTTCTTACTCATCTGGAAAATTCAGGGTTATATATAAATATGTTATATATATATGTATATATATGTGTGTGTACATATATACACACAGTTTTAGGAGAAAACACTAGAATTTCAGCTTGGTATTTTAAATAATGTCAACTATACATGTTTATTTGTAAAACTTCCCATAGTGAAACATGTTACAGTTACCTATAAACATTCATTTTTCACTATTTACAATTTGAATAATTATGGAATGGTTGTATAATGCTGGAACCAACTGGGTTATAGAAAAGTCACACAAACAATATAAATCTGATGCCTTATCCTTTACAAATATGAACTTACTTTCACTTGGTTTTCAAACTGTCAAGTATAAATAGGATGAGGTCAGCAATACTTAAGATGAGGCACTTTAACAATTTTAGTTTACAAAATGTAAAACAAAAAGGCTGTTAGTTTACAAAAACGTAAAACAAAACTCTTAAGATATTAATCTTGGGGCCAGCCAGGTGGTGTAGTGGTTGGGTTCAGCGGTTCCACTTCATCGGCCTGGGGTTCACGGGTTCGGATCCCGGGCACAGACCTACACACTGCTCACCAGGCCATGCTGTGGCAGCGTCCCACGTACAAAGTAAAAGAAGATTCACACAGATGTTAGCTTAGTGACAATCTTCCTCAAGCAAAAAGAGGAAGATTGGCAACAGATGTTAGCTCAGGGCCAATCTTCCTGAGCAAAACAAACAAAAAACAGAAGATATTAATTTTATCCTTAATTTCAGACATGGTTAATCTGAGATGGTCTATATTAAGGAGAGTTACAAACTTTTATTTCTTGCCCTTCTGCCTCCAGTTGACCCAAGGCAACATAACTGAAATACATGATATAGACATCACCACAGGCAGTTATGTGCTTACATACAAAGGAACTAAATATTATCTAATGACTCTAGGGTTTCAGAAAGCGACTATTTTTAACACAAAAACTTCTCCACAATTTTTCCATAAATGTGTATAAATACATTGGTCTCCCAAAGGTAAACAGTATCTCAACCATGTTCTTAGACAAAAATGCCCTCAAATGTATTATTTAAATAACTGAATCAAAATTAATAGTCTTATGTACTCTTTTCAAACACAATTTTTAAAATACTCAGAAATTTAAAAATTAAATTTTAATTTTAAAAAGAGAAATTAAATAATTAAAATTTTACCAATACTTTCCAGATTACAGTTTTGAGATCAAAGAAAAAGTAGTAAGAAACAGATCTTTTGCTTTGCCAGCCTTTTGTGAAAGACCTTTTAAACATATACATTTGGTCAATTCATTGTCAACCTTAAATCATATTCTGTGTATTTACATTGATTATTTTTGAAGTTAAGATAATACATACTTGATTAAAAGATACTAATTCCTGTTGCTTCATGAATTCATAGTACCATATTTTCCCCTACCGTCAGATTTCAACATACCTCCACTAGTACAGAAAATGGCTGACTTGAATTTTTAAGGTCTTTCCAGAAAGATTAAAATCTGTGGTCCCATTAACTAACAGTTTAGGTGAAAACAGTTAAATTTCATTTAACTTGTGTTTATTTCTGGTAGTTTATAATTTGAGTAATTTCTATTGCCCAGATACCCAAATGCTGTTTAATAAACATATGAGTTAGTACTCATTTGAACACAGTTACCTGTTCCAAGCCCATTTATCAAAATCACTTGCTCTGTGTGTGTGTGTGTGTGTGCATATGAACACACACACACTCCTTAATTCCCTAAAAGAGTTTTGCTCCTCTAAGGAGAGAAACTGGCTTTTGATCAATATGCTACCAGACACTTAAGTCTCTTCTAAGGTCAAAAGTTGGCCAATTTTCAAATAAATGGAAAGAGAACACACTTATTTAGAATGACAAAAATTGAGCTTGGCAAAAGTAGTGACTTTTATTTACAATTGCATGTATCAAGATTACAATAGAAACACTAGTGATATCATCTGAACAAAAGCAATGATTTATTGGTAATGGCAATGAATGGAATATTGACAGTCTCTGGCGAGAATCAAGCAATTATCCAGGAGCTGTAGATCTGATTGCAACATGGTCTTCCAGTGTCTTTTGTACCTTAGTGGCTTTCACCTTTTTTGCCAACTACCTAGAAAAACAAAAATAACTTTTATATAATCTTATTGATGTAGAAATATGGGATATTTTCAAAATAATATTACTAATTGGTAATCATCTTTAAAACCTGGTATTAATTTTCATCTCTGCATTTCTTTGGCATGCAGTGTATTTTCATTGTTGAAGCAAACTGTGTCCCTCCCTCCCCTCCCAGCCTCAAGAAATTAAAAATAAAACACATGCAAGCTATTTCTGGTTTCCCACACTGTTTTAAGAAAAAGTAATACAATTTTTCAAAACAAGGTTAACAGTTTAGAGAAGTTAATAAAAAAATGATGCTATATAAGTAAAACATATTGGGCATACCTATTTTTAGGCAATTAGAAATCAAATGTCAATCACAAAATAATCTAGAATTAAGATTATGCTAAACTTATGTCTTCATGCCCAAGATGACAGGTTTCTACACTTTTCTCTCAGTATGTAGACATGCAATGAAAACAGATTAAAAATGATTAATTTTGCTTAGTTTCTATTTTTAAAACACCCTGGTTGCTACAAACGTACTATTAAAAAATATAAAGAATAAATCTTGTTTCTGTCAATGATTAGAAAATTTCTCTACTGCAGTGGCTTAAAAAACATCCTACTTGCTATAAATGTGGCAAAAAAAATGTAAAGAGTAAACTTGGTTTCTACCAACAGATTTAGAAAATAAAGCTTCTGCAGGAGTGTTCTATAACTATGTTCTGATTGAATACTTTACTTCAAATCTAAAGGTTATCAATAGATACTGTATTCTCATAGCAGAAATGCCTCTAAAGAAATCTACTCACAAGCTATTGAATATATATTTGTATACAAAAAGATTTCTACGTATATTTGTAAACGTAATTTTCATACTTTATATTGATTCTGTTCTAAATAGCAGTGTGCCTGACTAAAGCAAGACTCATAAAGGTCTTCAGTACATGTCTGGTCTAAATCAGAACATGCCTGGGTCAATGTCATTCATGAGGGAAGATTATAGAAACCTTTTCCACTGAATTCCCAATTACATGATGCTAGAAATACTATTTTCCCCACCTTGAGGAAAACCACTTTTATTACTTTGAAAGAACTCCTCTCTGATCGAAAGAAATCATGTGTTAGAAAGTCCAAAAAGCCAGAAAGATGAAAGAGATAGTTTCATAAAAGAGTATGTGGATGAAAATAAGAAATTTAGGTTTTCAGAGCCAAGGGGAGCCTTCTTAAGAAAGAAGGGGAGGTGGCATTATTTGTATCACAAATAAATTTAAGCAGATAAACACTGAAAGCATTATTCATCATTATATCACTTGGGAACACGCAAAACACAGAGCTATTAGATTAAGCAAAAGAAAACAAAAACAACTAATATTAAAAATTAAAATTTTAGCAGATGTGATACAGAAGACACAAATCTGCATACTGTTTCACAGGTTGATAACTCTCAACTTGCCAATGTGTACTCTCTGTAAAAAAGAAGAAATTCAGCATTCCAATATGGATTTTTCTCACCCCAATGGTAAAGCACTTTTATTCATTTTTAAGGCTTTATATTACACCTCAGACAAGCAAAAGTCTAGGTACATCAAAATTAGATGCCAAAAAGAGTCCAGTGATCTTCTATGTTAATATTTTAACCCAGCCTAACATTCAGTCCATAAGACTTTCAACTGGCCTTTAGCTCACTTGGGTAGGCAAAGCAGAGGACACGCCCACAATTAATCAGCAAAAAAGCTTCTGGCCAACAGTTCTAATGAGAAAAGAAAACTCACATCTCTCAACTACAGCCTAATCAATATATCATACTAGTACTGGTAAAAAAGAACTTGAGGAAACTGTTCATATTGATTTCCAAAATGATTCTATAGTTCCTAAAAAACAAAATTTAAACTTTAGATTGGATTAAAACATTATCCAACAAATAGTTAAATCTGAAAGCATTTACAACAACGTAAGTTTTGTAGCAGTATTATTTCTCAAAATGTAGTACAAAATTTAATATGAGACGGAGAAAGTTAAAAAAATAACAAGTCGGGGGAGCAACATGGTATGGTAATGAAATTAAAGCACACCTAGTTGCAAGCCCAAAACAAAACCAAAACAAAACAAAAGGCCAATTGAGAAACATGACTAGAATGTGATGTGAAGAGAGAGATGGTTGAGGAAATCTAGGTAACAAGGCTGATCCAGATGACAGAAGCTGTAGAAATCTTGCACCAGCAATGGCGAGAACATGGGAAGGGTGAGAGCAGACAGGTGCTAGATGAGCAGAGAAGCAAGGAGGGGAGTAGAGTGAGATAAGGCCAATCTTTATATTACTTCATTTTAAAAAATCTTCTGTTTTTAGTTCATTTGAGTTGGATTAAAAAAGCTGAAAAATAAACAGACAGAAATGTTACAAAAATAGCTGATACGGTGAACGGCCAGTTTAGAAGTCTATTTTTATTACAGTGATAGAAAATCTGCTCTGCTTTTCACATGCACCTCATTCCTTAAAAAGCAGAAGTCCCTTCAATTTTGCTCATTTTTGTACACTTACATTTTATTACTTTTGTATTAAAATAAAGCAACCCATGTAAAGAGCCTATTTTAGCAAAGAAAACATCTACTTCCAATTCAGATGGCAAGCTTCTCATGCTGAAACACAAAGAATCCATTTACAACTACAAACAGCCTAAGTGTATATTATAATCTGTGCACAATGCCCATACGAGCCAAAACCAGACAAGTGGAAGGTGTGTACTAGTCTATCAAATCTTAAAAGTATAACCTAATAAAATGGTAATAGCATGCAAGGTGGTCTAAGATTTCTATCCACATCCAAGATTCATCAGCTTTACCTTAGCTTCTGCCATCTTAGCGACATAAGGAGAAGGTCAATGACATTCTCAAAGCTAAAATTATCTAAAAACAACTCATACAACATAAAAACGTAAACTGAAAATGCTAATTGTATTTTATCATTCATTAACCTATTTTATATGGCTCTCTTCACTACACAAAAAGGTATCAAAACTTTCCTGTCGTGATAAAGTACATACCAAATCTATTTTGAAATTTTAAATTCTAATTACTATGGGTTCCCTTTAAAATTCAGACTAAATAAAGGGAAAGAAGTGCTGTACTTGACCTGTCCTTGAATGAGTCGGGCACCTTCCCACTTTCATACCCAAATTCCATTTCTCCATTCCACCTGGAGTGCCCACTGCTATCTTTTCCTCTATCCATTTCTACTCTCAAAATTTAGTTCAAGGCCCTCTTTCTCCACAAAATATTCTCATGCTTTCTCACCCATTTTGGGGAAGAAGGAAATATCACTGGGCTGGGAAGCTAGAAGAGAGAGAATACTCTGTGGAGGAAGAGAACCTTGAACTAAGCTTTGATTAATTTTGATTAACTTTCCAAATGTTTTGCATTATACTTCAAGAATATAAACTCGATATAGACAAGGATCATGACTGTACCTAGAATAGTAATATAGAGACAAGTCCCATACATGTATTTGTTATTTCCTTCACTAGAAACCAAACTCATTTATAACTTCTAACCAGTGACTCTATCCATACAAGGACCAAACCAGCTAATTGCAGTTAAACATAAACTAATTTTTTTTTGCAATTTTCCTACATTGAAATTGCTGATTTAGCATAATACAAAAAAAACACTGAAATATTAGCTTACTTTTGAGGAATAACCCTACAGGGCAATGAATGACACAAGCAGAACAAATCTCATTCAGAAACTATTAAAAGGAAATGTAATATTAACGTACATAATAAAATAATTCAACCAATTAAAATTTATCAAACACTAAAGCAAGCGACTAAGAAATCCAGAACACCAAAAAGGGAGTCCATTATAGTATTAAATTATTCTCGCAGCAGTTCTCAGTGTGGTCCAGGCTGGGGGTCCCTAAGACTCTTTCACGAAGTCTTCAAGGTCAAAACTATTTTCATAATAATGCTCAATTGTTATTTGCCTTTCTAACTTTCATTGTCTCACAAGTGTACAATAAAGTTTTCCACAGGCTACATGACCTGTGACAGCAAAAGTGAGTGAATGCAGAAGCAGATATGAGAATGAGATGATTCTATTAACTAGACAGTAAAGAAATTGATAAAAGTATAAAACAATGCTCCTTTTCTCACTAAATTGGTTTTGTCTTGGAAAATATGTATTTTAATTTAAAAATATTATTTGTGTTAACATATGAGCTTATTATTTGTAAATATAAATTTAAATATTTTTAAATTTATTTTTAATTTCTTAAATGTTAAAACATTAGATAAATATACCCCACATAAATAAAAGTTCTTTTTTGGCCTTTAATAATATTTAATACTGTAAAGGGGTCCTGAGACCAAAAAGTTGAGAACTATTGCTTTACAGTAATTTTAAATCAGGTAAAAAACTATTTAGTTAAATGAACAAATAGCCAAAATATAAAACAAACACAAATACTCTCAAGCAAGAAAGGTCTAACACTTGTGCTATACCAAAGACAGTCCAAAAAAGGTAGTCTGGTAGTCAAAAAAGAGAAAAACGGGGTGGGAGGCAGGATGTTAAAAACAAAGAGGTGAAGACAGATTCTCAGATGGACAATATTAATGCACATTAGAAAAACTATAACCGAATGGCAGGTTGGTAAGAAGATGAACAAGAGAGAGTAGTGATTACTTAGAGAAGAAAACAGAAATCACATAGCATAAGTTGAGATGAGACACAGAAACTAGAGACAAATTAATCTATGAGGAAATAATGGGATTTAGAGCAATAGATTTTATGAAAAGATTAAGCTAACAAACTATGCAAGGCACAAGAAAAGTAAAATCCAATGGCATTTAATTCAAACGAGCAAACTAACAAAGCAGGCAGCCAAAAACATCTCTGCTGCTCACACATTTTCCCAGCACAGCATATTTCATATCATAAAAACGTAGATGTTTAATCTCTGCTTCTTCTGACCTGTCATTATACATATGTCAAACACTTGACATGACTGATCTAAGTACCTAATTGTTCCTACAGCTCCCAAAAGTGAATTATACCATGAGACAGTAAGACAGTAGTTGAAAAATGACCAGTTAAACTATCTATTGTCAGGTTATCAATTTTGTCAAAACAGCATACAATTTTACAAGCTCATCCACCATTACGCAATTTTATGAATTCTTCTGTAATTGAATTAAAATTAGATCTATAGATACCACTAAAAGAAGTAAGTTTTCAGGATGTTCCACTGCTCTAACTCCCCAAACTGGGGTCTAAATTGTTAAGCTGGGTGCCTCTTCCTCCATGTGCCAGCAGCCCTAGGGAAACTCTTCCTCTCTCATAATAACCTCAAGTCCTAGATTCTGCTACAGGCAGCTATCAGAAACACAGTGATACCTACATCTCCTGTGCTGCGGCACGTTTCATCTGTGTATAGCAACTGGGTTCTGTGCTGATAAAGCTCTCAGTGGTACTTCTATGACCTGTGGTTGTATATTTTAAGAGTCACCCTAAGAAAGTGTTACCAATTAGAAGTAGTTCCACGAATGTACAAAATGTTCTCATTCCTAAAGTTCCCATGTACCTTACAAATTCTTTGCAAACCTTAGGACTGTGTCCTCAAAAAAAAAAAAATTAAATATATAAAAATAAAACCTGACTGTTCACTGAAAATTTGTTTGCTGAAATGTTCTTTCAGCACACAGACATGGTTTGAAAGCATTTCAGAGTAGTA
Organism: Equus quagga; assembly: GCF_021613505.1. NCBI lineage: Eukaryota > Metazoa > Chordata > Mammalia > Perissodactyla > Equidae > Equus > Equus quagga. Next base: position 20,001,416 of record NC_060275.1, on the reverse strand, counting down.
AAACTGAGTCCACTCTTTTTGACCAAAATTATTCAAGTCATTTTAAGTATGCTTTCATCAGAATAATCATAACCTTAATGTAGCAAAGTTCTTAAAAACTGACTAATAATAATGATTTAACTTACTTCTATTTTTCCATTATTCCTAACTACTTTCTGTAACCAAACAATTATTCTTACCCTCTTATTTGGATGCCATTCATTAACAGACACTATTATCAGCAGGACTTACCATTTTTTATTACAGATTTCTTTTAGTTGGATATTTAAAAATGTGATTAGGAGAACTTACTGTCCTAGTTTAACTTTCAAAATTTCATGACACGATATCATTTTGGTCTTTACGAAATTATTTCTTTAAAACTGTATTTTTACTTCTAAGCATCATTCAAACAAACTTACTCGTTTGAAGTCATTCATATTTGTTGCCTGGACTGGAGTACCAATAAAAGTAAAATATGAAATTCTTGTTGTTTCTTCTTCACCTTGATTGGACTGAACAAATATCTACCAAAAAAAAAAAAATTTACATTAACAATTACAATTCTTTTTTCACAAACATGTTTTAAGATTGATTTCCTTATATTATTAATAAAAATGCCCTCCATTCTTTTTTTTTCCTTAAAGATTGGCACCTGAGCTGACATCTGTTGCCAATCTTCTTTTTTTTGCCTTTCTTCTCCCCAAAGCCCCCCAGTACACAGTTGTATATTCTAGGTGTAGGTCCTTCTGCTTGTGCTATGTGGGACCCCACCTCAGCATGACCTGATGAGCGATGCCATGTCCACACCCAGGATCCAAACCAGCGAAACTCTGGGCTGCCGAAGCAGAGCACACAAACTTCACTCAGCCATGGGACCGGCCCCTGCCCTCCCATCTTTTTAAGGATGAATCCAAATTACATTTAGACTTGGTACTCCTACAGAACTACTGATTCCACTATTTGCTCTGCTATTCTCACCCTCTCCAGGGATGTCATGGCAAGACACCCAGACATACAAGAAGTTCCTGACAATTTAGTGTAGTCGTGGGAGGGGTCATAATTAAATTCTTTACAGAGAATGAATGTTAAGAGAGTATGAAATTCATGATTACAATGCGCAGATCAGTGTTGAAATTTTATTAAGATTGTAGTTTTTCACTGAGGAAAATTTCTGTAGTTATATTCTTTCTGATACTCACTCATTCACTGTATTTCCAAGGATATTAAGAGGGAAAAAGTATTGGAAATCATCTGCTAAAAAGATACTACAGCCTGCATATTTTTCTAAGCTTGATTCTTTATTTCTATTTAAGAACTAGCCTGGGTATGTTAGGAGACAGAAGTTTTACTCACAGATCCTTTTTCGATATATAGAAATTAATTTTATTTGCTCCATTTTTTAAAACACAATACTTTAGATGCTGTCTGCTTAAGAACATTGCTTCTCTGGATTTGGACAACATACTTCTTTCATTCTCAAATGGCATTCATGAATTTTTATTGTTATTATAGGCAACCACACATTCATCTCAAACTGAGATTATCAATTAGAAACTCCAAATCTTTACGTAGACTACTAAATAAGCTCTCCATTCATTTATTTGTAATGCTCTCTAAATCTAAGCAAAAGGTTATATTTACACTTTTGAAATTCATGTACTGGGGGTGGGGTGGCCCTCTGCAGGAACACCTTCACTCTCCAAGTTCCCTCACAGCCCATGGGAAAGTCCCACACAGAGGTGGCTAATGTATTGCAGGGGTGTCTTCATCAAGCCAGTACCCCAGGACAGCAGAGAGTGAGAGCAGAGCGAGAAGAGCCCTGGGATCATGCAGGCAAAAGAAAGTGCCCCTCTCACCACCTGGCACTCAAGCTCAGCCGGTGGGCCACAGTGCCAGCATGTAGGATAGAAAAGCAGCAGCAGCTGTGATCGAGCGAGCTAGGGTCGCGGCAGGCTCAGAATATATAGCTTTTGACCCCTACCCTGTGGGAACAGGTGGAATCTGCAACCAAATACTATCACAATGCAGAGGGACAAATCCACATCATCAAACAGTATGAAAAAATATATTAACACTCCAGACTAGCAGGAAAATGACAAACAGCTAGAAATCAATCCTGAAGGCACAGAAATTTATAATCTAAATGACAGAGAATTCAAAATAGCTATGATAAAAAAACTAATGAGTTACAAGAAAATACAGATAGACGGTTCAATGAAATCAGGAACTTCACAAAATAGATTGAAACTATAAGGAAAAATCAATCAGAAATGTTGGAGATGAAAAACAAAGGATGAGATAAAGAAAAATCTGGACTCCCTGAATAACACAGCTACTATTATGGAGGAGAGATTCAGCAGTAGGGAAGACAGAAATATAGAACTGCTTCAGGTGGAGGAGGAAAGAGAACTAAGAGTAAAAAGAAGAAAATTCTCCATGAAATATCTGACTCAATTAGAAAACGCAACATAAGGATTATAGGTAATCCAGGGGAAGAAGAGGAGAATGGAGCAGAAAGCTTGTTGAAAGAAATAACAGCTGAAAACTTGCCAAACATGGGGAAAGACCTGCAAATACAAGTGAAGGAAGCTAACAGATTTCCTAATTATATCAATGTAAAAAGACCTTCTCCAAAGCATATAGTAGTAAAGCTAGCAAAAGTCAATAACAAAGGAAAAATATGAAGGGCAGCAAGACATAAAAAAAAACTTACAAAGGAACCCCTATCAGGCTTTCAGCAGATTTCTCAGCAGAAACCTTACAGGCTAGGAGAGAGAGGAATGATATATACAAACTTCTGAAAGACAAAAACTTTCAGTGAAGAATACCCTATCCAGTGAAAATACCCTTCAGATATGATGGAGAAATAAAACTTTCACAGATAAACAAAAGCTAAGGAAGTTCATCACAACAAGAACCCCACCACCTACAAGAAATGCTCAAGATGGGCCTCATACCTGAAAAAAACAGGAAACAGTTTATGAAGCCTTGAGCAAGGACAGAAATAGGTAGACAAAAATCAGAAAATTGCAGATCTCTATCAGAACAGGATAGCAAACAGTTTTATAACGTTAAAGATAGAGGGAAAGAAAACACCAAAAATAAATCTAATTTTATCATTTTAAGCACAAACTCACAAGACAAAATTGAATAAGCTGTGACAATAATAACTTAGAAAGGGACAGAATCAGCTTAGTCTAAGGAAATAAGAGGATAAGAGAAAATGGACTATCTCATCTAGGAGATTTTTTTATACAAACCTCATGGTAACCACTAAACAAGTAACCAGAGCAGAGACACAAATGATAAATAAAGACAAAACTAAGAAAACCATCACAGAGAACTACCAAACTGAAGTGGTAGTCTGAAATACATGAGACGAGAAAAAAGAGAAAATGCAGAAGAACCAGAAAACAAGCAATAAAAATGGCAGCATTCAGCCCTCATATATCAATAAGCACTCTAAATGTAAATGGATTGAATTCTCCAATCAAAAGACAGAGAGGCAGGATGAATTAGAAAACAAGACTCAACAATGTGCTGTCTGCAGGAAACAGATCTCAGCTCTAAAGACAAATACAGGCTCAGAGTGAAGGGATGGGAACACAATACTCCAAAGTAATGGAAAACAAAGAAAGCAGGTGTTGCCAAACTTTTATCAGACAAAGTAAACTTCAAAACAAAAAAGGTAGTGAGAGACAAAGGGGGACAGTATATAACGATAAAAGGGACACTCCACCAAGATGACATACACTTATAAATATATATGCAATGCACCCAACATATGGGCACTGAAGTACATAAAGCAACTACTAACAAACCTAAAAGGAGATATTAACAACAACACAGTAAGATCAGGAGACATTAATACCAGACTTACATCAATGGATAGATCATCCAGATAGAAAGTCAACAAGGAAATAGTGGATTTAAATGAAAAACTAGACCACATGGACTTAATAGACACACATATATAGAACACTCCACTCAAAAACAACAGAATACACATTCTTCTCAAGTGCACATGGAATATTCTCAAGGACAGACCATACGTTGAGAAACAAGGCAAGCCTCAATAAATTTAAGAAGATTAAAATCATATCAAGCAGCTTTTTGGACCATAATGCTATGAAACAAGAAATCAACTACAAGAAAAAAGCTGGGAAAGTGACAAACATGTGGAGACTAAACAACATGCTAATGAACAACCAATGGATCATGGAGAAATCAAAAAGTATCTGGAGACAAATAAGAATTAAAATAGACCATACCAACTCAAATGGGACGCAGCAAAAGCAGACCTAAGAGGGAAATTCATAGCAATACAGGCCCACCTTAACAAACAAGAAAAATCTCAAACAAGCAATCTTAAACCACAGCTAACAGAATTAGAAGAAGAATAAACAAAGTCCAAAAATACACAGAAGGAGGGAAATAATGAAAGAGCAGAAATAAATAAAACTGAAGCAAACAAAAAAGGATCAATGAAACAAAGAGCTGTTCTTTGAGAAGATAAAAATTGACAAACGTTTAGCAAGACTCACTAAGGAAAAAAAGAGAGACGGCTCAAATAAATAAAATTAGAAATTAAACAGGAGAAATTACAATGATACCATGGAAATACAAAGGGTTATAAGAGGATACTATGAAAACCTATATGCCAACAAATTGGACAATCTAGAAGAAGGGGATAAATTCTTAGCCTCATACGATGTCCCAAAACTGAACCAAGAAAAAATAGAGAATCTGAATAGACCAATCACAAGTAAAGAGATCGAAATAGTAATCAAAAACCTCCCCCAAAAAAGCCCAGGACCAGATGGCTTCTCTGGAGAATTCTACCAAACATTCAAAGATTTAATCCCTATCCTTCTCAAACTATTCCAGAAAATTGAGGAAGAGGAACACTTCCTAACACATTCTACGAGGCAAATATCACCCTGATACCAAAGCCAGACAAGGACAATACAGAGAAGGAAAATTATAGGTCAATATTGCTGGTGAACACAGATGCAAAAATCTTCAACAAAATATTGGCAAACCAAATACAATAATACATTAAAAAGATCATACACCATGACCAAGTGGGATTTATATCAGGGACACAAGGATGGTTCAACATCCAAAATCAATCAACGTGATACACCACATTGACAAAATGAGAGATAAAAACCATATGGTCATCTCAACAGATGCAGAAAAAGCATTTGACAAGATCCAACATCCATTTATGATAAAAACGCTCAATAAAATGGGTATAGAAGGAAAATACCTCAATGTAGTAAAGGCCATATATGACAACCCACAGCCAATACCATACTCAATGGGGAAAAACTGAAAGCCATCCCTCTGGGAACAGGAACAAGAGAAGGGTGTCCACTCTTGCCACTCTTATTCAACATAGTACTGGAGGTTTTGGCCAGAGCAATTAGGCAAGAAAAAGAAATAAAAGGAGTCCAAAGAGGCAATGAAGAAGTGAAACTCTCACTGTTTGCAGACCACATGATTTTATATATAGAAAACCCTAAAGAATCCATAGGAAAACTATTAGAAATAATCAACAACGACAGCAAAACTGCAGGGTACAAAATAACTTAAAAAGTCAGTTGCATTTCTATACTCTAATAACGAACTAACAGAAAGAGAACTCAAGAATACAATCCCATTTAGAATGGCAACAAAAAGAAAATATCTAGGAATAAATTTCACCAAGGAGGTTAAAAACCTATACAATGAAAACTATAAGACACTATTGAAAGAAATCAATGATGACATAAAGAAATGGAAGGATATTCCACACACATGGATTGGAAGAATAAACAGAGTTAAAATGTCCATACTACCTAAAGCAGTCTATAGATTCAATGCAATCCCATTCAGAATCTCAATGACATTCTTCACAGAAATAGAACAAAGCATCCCAAAATTCATATGGGACAATAAAAGACCCTGAATAGCTAAAGCAATCCTGAGAAAAAAGAACAAAGCTGGAGGCATCACAATTCCGGACTTCAAAATATACTACAAAGCTATTGTTATCAAAACAGCACAGTACTGGTACAGAAACAAGCACACAGATCAATGGAACAGAGGTGAAAACCCAGAAATAAAACCACAAGTCTATGGACAGCTAATCTTCAACAAAGGGGCTAAGAACATACAATGGAGAAAAGACAGTCTCTTTAATAAATGGTGTTGAGAAAACTGGGAAGCCACATGCAAAAGAATGAAAGTACACCACTATCTTATGCCAACCACAAAAATTAACTCAAAATGGATCAAACACCTGAAGGTAAGACCTGAAACCACAAAACTTCTGGAAGAAAATATAGGTAGTACACTCTTTGACATCGATCTTAAAAGGATCTTATTGAATACCATGTCTTCTCAGACAAGGGAAATAAAAGAAAAAAACAAGTGGGACTTCATCAGACTAAGAAGTTTCTGCAAGGCAAAGGAAACCAAGATCAAAACAAAAAGACAACCCACCAACTGGTAGAAAACAATTGCAAGTCATATATCTGACAAGGGGTTAATCTCCATTATACATAAAGAGCTCACACAACTGAACAACAAAACAACAAACCACCCAATCAAAAAATGGGCAGAGAATATGAACAGACATTTCTCCAAAGAAGATAGGCAGATGGCCAATAAGTACATGAAAAGATGTTCGACATCACTAATCATCTGGGAAATGCAAATCAAAACTACCCTAAGATACCATCTTACACCCAATAAAATGGCTATAATCACTAAGACAGAAAATAACAAATGTTGGAGAGGTTGTAGAGAAGGAACCCTCATTCACTGCTTGTGGCAATGCAAACTGGTGCAGCCACTATGGAAAACAGTATGGAGATTTCTCAAAAGAACTAGAAACAGAAATACCATATGACCCAGCTATCCCACTACTGGGTATGTATCCAAAGAACTTGAAACCAACAATTCAAAATGACTTATGCACCCCATATTCATTGCAGCATTATTCACAATAGCCAAGACATGGAAGCAACCCAAGTGCGCACTGACTGATGACTGGATAAAGATGTGGTGTATATATATACAATAGAACACTACTCAGCCCTAAAAAAAAAAAAAAGAAGACAAAATCATCCCATTTGCAAGAACATGGATGGACCTGGAGGGTATTATGTTAAGCAAAGTAAGCCAGATAGACAAAGACAAACATCAGATGATTTCACTCATATGTGGAAGATAAACAAACACTTGGACAAAGGGAACAGTTCAGTGGTTACCAGGGGAAGAAGCTGGGGGGAGGGCACTGGGCATGAAGGTGAGCACATATATAGTGGCACACAAGTAATAACGTACAACAGAAATTTCACAATGTTGTAAACTAATAACGCAATTTAAAAGAATCTGAAAACACACGCACACACACACAAAAAATGGTGTTGGGAAAACTGGACAGCCACATGCAAAAGAATGAAAGTAGACCATTATCTTTCACCATACACAAAACTTAACTCAAAATGGATCAAAGACTTGAAGATAAGACCCGAAACCATAAAAGTCCTAGAAGAAAATATAGGCAGTACACTCTTTTGACATTGGTCTTAGCAGGATCTTTTCAAATACCATGTCTACTCGGACAAGGGAAACAAAAGAAAAAATAAACAAGTGGGACTTCATCAGACTAAAGAGCTTCTGCAAGGCAAAGGAAACCAGAATCAAAACAAAAAGACAACCCACCAACTGGGAGAAAACATTTGCAAATCACATATCCAACAAGGGATCAATCTCCAAAATATATAAAGAACTCACACAACTGAACAATAAAAACAACCCAATTAAAAAATGGGCAGAGGATACGAACAGACGTTTTTCCAAAGAAGATACACAGATGGCCAAGAGGTACATGAAAAGATGTTTGACACCACTAATCATCAGGGAAATGCAAATCAAAACTATATGAAGATATCACCTTATACCCATTAGAATGGCTATAATCACCAAGAAAAAAATTACAAATATTGGAGATGATGCGGAGAAAAGGGAACCCTCACACACTGCTAGCTGGAATGCAAACTGGTGCAGCCACTATGGAAAACAGTATGGAGAGTTCTCAAAAAATTAAAAATAGAAATACCATACAACCCAGCTATCCTACTACTGGGTATTTATCCAAAGAACTTGAAATCAACAATTCAAAGAGACTTAAGCACCCCTATGTTCACTGCAGCATTATTCACTATAGCCAAGAAGTGGAAGCAACCCAAGTGCCCGTCAACTGATCACTGGATAAAGAAGATGTGTTATATACATCCAATGGAATACTACTCAACCATAAAAAAGACACAATTGTCCTATTGGTTACAATATGGATGAACCTTGAGAGTATTAATGTCAAGTGAAATAAGCCAGAGAAAGACAAATACCATATGATTTCACTCACATGTGGAAGATAAACTAAGACACGGACAAGGAGAACAGTTTAGTGGTTACCAAAGGGAACAGCATTGGGGGGTGGACACAAAGGGTGAAGGCGAACATTTATATGGTAACTGACAAATGATAATGTACAACTGAAATTTCACAATGTTATAAACTATTATGACCTCAATAAAAAAAAATTCATCTACTTAGTTTGATTAGACTTTCTGATCAAAACTGTCATTTCGATTTTAACGTTATCAACAAAAAAGTGACAGCCATGTTTTCTGTGTCTTAAGTCATTGACTAAAATTCTGATTGAGACAGGACACAGGATGTAGAGACTTGAGTCTATTACAAGATAACTGCACTCAGAGATTCTCAATGACAGAGGAGATTACATCAGGATGTCTGGGTTGAAAGGGCTTTTTCCAACAAATAAATGCCTTCCTCCCATCACTTAAGAAACAGGTGAGGATACGTTACAAATACAAGTATGGTCAGGAAAATATTTTATAACCAGTCTTCTAGTTTAATATAACCATTTTCTTCAATTTCATTTGGGTAGAACATTTCAAATACTGAAAACTCAATTTAATTATAACCCTTCATCTTACTACTAACGACAGTCCGTGAAACTCCACTGAAAACCCCCTAAGGACACGTGCTACAGCATTCTTCTAATTTACAAAAACAGAATCATTCCATTAAAACAAAGAAATCACATTAGTTTGGCAAGACTTCTTCTCAGTGAATGTGCTGGCTCCTAACTCTTTTTCTAGGTGTTCTATGATTCTCTTCTAACCTTCCTGCCTCCCCCTCTGAAGGACTGGGCTGGGGGGGGGGGCGGGGGCAGGGAGCATGTGCTGGGTTTCAATACTAAAATTCACAAAAGCAATTAATAACTGCTAGGAAGAAGCTGACAATATAAATTAAGACGATGTAAAATTATCTTTTTAAAAAGTCATTTTTACTGAGATCATGACCATTGCACTATTAAAAACTCTATGTTCTAGAAAAGTTAATTGGATTTTTACAATGTATCATCACTCATCACCAGGTATGAAGGATAAAGCAGGAATATCTTCAGTGTAAGTATAAAAGTTCTAGAATAAACTTTTAACAAAAGTTGCCAAATACATATAAAATAAATAAACTGCTAAGTCCACAAATTTTTAAAAATTAACTTGTCCTGTCTCTTTCGGGCATATAGATAATTAAAAAGAAGAAAATTTAATTAGCTTATTATTCATTTCAAACCAAGTGGACAAATAACTACTTTAAAGGATCATTTAGAATCACCTACACCATGAATTATAACCCACAAACTCATGAAATACATCTGGATAAAATGCTACTTACAGTTACACTGTTAACATTCTGAAACTTAACATAACGAAGTGGGACAATGCCATCTTCTTTAATATCATCCTCTGTTAGTTCCAGAGCTTGAGTTGGTTCACTTCTTTCTGCCTCTTCAAAATCCATAGATCGAGGTAGATTGATAAAAATTTTTACGTATTTAGGACCCTGACCTATAAAACGGTAGAATAAAATTAAATGCTAAAAACTACAAACATACAATACTTCTTCCCTTTATCATTACATTCACACTATACAGACACACATACACACATACCTGCATATATACACCTTTGTAGACCTCTATCTTTAGAAATTGTAAGAAAGTCAGTATTTTTATAGCCGTTTTGGTTTTTTCAATAGACATTTACTGGTATACCCCTTGGCCTGAAAGCATTATACTAAGTACTAGGAATACTAGACTAAAACACATACATACATATACATGTACATACACATACAGAGTTCTCAGCTTCAACTACAAAAAACATACTATGATAAATGCAACGCTACTAGTGAAGAGGTACAGGGAGGGAGGCAATGGAGTCTGACAGTATATGGATGTTAACAAAAGTTTCATAAATGAAGTAACATTTGAGCTGGGTCTTGCAAGTGCCAACAACTGGTACAGTTTGTTAGTTAGGAGGAAAGCGTTATCTGTGACAACATTTAGCCAAAAGGAAATGAATTATACAAACTACCAAATTTCATCTTAGGGATTAGGATGTGCTCAGTGGTAAGAGCACTTTTATAGAATGTCTTAGGTCCTTTAACTTCATGGCATAGTCTAAGGTCCCTATTCTATGGCTGATTAAGGAATCTTAAATTATCACATTGCTTAAATACTCACTCTACAGCATTTTCTTTTCAAATACTTTGTATTTTCAGAATAAAGGTACAATTTTATAAATGAAAAATCACGAATACATGAAAACTTAGAATAACAAATGAGAAAGGATCTGATAAATAGGGTGCTGGCTGTTTCTCCCAATCAATTAAAAAAAAAACAAAAACAAAAAAACACTCTAGTCCGCCCCCACCCATCCCCTCAACAAAAAAACCTCAACAGACACATTAAAAAAAGGGAGGGGTGAATAAAAAATATTCTTATTTAGTAAAAAAAAAAAAAAAGAAATGCCAGGTCTGCACAATCATGTTTTCAGCATCCTAATATGTAGAAAGAAGATGAAATTATTAATTGAGCATAAATAGGAAGATCTAGAGCCTCAGTTTTATCATCTAAAAGAGGAGTTTGAAATAAATGTCTCCCAGTTCTGATCCTAAAAAATGGCTGCTTTGAACTTAGAGTTTTAGAGTAATAGTTGCAGGAAAGGGTTCAGTAGTTTTCAGATTAAGAGGGAACTTAAATCCTAAAATAAAAAACTTTAGAATTAAGATAAAAGTTTCCATTTTTTTGCCTTCAGTCCCTAATAATCTCATATTATTTGTCCATTCATTCATATCCTTGCTTTGCTCCAAAAATAATTTTACTCTTTCCCAAAACAAGGAATATCTACCTTTATTTAATAAAAAGTTTTAAACATGTGCTAACAGGTCTACAGAGCAGAAAGTTAGTTTAAAGAAAAGCTGTTCCTTACTCACCATTATCTGGCCCTTGAAATTTCATTGAATAAAGCTTAACAGGTTGATTGAATGCTACAGTAATAAGTAGCTGTGAAGAAAAGAGTTTCATTTTAGAAGGACACTTGAACACCTTGAATACATACAAAGCTAAGTAAAACAACAGATGCAAAAAAAATTTATTTCATCTAACAAAATCAAACCAATGTAATAAGGAAAATCAGTAAGTTGCAAGTAACTTGACCACATTGACATTGGAGAAATACAATCATCTATTATTCATATACAGAAGTGATAACAAAATTTAACACAATAAATTAAAATTATACATAAAAACCTAAGGTCTTCTGACCTATAAACTGACAAGTAATCTGCTTTCCATAAAATCCCCAAATTATTTAAGCTATATATCTTAGCCTATGAGCTGCTTTTTTTCCAGAATAGTTTATTTGTTAGCACCTACCCACATCACTGGACAACTTGGAAACAATGCACAGGTTACGTGGAGAGACTAGCCCTCAAATGAACTCTGATCCAAAACTCAAGAGAACAGGACTCTCACAGCTCCACGGTAACCTCTAAACCTCTATCCTACACTTATCTAACTAACTAAATTTGGAAGGCGACGTAAGGGAACTGGGATACAAAACACTGTCAGAAGGCCTACTTCTCAGAAACTCTGATTCCTTTGCTCAATCTTCTTTCTAGCTGAAACCGTGTCTGATGTAGCTACCCATGCTTCCACCCCAGGAGGAAGATTTCAGGGAAGGGGTAGCCAGTCCAGCTGACAAGTGTCATCAGGTTACATTCAGGGCTCCATTTACAAGGAACACAGTGTGAAGGATACCCTCAAACCTACATAGTAAGGTAGCTCTGGTTGGAGCAAAGAAATATGGAGTTTGGAGTTATAATTTCATACTCTTTGTGGTCTGGTTGCCTAAGAAAATACCTAGACTATTTCCCCTGGTTACATAAGTGCTTTTTATACTTGACCTGCAATGGTGTGTCAAAAAATATCAAGCAAGGTATATTTAGGGATTTGAACCACAGGTGTAGAGGAGATGAGACTGGAAGGCTAGAAACAAATCAAGTCAGCAAGAATCAGACACCCTCTTCCTGAAGCCAGTGAACTTTTTCAAAAAGAGAAGCATGCTCAGATTTATATTTTAGAAATATAATTTTTGTGAACATGTAGAAGATGATCTGGAATGGGGACAAAGCAGAGACAGTGAAACAGAAAGTAAATTAAGGAAAATAATAGTCAAGATGAAGATAACGATGGCTTGATCAAGGCAGTAACACACTACTTCCAATGTGACAACAATGCAGGGAAGTACAGAGAAGTACAATACAGGTTCACATCTGGGAGTGAGGACTAGACATGTAAGGAGTGCTCATTTAATTAGTCTCTGCTTCTCAGAGACAAACTCATCTGGGTGGGTAAAAAGTATTGAAAGTGGGTCAAGAATGAACAAAAGGACTTAAGAGCAGTGAAGGCTCACTCAGCAGAGGAGCCAATCCAAGAGTTCTGCGGCTCTCCCTTGTGCAGCTGGCACAGAACAGAGAAAGGAGGTGGGTCTGCACCATCCAAGGACAGGGGTCAAAGAAACTGAAAGTTATAAAAAGGAAGGAAGAAGTTGTCATCCGGGAAGGAGAGACATAAAACCGTAAGATGGAAACAGGATAAAGAAACAAGAGCGGGCATAAATATTGACAATCTCTACAAGCCTTAACTTAAGCATTCAATTACCTGTTCATCACAATCAGATTCTAAGAAGGTCAGGTCTTTTCGTAAACAATTGTCAAATCCATGCTCATCGCTTTCATTAAGACACTCACAGCCAGCTTTGTTAATAAAAGGCATCAAATCCATCTGAAACAAATTAAATCAAGACTTTAGGCAAACCATTTGGTATAAAAAAATCTTAAGAAATTTACATATGTGATTCTCTCTAGATTAGGCAATTTTAAAGAAAACTTTTCTCTCTTAAAATAGTCACTAAAACTTTTAGAATAATCCTTTCACTTGAATTTCTGACTGAGATCTACCACTAACTATTAAAGCCAAATCTAGGCTTAGCCCACTCAATAAAATATCAGAAGCCAAGTCTTTAATACTAAGACTAGCAAGTGTTGACTTATACTTTTTTACTAACAGTGTTTTGCAATGGAAAATACACAAATTAAAATGTTTGCAAGATCAAAAAAAAGCTTACTTCTTTCTTCTGGAAGCCATGGACTCTTTAAACCTACATACATGAAGAGCTTAGATTTAAGATTAATAGCAAATAAGGACTTAAAACACTTTTTATTATGGAAAATTTCAAACATACATAAATAGACTACAGTGAACTCCATGAACCCAACTTCCAACTACAATAATCATTAACTCATGGCCACTCTTGTTTTATCTTTATCCCACAACCAGTCCCTAACCATTCCCGATTATTTTCAAGTAAATCTTAGACATTCTTTTATTTCACTAACAAACATTTCAGCGTGTATTTCTAAGAGATAAGGACTCTTTAAAAAGAATCCTCAATATTATCATCACAACTAAAACAATGAATAACACTTTAATATCACCTAACATCAGTGTTCAAATTTCATCAATTGTCTCATAAATGTTTTACAGTTGAATTTTTAGAATCAGAATAAGGATCCAAAACAGTACAAACAAATCTGTCTCTTAAATCTCTTTTAATCTAGTCATTTTGGCTGTAGATTTCTTACATTCTGAATTTTGCTGACTGCTTCCCTGTGGTGTCGTTTAACATATTCCTGTCTCCTGTATATGTGTTGGCTAATACTTCCACACTTCCAACAAAACACCAAAGATTTGTGGGGACAGTGGTTATCCTTGTCTAGTTTCTGACTTTAGGGGGAATGCCTCTAGTGCTTCCCCATTAAGATTTTATTGAATGCTTTAGTAATAAATGGGAATTGAATTTCATCAAATGCCTTTTCTGCATATTAGGAGATTATGATTTTTCTCCTCTGGATTGCTGGATTTTGTTTACTAATATTTTATTCAAAGATTTTTATACCAATATTCCTAATTGGAACTGGTTAGTAGCTTTCTTTTTTGGTGCGGTCCGATTCTGGAATCCATGTCATACTTACTTCAAAAAGAAATCTGGAAGTTTTCTTTTTATATAGTCTTATGGGCCTGGCCGCCTACTTCTGAAAAAATTGGCCACAAAAATCCTATGAATAGCAGCGGAGCATTGTCTGATACAGCGTCAGAAGGCGAGAAGATGGCGCAAAAAGACTGGGCAGGGTTCTCTCTGCTGTACCTGGGGTCACTAGGAGTCGGAATTGACTAGATGGCAGAAACAAAATATGGTCTTAAGTAGCTGTAGTAACACTAACTATTGATCTTGAAGATTTGGTAGAATTCCCCTGTGAAGTCATCTTGGCCGTTGAGGAAGACCACTTTTACTATTTTCTCTATTTCCTCTATGATGATTGTTCTATTTAGGTGCTTCTAGTAGAGTTGATTTTGATAAACTGTGTTTTTCTAGAAAAGTATCCGTTTTATCTACTAAACAAGGACAACTTTCAAAGTTTAAAAGTATCATCAGTTGCATGTTCACCTTTCTATCACAAAGTGCCCTTATTATATTTTTTATCCAATCCACAGAATACTAATGCATGTGTATCTAGTTCTGAAAGACTAAAGGAAACGCTTTTACATGTCAAATAATTATCAATGTGGTAATAATCCATTAGAATAGACTCCTAATTATTCATGGAGTAGCCTAAATGTTTCCAAAGCCAAAATGATACTGTGTTATCTTAAATGCTGCATAACATTAAATGTCAAATCTATTACTCAGAATAACATACAGCAGCCAATTCAGAGAAAGGAGGAGGGGAAAAAAGGAGCACTACAGAGCAAAGCTCCACTGTTGCAGAATTAATCTGAACTTCAAGAACATCTGCCTTGAAGAGGTAGTTTTGACAAAACCTTTTCAATGTTTATGTCTACCATTCTACCAAGATACCTCTTCAACACTATATCTAAGATTAAGACCCCAGGCATGAGCACTGGAGTCATACTTCCAATACCTTAATGATGAAAATAAAAATAGTTTTTAGATTTATTTATCATGGGGCACACTAAACAAGTATCAGATTCAAACAGTTGCATTAAAGTGCTTTGTTATACAATATTGTCTGGAACAAAGTGGCATTATATTGTATATTTGACATAATTGCAAACTGATATATTCCAACAATATGCAATGGGAAATAAATATCACTACCTATGTAATTAACTTGCCAAAAATGAGGAAAAACTCAGGAGAAAACAATCAGACAAATCCAGATTGTCGGACATTCTATAAGACATTCTATATAGACCTGTGCTGTACAACAAGATAGCCATTAGCCACATGTGGCAATTTAAAATTTAATTAAAAGTAGATAAAACTAAAAATTCAATTCCTCAGTAGCACTAGTCACATAACAAATCCTCAACAGCCACATATGCCTAGGGGCTACTGTATTAGACTGTTGCTGGTTAAAAGTTTCAAAAAAGATAGTCATGAACGAAAAAAAAGGCAGAGAGAAGCGTCTAGACTAAAGAACACTAAAGAAAACTGACAATTTAATGCGATGCATGATCCTTGATTTCATCTGAGATGGGGGAAAATAGCTATAAAGTATATTTTGGAGATAATTAAGGAAATCTGAATGTAGGCTGCATATTAGAAATACTGTATGAATGTTAAATTTCTTAGCAGTGATAATGGTATCATGGCTATATAGGAGAATGTTCCTGTTCTTAAGAGCCACATGCTGAAATATTTAGAGATGAACCATCATGACGTCTATAATTCACTTTTAAATGATTCTCAGAGGATAAAAGCAGACAGATATCTAGATAGAGCAAAAATAGCAAAATATTCAGAACTGACAAATACAGATGAAAGGAATATGTCTTTACTGTACTACTCTGCCAACTGCTTTTTTTAAAAAAGTAGGTTTCACCTTTTTTTTTGTAGAGGGGGAGGAAAACTCCAATAAGAGACACATAGGAAGTTAGAAAAACCTTTCCATACTTCAAGCTTTGGGTTAAAGAAAGATCTGTCTACTGACTACATAAATTAGGGTCATTTAACAGTTGATTTCATTTTGATGAATGACGATAAATTCATAGACCAAAGCTTAGAGTTCAGAGGTCAGAATACCAAAATACACCAACAAGCCTCAAAATTCAGAACACATGCAAATGCAAGTTCAATTTCAGAGTGTTTAGCATTCAAACTTCTGGAGAGGACGACTGGATTTAGAGGGCATAAGGGGCTATTTGAAGCCATACTGTTCTTTTCTTAGCAAATATGGGAGACGAGAGATATAATGTTTTAAACTTTCCCAACTTCAATAAACATTTCAAGTTCACAAAAACACTCTCTTACTTCTGAATAAGAATCTATTATGATTCTTAGCCTTTTGAGTATCATGTTTACATCTTTTGTAATATCTCAAATCTCCCTAAAAGAGAATACACGCTCTCTCTTACTCTGGCTCTAGTCAAATTAGGAGTTTCAAAACTACAGATGTATAAAAATAATTGCATAGCCTCTTAATGTTAAAACATAACGACTAAAAGTATTTATTTCAAGAAATGTCAAGTTTTATTTAAAAACTGTCAATACACTTTTGCAATGCTTATACTTACAACTTAAGATACACGTTTTCATACAGTGACTCTCACTAAGTTTCTATTTTCGTGTGAGAACAATGACATTTCTTGGGAACACATGACCAGTTTTAAATATTTAATAACCCTGTTAAGACCTTAATAGTTCAAAACTTTAATGTCTTGATTGACACCTAATGAAAAAAATGAAAATGTTTTAAATAGCTTTTCACATTGTATTCATAATATTTGCATGAAAATTAAATTTTTTTTACTTCTTAAAATTTCATTTATTCCTGCTTATTTCCTACCTGAGGCCAAAATACTGATATCACACTTAACTGATGTATAATAAGTGGTGGGACTGTTGCACTTATAAGACTTTTTCACGCAAACACTCTTAGTAATAAAAAAAAATACAAAGACGTAAACACAACAGTTATACAAGTCAAACGATTTCCAAAATTTTCCAAAGGGTGTTACAACCCTGACTTACATGTTCATACTTTCTAACAGATTACAATTTCAAATTACTATTTAACAGTCCTTTTTAAATAAATACTAATTGCACTTCCCTAACTAAAAGTAATTAACATTAGTACCACATGTTAAAGACACTTTTTAAAGACATAAGTCACCCCCAACACACACAAAAAGAATCTCTCATACTTACCTGAATATAGATTCTCCTTATTCAGCATGAATTTAAAGGGCTTAGAGAAATGACTTGTAGCCCCATAACACAGATCTGCTTTAATGTACTTGATACATCCTTTTTCATATATTAGCTTTAACTTGAAGTAACACTTAAGCCAACATCTGTGCCAGTCTTCCTCTATTTTGTATGTGGGTCACCACCACAACATGGCCACCAACGAGTGGTGCAGGTCCATGGCTGGGAATTGAACTCGGGCCACTGAAGCAGAGAGCACCAAACTTAACCACTAGGCCACAGGGCCAGCCTCTAAAAAATCATTTTTTGATCTGCCAATACAATAATTTAATAACAAGAAAAATTAAGAAATATATATATTTTTTTATTTTGGTATGCACACTTTTCCAATTTGCATAAACAAATTGGCTACCACAAAGTGCTACTTCTGAATTTTACTTCCTTCCTGAATAGCTCTCAAATATAAAGATATTACATTATAACTATTCATATTACGTAGTTTTCAGAACTTTTAAGTTCTTAAGTCTTTGAGTTATTATTTAGAATAATAACTTACTCTCAAAACTCAGAAAAACATATGCAATACCAAAGTCACATCTGCTTCTAAAACAAAATCAGTAACTAGATTTTTTTAATAGTGTCAGAAAATAGGGGATACATTTAAAGAGAGAAAACTATAGTAAACGGCAGGAAATGTAGTTCCGTATATACTGGTCATACATTAAAATCTACAAGTCATTTTACACAATGGTCAAAAACTGGAAAATGTTTCCAACGCACATTTCTTCACTTTTTTGGGGGGAAAAAAGGATAAAACAAATGTTTAAAAATGGTTATTAAGGGGGGCTGGCCCAGTGGCACGGTGGTTGGTTTTGTGCACTCCTCTTCCATGGCCCGGGGTTCACGGGTTCAGATCCCAAGCACGGACCTGCACACTACTCATCAGGCCATGCTGTGGCAGTGTCCGACATACGAAAAACAGAGGAAGACTGGGACAGATATTAGCTCAGCAACAATCTTTCTCAAGCAAAAAGAGGAAGACTGGCAACAGACGTTAGCTCAGGGCCAATAATCTTCACACACACACACACAAAGGCTATTAAATAGTTCAGAAAACAGATTTTTTAAAAAGTGGCAAAGAAAATTAGCAGCAGAAATTTAGGAAAAATAGTTTATCATGGGGGCTTAAGGTTAAAATATACACAAATAGCCAAAACCCAATAGTCAGCTAATGAATTTACTTTTAAAGTTATTTGAAAGTATTCTGAACTAGTAGAAGATAAAATATAGTCAATTTAATTTTAACCAAACAATGACAAATGCAAGATACATCATGATTTCACTTCTGAGTCTACATACATAGCCTTTTGGAATATCTGTGTCCTCATTGCTTCCAGGGTCATTTTCTAAGTGCTGCTTGATTTTTTCTTCTAATCCCACAGCATCTGCTCCTTGATACTGATCAATTCTCACTTTGTTTCGAAAAAACAAAAATGTTGGTGTTGCTGATATATTGTTGGTAGCAGCTGTTCCCTAGAATTGGCAAGTTAGACAGCGTTATAAATTAAAACTAATTTTAAAGCACTTGAATATTCATTCTACATCTCTATGGAAGTTAAATATCACAAACATAAACTAAAAACATATAAAATCATTTATTCCTAATTGTTATTTAAGAAAAAGCAGATCTATTCCTAAGAGGCACAACTATATTATATTAGCTTTATATCCACAAAGAAGAACTACCCTGCGTTTTTGTCAGTTTGTGTTAAATATTTCATCCAGTAGAACAATTAGCTCCCAATACAGAAATGGTGCTTTACAACACCAAATAGCTCTCTCGTAAGTACATGCTGTTTCCCAAATGAAGTAATCAAGAAGGGTATTGATAGGTTAACACAAACCACTGGTAGTAGGAAAAAGCACACACGTGAAAACCAGTAGACCATCTGTCTGTGAAAAGGAGGTAACATCCGTTGCACTGAAATCACCCAATTCAACTCTTATAGAAATGATTTCTGGTCTCCCATCAAACACACTGCAACAGCTATCTTTTTAAATTCTGCTCCAACTCCACACTATTATAAGACTAACTACTGAACAGAAATTAGCTAATAACCACTGATTCATGGTTTAAACTTTTCATGAGAATTATACAGTAAATAGTAAAGCAAATATGTCATCTTACAATTCAAATACTATGGAAGAGGTACACTATATTGTTTAGGGGAAAAAAGCATAGTTTATATGGAGATATCTTCTCTAACCCTAACAAAAAAAACCCAAAAAAATATGATTGAGCTTTTAGAATAGTGCTGTCCAAAAGAACTATAATGTAAGACACAATGTGAGCTATATATGTAATTTTAAATTTTCTAGTATCCATAATAAAAAAGTAAAGAGAAACAAGTGAAATAAATTTTAATAACACATTCCAGTGAATCTAATATATGCATTTTCAACACATAATCAACATAAAGAGTTAATGACATATTTTATATTTCATTCTAAGCCTTCAAAATCCTATGTGTATTTTACACTTACAGCACATCTCAATTTGAACTTGCCACATTTCAAGTGCTCGATAACCACAGGTAGCCATGGCTACCATACAGGACAGCACACTCCAAAAGACAGCACTTCCAGATTAGAGGTAATGAATACTTAAAATAAGGGCCAGTGCTACAGTTCAGTAGTATGTGACATAGTAGTGCTGGACAATAAACACGCAATATAGGGTTTACACCAAATCCCCAAACTACTAACTGCAAACTATATAAACATTCTGAAGTTTTCTCACACTCAGAAAGGTAACAAAGACAAAACTGCTAAAGAGCTGTACCTTAGTCAGAGCTGAAGACTGTATTTTTAGTGTTCAAAAGAGCCTTCCTCAATATTTTTTTCCAAAACGACTCCCCCATATTTCTACATATGCAAATGTAGAACTGTCACATAGCCATTCCAACTAAGTGATCAGGGCAATCTACCCACAACACTGTGGCTCAATCAACAGTAAATAACATTTTAAAGTTTTTGCTGAGTAGGTATCTTTGGAGCTAAGATTACAAACTGATCAGTTCAAAGCAAACTATAACCAAGAATTCTCTGCCATGGCTTTCTGCTCAGCCAATACCTCATTAGCAAAAGATATAATTCTAGACTTGCAAAAAATAAACAAAGATGTAAAACACAGAACTGCTGGGTGACCTATTAGTTTAACAACATTAGTTTTATATCAGAAGGATATTAATATAAACAAACCCAGAAGCAATTAATGTTGGACTACCCTTCTTAACTAATGCAGCCATAAAGACATTTGCAATAATCATGTCAATATAACATTTTCCTATCTTCAAAAGAATAAGTAATAAGTGTATAAAAACATAAATAAATGAAGGATGATATTAATGTTGAAATTGAAATCAATTTGCAAATAAATTTTTAATGAAAGGAGACTCTTTTCCCTTACCTGACACTGATGTACATCTACTTCCAAGAAAACTGCCTGTGGATACTTATTACTCATAGAACTGAATGCTGGGGCAATCCTCAAACATGGTCCACACCTGTGAGAAAGGTAAAAGAGATGCTTGCTAAAATAACACCAAAGATTGTATCAATTTATACTCTAAAGAACCTGCCAATTAAAACACAAAGCAAACTCTGATACCTGGCTTTATACTTTCTAGTCTGTTCCACTGGACTATTTAGATACACTTGCATCAATACCACATTGTCTTAATGACTACAGATTTATTTTAAGTCCAATAGTGTTAAAGTCTTCCAGCTTTGTTCTCACTGAAAGAAATTAAGTATCTAAATAAATGGAGGAGTATACCATGCCTATGAACTGCAAAACTCAATATTGTCAAGGAGTAAATTCTCCTCAATTTGATCTTTAGAATCAATGTAAAATCCCAGCAGGTTTTCTTGGAGAAATTAACAAATTTAAATTCTAAAATTTATAGGGAAATACCAAGAATAGCTCAAGTTATTTTGAGGGTTAAAACTAAAGAGATTACATTACCAGATATTGAGAACTATCACAAAGCTTTATAAATTAAGAGCGTACAGTATTGATACAAGGATAAACAAACTGACCTATATAAAAAGAACCGAGTCCAGAAACAGACCCAATCCATAACAGTAACCTGATTTATGAAAAAGTTGCCACAGCAGTACAGTGGGGAAAGGACAGTCTTTTCAATAAACAGTGCTGAGTCAACTGGATATTCACATGGGGAAAAAAATGAACCACCCATACCTGACACCATACCTAAAAACTGATTCCAGGTGGATTACAGATCTAAATGTGAAAGGTAAAACAATAAGGTTTTAGGAAAAAATACAGATACTTTCAAAACCTCAGAGCAAGCAAAGATTTCTTAAAACAGAAAAAGCACTAAAGAAAAAAGGAATGGAGGCCGGCCCCATGGCCAAGTGGTTAAGTTTGAGCGCTCTGCTTTGGCAGCCCAGGGTTTCACCAGTTCAGATCCTAGGTGCGGACATGGCACTGCTCATCAGGCCACGCTGAGGCAGCGTCCCACATGTCACAACTAGAAGGACCCACAACTAAAATATACAACTATGACTGGGGGGATTTGGGGAGAAAAAGTAGGGAAAAAAAAAAGTTTGGCAACAGTTGTTAGCTCAGGTGCCAATCTTAAAAAAAAAAAAAGAGGAATGAATTGACATATTGGAATATACTTGATAAACTGGAAAAGATTAAGACCTTTTGTTTATCAAGATACCACTTAGAGGGTGAAAAGACAACCCACAGACTGGTAAAAATTATCTGTGAACATATCAAACAGAGGACTTATACCTCTAATATGTAAAGAACTTCTACAAATCAATAAGAACAATACTGACACCCAAAAGAAAAAGAAGGGTAACCCTTGAACTGATGATACTTGACAAATGAGTTTATCCAAACTGTCAAATATGAAAAGGTGTCCTACTTCATTAGTCACTAGGGAAACCAGGGAAATGCAAATTAAAACTACTCCCACCAAAATGGCTAAAATAAGAAAGAATGAAATATTGTCAAGAATGTGGAGCAACTTAACTGTTAGTGAAAGTGCGAACAGGTATAACCATTAAGAGGGGCAGAAAAGAAACTGGCAATATCTGCTAAAGCAAGATTTATGCTCATTTCTGGGGTATACCAACAACAGAGATGTCTCCATATGTTTACCTTATGGTATTTGAAAAAATATTGATAGTAGTAATATTTCTAATAGCCAAAAACTGGAGATTACCCAAATTCCTATCAATAAGAGAATGAGTAAAATTAACTGTAGTTATTCAAACAGAGAGATACTATACAACAATGAAATGACTGATGTATATCCTCGTGCAAAAACATGAATTAACCTCACAAATAATACTGAGGAAAGAAGTACACTATAAGATTCCATTTATACACCGTTCAAATACAGGCAAAACAAATCAATGGTATTATAAATCAAAGCAATGGTTAGCTTTGTGAGAGTTAGTGACAGAATAGAGGAATAAGAAAGATTTCAAGAGGCTAGTAATGTTCTCTTTGTCCAGAAGCTGATTAGACAGGAATATGTGTTCAGTTTGTGAAAACTGATTAAGCTATACATTTATAATTATGCACTACATACATTATATGCTAATAAAAGCTCAAAAAACATGAGAAAAATCTTGGCTTTAGTAGACAGGAAAAGTAAATTTTAAAGCACAAAATGTTCAAACTCACAAATGTTCAATCTCAAGATGTGACTCCCTCTTCATTCTTAACATTTAATCAGCATTTTCATCCTATGCCATCCTTAAGCCTCTCACCGAAAAGCTAAGAAAATAACTATTAAGTTCCTAAATATTAAACTTGGTGCTTCGGAAATCAGATTTTTGGATTTAACAATCCTCAAATAGGCTCTGAGACTAAATTATAAAGAAATAAACATTTATAGTTGAGTAAAACTAGGTTTAGTTTAGCAAAATACTTCAAGCTATTAATAAGTCAAACATTGTAAATAGGAATACAAATTGGTAGATCCTTTTGAAAGGGCCATTTGGTCACTATCTATCAATTTTAAACGAATACAACCAAGATTAAGCAATCTAATTTCTAAATGTCAACTCTATCATAACACTCAATTTCAAAATAATATGGAAGTTCAATGCAATGTTTGTAATAGTAAAAAATTAGAATGGCAATCTAAACGGCAATCAAGAGAGAAAAAGTTTTAAAAGTTATGACACATTCACACCAGGGGATAAGGATAATTTGTACTGTTTAAAAGAAAACTAAGTCTCATGATAAAATGTTCTGTATGATCACATTAAAAGGATGTATTTATATATATAAATACATACTAACAAGTTAGGTGGGTCACACAATAAATAGTTAATTATTTCTGCAAAGCAGGATTGGAAAAGGAAGAGAGAAAGTCTAGGAGAGACTTTTTAAACTATTCATGCGTCTGCATCCTTTACTTTTTTATAATGAAGAGTTTATCTTTTAAAATATTAAATACATTGAGAATAGAAAATTTAACATTAACTGCATTTAAACAGATGCCACAAATGAAGCACAGGTATTTATGCTATACTATAACATAATGCTATAATGCTATACCTCAGCATAATCACTACTGAAAAGTCTTCCTTCTGCAAAAGCGTGCACTCAAAAACAGAAGGCTTATAAGAAAAACAAGATTGAGGCAAACCATTTAAACCTACGCAACTTTGTAAAAATATCCCTAAGAAAAACAACAACTAGTACTCAGGAAATACCTGAAGAGCCAGGCAGGTAGCTCAGACCCAGAGGTTACCTCAGAGGATATTCAAAATGAACAAGAACAATCAAGTAGAAGTGCCCACTTAGCGGTGCTGTGACAATCCATATGGAAGTGGAGCTCTGAGGCATGGGGCTGCCATTAAGATGAGGCTAGAAGGAAGTGCAACACTGAGAATGAACCCCTCTGGGGAACAAGCACTGGGTGCAGACACACATGTTTAATTTTATCAACTTTAACTTTCTTAAAATAAACCTGAAAGGGAGCCTGCCTGTGCGGCTGAGGACTTTTCTCCTTCCTGCTAAAGGTTCTATTTCTATTCTGCTCTTCAATACCTAGGAAAAATAGAATATGATCCAACTCAACTTCCACATTATACTGACATCATGGCCCTATTCACCAATCAGGTGTCCACTAACTGGTGTTAAACACTTTTTGTAGCTAAACAGACAGTACAAAAATAATGGCTACATCACAAGTAACTGTTCCCTTTGAAAATCTAACCTTATCTAGAGTCTTTAATTTCAGTTAGCTATCAAAGGCTGGAACTTCAGTCAAAAGTCAAAATAAGTCACAGAACACAGAAGCACAAATATATACAGCAGCATACTTTCACACTATACTCATTTAAATGAATTGACTGGTTATTTTAAGCAAAATGCTTGCCTGGCTTAACATTAGCACTTAAGAGCAAACAAATTTCCACTATTATCTGAGCTTATGAACGAGTTATCTGATTTCTCTATAAAATGAGAAAAACTAGATTCTCCAAGGACCTTTCTCATCTCTAAAATATTATGGCCCCAAGTATGCCTAAATTTCGGGATTGTTCTTTTTTTCTTTTGCACAGACCTTGATTCATAGCCCTTAGATAGTACACAATCACAGGACCTTTGAACTTGCTGTAAAAGAGACCAGAGCCCATCTAGTCCAGAGTTCCAAAAGAGAAAAAAAAAAAGTTCTTTTTCTACCTCTGAACCTCTTTTTGACAGAAAGCTTATCTGTTAAGTCCAACATGTAAAATGAATACGTAAGGATTCTGAGTTACGGTTTTTGAGAGAAAGAGAACACAGGAGACAACCCTCTACCTTTCTGCAATAAATACACAAAGAACCAAACCCACAAAACTAAAACTGTAAAACTGACCTAACCTAAACAATTATTCATAAGTGAGAACTAAAAAACCAGAAAAGTTAAACGACTTGCCCAAGATCAGACATTCTAGTTAATGTCAGGGCTCCAGCTAGAACAGTTAACTACTAAAACCAGTCAAGATCAGCTTTCTTCGAATGTACCACATTAGGTTCTTCTTCTTAAGTAAGGTTTTTGTTTAGTCATAATATAAATAAATTCTATTTTATGAACTTGATGTTTTTTCCTATTTGCTGAAATAGCCAATGAGCAATAATGTGCAAACACATTCAGCTGGTAACTGGGTAAGGAAAATGTATGTGCTTTCTGAAGATATATTTCAAAAGTTTATTTTTCTGCAGGGCATAACTTTAAAATGGGTAATTTCTAGATGTATTATACTTATTAATGGGCAGGCATAATCATAATTGGTCCTATTAATAACACAAAATAACTGGCATTCATTGAGCACTTAGGATATGTTATGCAATTTACGAAACCCTTAAATTCATTCAAGCTTTACAATTCCTCATTTTAAAGACAAGAACAATGAAGTACAGTGCTGGAATTTGATCAAAAAACCCAACTCTTAACTGCTATTCCCCAAACCCCAAAACACTGCCTACACAGTCCTTTTTGTTATTTCTAAATTAACTGCCAAGAATAAAACTATTTATATGCTCTTGAAAAGAATCCAGACAGATTACATACTGCAGGATACCATTTTTATAAAGTTTAAATCCAGGCAAAATTAATCTGTACTGTTAGAATTCAAGAGAGACAACAAGGAGCCTTCGGGAGGTTGGGGGAGAGAAGGTGATTCGGGAGTGCTGGCATTGCTTAAACAGGTGTAACCACTTTGAAAATTTATCAAATTATACACTTAAATGACTTGTGTACATTTTTACATGCATGCTATATTTCAATAAAATAGTGTACTTAAAAAAAATTCTCTACATCTTCTCTAGGGCCTCATTGTGCCCTAGTTAACTTAGAGTTACCTACCTCACTCACTGTTATCTGCCTGGTCCTCACAGACTGCTGGGCCTGCTAACTCTGTAATATGGTAAACTACCTTCAGTCTGCAGCAATTTTGCAATATATAATGAATACAATATACATATAATATATTATTTGGACAAGCTACCATAACCTTTAGAAGTCAACATCCTAACATACACTGACATTCTTCTTGGATAGTAACAATAACACCTCACCAACTACAAAGACCTCCTTTAAGAAAATTGGATATACGCTAAACATATCTACAAAAGTGATACATTCATGAATTCAAGACAAAAATCATTCATATTGAGTTTTATGGAGGAGAAAATGTATATTCTTTTAACCTTGGAGCTTACTCACCAATGATGATGACAAAACACACTGCTTCTAACCACTAAAACATATCTGGGTATATTTAGGAAGTAACAGTTTGTAGAGAACAGTTACAAAAATACATTACCACAGCATATAATTCACATATATTATTTCATTCTTTAAATTACATGGTTAGGTTACATGCTATCATTCCCATTTTACAGGTAGAGAAGAGAATATCAGAGAGCGGACTGAATTATCCTCAGTCATAAGACTAATTTGCAGGCAGAGCTGTAGCTAAATCATTCAAGGCAACAGTTACTGAAAAATGTCAGGCTCTAGGCAATACACAGAGATGAACCTGCATTTCCTTTCTGCTTAGGCTGGGAGAGCAAGGATAGCACCTAACAATCCAAATAGTGCATTCAGCAATGGGACCCTTAAACAAGTTATTTAACCTCTCTGTGACTCAACTTTCTCATTTGTAAAATGGGGATAACTTCAAAGATTATTTTGAGGATTGAATGAGTCAATATAAGTGCTTAAACAGCTCCCTTACACAGATTAAATAATATGTAAATGTTGACTATTTTAATTGCTTAAAAAAATACTGGAGAAGGGTGCCAAGACCATTCACTGGGGAAAAGACAGCTTTTTCAACAAATGGTGCTGGGAAAACTGGATATCCACATGCAAAACAAAGAAGTTGGAGCTCTACTTTACACCTTATACAAAAATTAACTCAAAATGGATCAAAGACCTAATTAAGAGCTAAAGCCATAAAATTCTTTGATGAAAACATAGGGGAAAATCTTCATGACATTCAATTTGGCAATGATTTCTGGGATACAACACCAAAAGCACAAACGACAAAACAAAACATATATAAACTGGACTACAACAAAATTTACAAACTTTGTGCATCAAAGGACACTATCAAGAAAGTGAGGGGCTGGTCCAGTGGCGCAGCGGTTAAGTTCGCACGTTCCACTTCTTGGTGGCCCAGGGTTTGCTGGTTCGGATCCCAGGTGCGGACATGGTACCGCTTGGCAAAAGCCATGCTGTGGTAGGTGTTCCACGCATAAAGTAGAGGAAGATGGGCATGGATGTTAGCTCAGGGCCAGTCTTCCTCAGCAAAAAAAGAGGAGGATTGGTAGTAGCTGGCTCAGGGCTAATCTCCCTCAAAAAAAAAGAAAGAAAGTGAAAAGGTAGGGGCCTGCCCCATGGCCCAGTAGTTAAGTTCACACACTCTGCTTTGGAGGCCCAGGGTTTCGCTAGTTCGAATTCTAGACACGGACATGGCACCGCTCATCAGGCCACGCTGAGGTGGCATCCTACATGCCACAACTAGAAGAACCCACAACTAAAAATACACAATTATGTACAGGGGGGCTTTGGGAGAAAAAGGAAAAATAAAATCTTTTTAAAAAAAAAAGAAAGTGAAAAGGCAACCAATGGGAGAAAACATGTGCAAATGTTATCTAGTAAGGGATTAATACGCAAAATATATAAAAAACTCTTACAACTCAACAACAAAAAAAACAAACAATCCAATTCAAAATGGGCAAAGGACTTGAACAGACATTTCTCCAAAGATAAACCATGGCCAAGAAGCACATGAAAAGATGCTCAACATCATTAGTCATTAAGGAAATGCAAATCAAAACCACCAGATACTACTTCACACTCAGTTAGGCTGGCTATTAAAATATAAAAATTGTTGGTGAGTAGTAAGTATGTAGAGAAATTGGAACTCTCATTCACTGCCAGTTGGAATGCAAAATGGTGCAGCCACTGTGGAAAACAGTTAGATGGTTTCTCAAAAAGTTAAGCATAGAATTACCATATAATCCACCAATTCCACTCCTAGGTATATACCCAAAAGAAGTGAAAGCAGGGATTCAAATAGATCCTTGCACACCAATGATCATAGCACTATTATTCACAATAGCCAAAAGGCAGAAATAACCCAAAGGTCTATCAACAGATCAATAAACAGTATGTGGTATACACATACATTGGGAGTATTATTCAGTTTTAAAAAGGAAGGAAATCAAATAAGCCAGAAACAAAAGGAGAAATATTGTATGATTCCACTTATATGAGGTATCAAGAATAAGCAAATCCATAGAGACAGACAGTGGAGAGGGGTAACCAGGGACTGGTGGGGTCAGGGGAGATTCAGGAGCTATTGTTAATGGGTACAGAGTCTCTGTCCAAGATGACGAAAAAGTACAGGAAAAAGATAGTGGTGATAGTGGTACAACACGGTGAATGTACTTAACGTCACTGACTTGTACATTTAAAAATGGTTAAAATGGTAAATTTCATGTTACATATATTTTACAGCAATTTGAAAAATTGAAAAAAGTATACTGGAGAGCCACTGAAGGTTCTTAAAACAGAAGAGCAAAAATCTGCATAGTGTTTTAGTGAAATTAATAGAATGGATAAAGCATGGAAGTACAGAATAAACAATAAAGCTTAAAGTAGGGTTAGGAAGAAATAGTTGCTGGAGAAAACTATGTTCTTGGCCTAAAATGGGACATTAACTTTGATCTAAGAGGTTTCTTACATGAGTTTACCAGATACAGTTGTTTGAGAGTCTAATACCGATGCCCATATATGTAAATCTGGGGTCACACCGGCATAAAGTTCCTGCAGGAATGTATTTAATGTCCAAAACGTTAAGGTAATTTTAAAGGCAAATACAATCCTATGAGACTTATGAATGTTACCTAAATATACTTTTGAACTTCAAAGTTTCTAAATTCAAACATTTTGTTTGCTTTCAGTTTTTACAAAGAAAATAAAAATTTTCATCCACCAAAATACCTTTTTAAAAGTAAATAACACAGTGCCTTATCAATCAATGCCTGTAGCTATGTTTATGGTTAAATGATACCATATTACTACTGGAAGTGTTTCCTTAGTAGCAATGTTTCCCCACTCTTCTCACTTCGATTAATAAATTATTTACTACTTTGTCATCTGTCCCTCTACTATGGTAAGGGAAAAAAAGAATCTATCATTGGGAGACAAAAGTATAAATGCTCCCACTGACTAGAATTAGAAAAGTGAACTAAAAATGAGATTCACTGTTAAAATTATCTCTTCCCTTTTCCAACTTTGGCATAAGCACTTAACAAATGCGTAGATATTCTCCCATAATAAGACAGACACTACAAAATTGCAAAGCTGGGAAGACGCACTAGAATTTTGACATTTCTTTTAGACACGTCTTTATACATGAAGTCTTTATCCTCTTCAGTTCAGTAAATGTGAAAGTTTATGTCAAATGAGTACTCTATTCCACCCTATAAAATCCAATGTACTGCCCCTTTTCAATTCCGTACTAGAGAGAACTGGTGCAAAAAAAGTCCTAGCTTTTCTTCATCGCTATCTGCATCCCTCCATCCCCTAAAACTACCTAATCCTAATGCCACCACTTATGTACTCAACATTTACTGATCATGTACCCGGAACTACACTTTTTGCTTTGAAATTCAAAATATTGCCTTACGTTTATAAAGTTACTTGGACAATAAAATATGTTACATGAACAGCGATACCTGTAGATTTCTCCAAGTTAGTCTAAGTGTAAACAACGCCAGGGAGTCAAGATAAAGCAGGTGGAGACCGCTAATCCTTCTGACTAGGCGCTGACATACACAAGGGAGCTCAGTAAATACACGCACTCGCTGTAATCTCGGTTCTGAAAGCCTAGGTCCAATACGTCACTCTCACACAGGAACACTGCACACCCAATATGGAAGATTCACCTGCTCTACGACCTATAAATTATGTTGAGATTAACCAAAGACAGTTAATATCTTCCAAGATCCCTGTCCTTATAAATCACCAAGTCAAAAATGGAGTTTATTTGGTCAAACCCAGACGTCTGGACACCTGTCCACCTGTATCGTATACACACCTACTATAATTTCTGCAATCGGATGCAATCGCATACATAGGGGAGCCAAGTTACAAAGTTACTAACCAAAGAACTAACAAAAATGTTAAAAAAAAAAATTAAAAAGCATCCTGCCCCAAGGTTAACTTAATTTAAAATGCACTAGCTGAGCCTTAGGACTAAGCACTATGCGGATTAGTCGGATAGCCCCATCTGAATCACCCAGAGGCTTTACAGAAATGCAGGTGGTGAAGAGAATCAAACTGTTCGGTAAATTAAGACTGCGGGGTTTCTAAAATGCAAGTGACAGCTGGCTCCCCGGGAAGAAGGGTCACTCCCGCAGACTAGGAGGAATAGAGGCGTATCACCCCCAAGAGCAGAGCCGGTCTCACGATTCAAAAGGGGCGGGCGGGGATCTCCCTGGCTGGGGAACACCACTGGCCAGGCCTCCGTGCCCGCCAGAGACGCCCCGATGCACAAATGGGGGGGGGGGGGGCACACCCAAGAGCTGAGGCCTAACTGGGCAGCGGCCTGGGGCTGCGGCCAGCGCCGGACATTCCGGAGCAGGAGGAGACGGCAAGGCAGCGGGACCGGGAAAGAGTGAAGGGAAAGCACGGGCGGACAGCGGGGCCCGCTCACCCTCGCATGGTGAACTTGACCACGGCGAGTCTGGAGCCCGCGCCGCTCAGCTCCGGCTGGAAATCCGGGTCGCTCCCGACCGGCTTCACCCCCACCATTCTTACAGAGCCCGGCAGGGCGGCCGCGACGCCACCGGCTTCGAAACTGAAGGAGAAGACGACCCAGAAGAGGCAGCGGGGAGGCTGAGGAAAGCCGAGGCCTGTACCGAGGAGACGGCGGCCGCGGCGTTTCTCCCGGGGATCGCAGTGCCGAGTCACGCCAGAGAGCACAGCGGCCGAGGGGGCGGGGGCGCGGGGGAGGGGACAGGCGGAGGAAGGAAAGCCCTGCGGTACCCAGCAGCCCCCGCGCGGCAGAGCCTCAGGCGCTTGCGCACCTTTGCGTCATTTCCGCTCCGTCCGCTCTGGCTTCCACCGTCCAATCCTAAAACGCGAACCGTGGCCCCACCCTCAGCTGAGGAGCCCCCCCACCCCGGCTAAGCGGCGTAGGCGCAGCCGGGTAGCGGTCACCCGCGCAGGCGCAGACTGAGACTCGGAAGTTTGTGTATTCCTCCGCGATTCCAAGACCCGAGGCTTTTAGCGAGGAGTTGCCTAAGGGTGGGAAAGTGGAAAGCGAACCTGGTTTTCTCAGGGGTGGATAGGTACTTCCTAAAGTCTTAGGGCCTCCCGGAAGTGGTTTGAGGGTAGTCCTGTCTCATATTCGGGGCAAGTCGTCGGGCTAGACAAAACAGACTTTAGGAACATTTATTTACGGGTTTCATTCCGCATGGGCGCTCTGTGTGCAGTCGTCTAGAAAATATTATGCACCTGTCTTTAAGTTGTACCAGAAAACATGAAAAACTATCCTACCTTTAGGAAGCTCACAGTCTAGTGAGCAAGCAATAGCTACAGGAACAAAGAAATTTGCAATGAGATAGGAGGAGGGGCGGGGTAATCTTGCTAGGAGATGTGACCCCTGAGCTGAATCTTGGTAAAGGGGATTGCCAGATGGCGAGAGGTGACGGGTAGTCCAAGCAGAGGAACCAGCAGTGCAAATGCATGGGTTGAAAGAGCTGGTAATAATAGCTAATATTTAACAAATTATGTACCAGACAAGATACAAGTTCTTTATGTGTGTATTAGCTCATGTAATCCTTACAACAACCCTATGAAATATGTTCAATTTTCCCAAGTTTATACACCTAGTAGGAAGTGAAGCCAGCATTCAAGTTAAGGCAGTCTTAACACCTGCGTGGTCTTTGAAATGTTAGGCTAGATGACATCAAATGACTTGCTTTTAGATTTAGCTGGGGAGATGAAATTGAAGAGGAAGGTGGAGGTCAGATCAGAGCCAGCTAAGAAATTTGTATTTTAACCTGAAAGCAGGGCAATTTTTTTATTACACATGTCTTTAGAAAAACCCCTGCAGTAGCAGTGAGGAGGCTGGAAGGCACTGAGACCAGTTTAGAAGGTTACTGTGGTGATCCGGGAACTGAGTTATGGAAGCAGCTGCAGTGGAAATGAAGAGGAAATGATATATTTGAGAAACAATTATAAGATAAAAAGCACAGGCTTTAGTGACCAATTGGATCAATTTTTTGAAATGACAGAGGAAGGAGTCTAGGCTAATGCAGATGTTTCAATCTTGTGACTGTTTACTTAGTTAAGATGCCTACAGGACATCCAGGTGAGGTGCACAGTAAATAGTAGGAAGGATGCATCTGGAGCTAAAGAAGAAGGAGAAGGCTAAAGTTATCGACTTGAAAGTCATTAGTTTGTGTGATAAATGAAACCCAAGAAGCGCGAAAAGAGAAGGGTGCTGCAGAAACATAAAAGAACTGTTCCTAACTGAACCAAACCAGAGCAGAGCCATAGAAAATACATACCTTTCTCATGTGATACCAGCACAGAGTAATGGCTTTAGAGCCAAATAGACAGAAAGTCCATTAAGAAAGTTCTGCTGGTTATTTTTTTACCATGGTCAAGCCACTAGCCTCTCTGAACCTCAGCTTTCTTGTCTGTGAGAATCGGCTTAATAATAACTCCTTTCTAGGGTTGTGAGGGTTAAAAGTAATAGTAGATGATGTACACAAAGAACTAAAATATAAGGTGCTCAATAAAAGATGTGTTATAAATGATGATGTGTTAGTCAGCTATGGCCGCCATAACAAAATACCACAGACTGGGGGACTTAAACAACAGAAATTTATTTCTCGCAGTTCTGGAGTCTGGATGTCAAGGATCAAGGCACCCAGCAGGGTTGGGTCTCTCCTGAGGCCTCTCTCTTTGGCTTGTAGATAGCCACCTTCTCACCGTGTCCTCACATGGCCTTTTCTCTGTGCATGCACGTGCGTACATACACACACACATGCACACAGATTCCTGGTGTCTTCCTCTTCTTATAAGGGCACTAGTCCTATGGCTCCACCCCGATGACCTCCTTTAACCTTAATTCCCTCCTAAAGGCCCTATCTCCAAAGACAGTCACATTGGAGGTTAGGGCTTTAACCTCTGAATTTTGGGGGGCCACAACTCAGAACATAATGGATGGATTATTATTATTACCAATGGTTCTCCCAGTTTTGCCTAAGAAGCAAAGAGAAAGAGTCTCAACTAAGGCAGCTAAGGTGGATATTAAGAGAGTCGGGGTGGGGAGTTTAAGAAAGCAAGACCTCAGAAATCTATAGATTCCTGAAAGGCAAGATAAGAAGAGTTGTTGTAAAAGTTAGATAAGAGAGGGGCATTTGTTGTTTATTTTCCATGTCTCCCTTCACATCCACTCTCAACCTTTCTTCACCCTGTTCTCAGCCCCAGGAAGCTGACCTGTAAGGACTGGACCAATAGAATCCCTAATGGGAGCTTCTTGTTGGAGATTTAAGAGTAAAAGAGAGTGAGATCCGATTATGAATTCTCTCAGCTCTCAACCGGCTGTGTTGACACAGGTTGATTGTATCTGCACCAAAGGCCACCAAAGCTCCTGTCAGGAAGTTCTTCATACCATTACCCTTTGTGGTTTCCTGTAACCACTGTCTTCCTTTGTCCCTTCAGGCCCAGAAGCAGGAATTACTCCTGGCTGTTGGTAGCACCAACATACTGACTGAGAAACCTTGGCCTGGCCACCTTGCCTGCTGATGCTGGTGCAGTGCTGACTGCACAATAGAATCCTGATTTGTACACTTCAAATAATCAGCAGAGACACTGGTCACCAAAATTCCAAGGCCAGGATCTCTCAGAAGGAGCAGAGGTACCTGGAACCCATAATTCCTAGATGGGCTTCCGTGCTTATAGAAGGAACCACCTCCAGCCGCCTAGCAAGCTCTTATCTAAATGATAGGCCCAGATACTCCCAGCTAATCAGCAACACCCAGAGACTTCACTCTCTTAATACCAAGAGGTCTCTCAGTTTAAAAAGAACTATCATCTTTCTCCTTCCCGACTCTCAGCCCCCAGAGCCTAGTGTCATGGTGGATCCAGTCCCTTTCTTTACAGTAACACTTTTCCACACACCACTCAATCCCTGACATCTTTGTCTTTATTTTCTCTTTAACAACACCATCCCTTTTTGCTTCTCCTAAACCCTGTCTATGGGTTTGTTAATATTCCTCTTTCTAAACTGTCCTCAATTACCCACTTTGAATGTGCCATTATTTTCCTGTTGTGACCCTGACATATAAAATTTTTTTTCCTTTTTCTCCCCAAAGCCCCCCGGTACATAGTTGTATATTCTTCGTTGTGGGTCCTTCTAGTTGTGGTATGTGGGACGCTGCCTCAGCGTGGTTTGATGAGCAGTGCCATGTCCGCGCCCAGGATTCGAACCAACGAAACACTGGGCCGCCTGCAGTGGAGCACGCGAGCTTAACCACTCGGCCACGGGGCCAGCCCCGACATATAAAAATTTAAAAAAAAAACAAAACGATTAAACACCGGGGAAATTGGAGACTAGGACATTAATATAGCAAGCTGCAGATAAATATTTAAGAGTTTCCAGGATAGAAGACAGGTTGATACCATTAAAGTAGATGAGTTCATTAGGAAATTTACAGAAAAGCAAGGAGTTAGAAATTTAAGAACAACCACAAATAGGGAGTAAAATGAGAAAGAAGAGGTAGCAAAAGGGCAGAAAGGCAGGAAGAAAATTACAAAAGTCAAAGGTCAGAGATGGAAAGGATGTGGACTGAGGAGCACCCTTTTTTTATAGCAAGGGGTTCATTGGTTATCATCCAGAGAACCAGTGCAATTCAGTGAATTAAGATGGGGAGCAGCTCAACAACAGCCACAGCAAATTCTCCAGAGCCTCCAGCTTGTCAGGCACTGTGCTAAATCCTCAGAAGTTAAAGATAATTCCTACATGTTTCTGTCCTTGGAGACACACGCTCTTGTGAGACACCCTAACACAATCTGGAGATACAAG
Source organism: Equus quagga (assembly GCF_021613505.1). NCBI lineage: Eukaryota > Metazoa > Chordata > Mammalia > Perissodactyla > Equidae > Equus > Equus quagga. The sequence continues at coordinate 19,965,615 of NC_060275.1, read as the reverse complement.
CCAGGTGGCAGTTGTCGTCCCTCCTCTACCGATGACAAGGCTGACATTCAGAGAAGTGAGTAACTCATTCAATTATACAATTATGCAGCTGCTTCGTCCTCTCAAGGTTGCACTCAACATTATATAGCAACAGACTTTATATATGTTCAAGGAAACTTTTAGCAGACATTATCACATGGTGATGCTCTTGTAGGTGATATTTTTCTCATCTGTATTTTATAAATTTCTTCAATGATTATAAATAATATATTTAATAATAAAAAGGAAAAAAGCACAAGTAGGAAAGGAAGTCTCATGCAAAATGCTACAACGAATGTCCAGATTTCTTCTTTCCCTTATCAGTAACAAGTAAAACAAAAATACTATTCACAATTAATTGATCTCCCTGTGTCATTTAGCTAATGCTTAATTTCATTAAGTAAAATAAGCTTTTGGTGGGTGAAATTTTTTTCAAAAGATGTTATCATTTTTCTTTTAAATCTGCATATGTCGCTCTGAAAACTCCATTTCCTGGAATTTCCATGAAAATTTTAGAAAAAACTTGCAGACTCTAAAACCTTTGCAAGGATGGCTTGTGATTATTCTTAAGAGGATGAGGACACTCTCTCCACTCCTGAGATTAACATATTCAGAGATGTCAAGTATGTTGCACACAAACTCCCCCCGCCCCATCCTTTATTTTGCCATGGCGGGCATCACTCTTAAATGCTGCAGTTTCCCAGAGTCTAGCCCCACCCTCAGAATTCTACCCAGCAGCACCCAGAACCAGAGTCAACACTCAAATTGAAGCATACTGCATCCCACACCTTGGGATGACTATCATACCCTGAAAGTCACAGTTCTCAAACTGTGGCGAGCTCATTAAACTGTGGGTTCCCAGTTTCACACCTAGAGACTCTGATTCAGTAGAGCTGGAGTGTGGCCCAGGAATCTGAATTTTAACAAGCACCCAGGGTAGCTGCTGCAAGGAGTCCATATTTTGAGAAAGATTAATTGATGATATTTTGTCTACTATTACATAATATTTATTATGCACTTACTATGTACAAGGTAATGTGATAATTCTTTGAAGCACCTCTCCTCCAGGAACATTGAAAGAGAAATGACACTTCTACAAAAGCTAATAATAAGAGTTAAAATGTGCTAAGTACCGTAGAAGAAATATAAAGAACATACTATAGTGGTTCGGAAAAAGGAGAGAAAATTTCCAGCTGGAATGAACAGACAATGCTTTATGAAGGAATATGTTCTAATATTCAGGCCAGGATAAACATAGGAAGAAAATGCATAAACTTCTTCACTTCACAGAAATGCCTCCTGACTTTCCTTTTAACTCATCAAGAATATAATTTGCTTCAGACTCACTCATTCTTACCAAGTTCAGCCAGTCACTGAAAGAATGCCTCCCACCATGACTCTTAGCTGCCATGGTTCACTTTGCTGATTTTACAAATAGATCTGCTAGAGGTATGTCATACATGGCTTTATCTCCCCCACAGTCCTTCACACACAGTAGGTACAAAATAAGTATTGGTTGAATAAATGAATGGCCAGGAAGTATAATGAGTATGAATCTCAGTCCACAAAATCAGGGGTATAAGAAATATTGCTTTTTCTGTAAGTCAATTTCATTTGACTCCGGATCCTCACCCTTCTGCTACACCCAATTAGGACAAAACCTAACCTTATCTCCTCCTCTGCCTGCCTCAGAAATTGTGCCAAATTTCTGGGGTTTGGGGTGGGAATGGGGCTTTGGAGTGCGGATCTCTAGGATCACTGTCTCTGTCTACATACCCTTTTTGAGCCTAGCTCTTCTGCGTTTCATGTGACTACCTCAGGGAGTGGGACCCTTTGTTTGAGGCTCCCTGTGGACCCCTCTGCCTAGATGTACCAGTCTGCCATTTCTCCCTGGGTTTTTACTTCTTTCCCCCACTTCAAGGAACCAAGACCTCAGGCTCTTTCTTTTTCTTCCACCTCTACAAGGGAATCTATTTTTACTGCAGAGGAAACACCTCTGACTTCACCTTTATTCAAGGTATTTTATCTGTACCTGTCATCCCCTTCCCACAAGGCAGACACTAGAAACTATGCAGCCAGAGCTGACCCAGATTTCAGGTATGTTTTGTTAGGCTGCACCCTCTAATGTATATATATATATATACGCACATATATACACTATATAGTATATGTATACATGCATGTAGATATATACTAGTGTACACATATGTTATATATATGTATACTATCAGGGACATATGGGACTTTATATTACAGCCGTTTGTTTTCCCTGGCATTTCTATTTGCCTTCTTATTTTCTTATACTATTTACCTTTATCATAGTATTTATTTTTTCAAACTTTCTATTATATTGAACATCCTGTTTTGTCTAATTTTTTATTGGATATTTTCTTCCTGGAGCCTTATATCCTCCAGTTTAATCTAGATTGATTATCCTATATATCTGGTACATGGCTGTCATCCTGGGATTTCTCTTCACTGATTGTTTGGGTAAGCACTACTATTCCGTAAATCCACTGTTTTCCTTTTCCATGATTTATGCTCTTTTGGCTATTTACCTCAGAGTGGAACTGTCAAATTATACAGTAATTCTATGTTTAACTTTTGGAGGAACTGCCAAACTGTTTCCCACAGCAGCTGCACCATTTTACATTCCCATCAGCAATACAGGAGGATTCCAATTTCTCCACAGCCTTTCCACCACTTATTTTCCATTTTTTTGGATAACAGCCATCTTAATGGATATGAAGTGGTATCGTATTGTAGTTTTGATGTGCATTTCCCTGAAGACTGAAGATGTTGAGCATCTTTTCATGTACCTAATGGTCATTTGTATATTTTCTTTGGAGAAATGTCTATTCAGGTCCTTTGTCTGTTTTTGATTTTATTTTGAGTTTCAGGAGGTCTTTATATATTTGGAATATTAATCCCTTATCGGATATATCATTTGCAAATATTTTCTCCTATTTTGTGGGTTGTCTTTTCACTTTCTTGATAATGTTCTTTGATGCACAAGTTTTTAATTTTGATGAATTCCAATTTGCCTATTTTGTTTTTTGTTATCTGTGCTTTTGATGTCATATGCAAGAAATCATAGCCAAATCCAATGTCATAAAAATTTCCCTCCATGCTCTCATAAGTTTTATAGTTTTAGCTCTTATGTTTACTTCTTTGATCCACCATCCACCATTTTTGAGCCAAATTTCTTCACTTTGATTCTCATCATTTCAAAGTATTCTCATGATAGAAAATATAGGTACAATTTTCCAGTTTCATATATATTTGAGTGTTTGTTGGAGAGGCAGTATACAATAGCCATACAATCTCTGATGTCAGTTTTTTCTTTCAATTTAGTCCTCCTACAATAAGGTAAAAACCCTCCAGTTTCTGATTTTTTGAAAAGCAAGAGCAAGAATATAATGAATAAAAGAACTTTTATTCTACAAAAAAAATCCTCATAAATTCCTCTAAGATATAACGTACCTCTTTAAATAACTGAACTTGTATTTGCAGAAGCCCAAGATACAGATTTATCGATGAATCGCATAAACAATATAAAGTTCCCTCATTAAGTTATCAAAATTACACCTACCTCAACATTCTCCATACAAATAACTGCCGCTTAATAGCTTATTGTTACCTTGTTCCTGAAGAAGTAAAGAACTTATTTTATATTATACTAGTTTAACTCTGCTTATCAGCTGGGAAAATTATTTAAAAAATAGTTTCGAATGATATGCTTTGCCTTCTTCTTAATGTTTCAAGGGCAAAAATATGTAATTTATGTAATATAAGTATGAAATGGGAAGGAACTCCTGTTTCATAATTTCCAAACCATTTCTAGCTGTGCTATTGAATCAGGAAATTGAATACCATTTCCCATAGTTGTCTCTAGATGGCGCAATATCTTTTCAGTCAAAGGGGTGTGATTTCCCCTTAGATACCAAATACGTCTTTACATAAAGCCTCAAGTGACCAGATGGATCCTTTCTCCCACTTACACTGTGTTCTTTAGTTTGGGACACTAGGCAGTGTCTCGGAGGAGGGAGTTTCCTAGGAAGTCGTAGATTGATTTACCGTTGTCGTAAATCTCCTCCTCTGGAACATACTGAAGAACATTACTGACAACTCCAAGAGTCAATTTTAGGTGTTTCCCAGAAATGTAAAATAGCTTTTTCTTCTGAAATTTTTATCTAAAGTTAAACGTTATTAGACTGCCTAGAGTTTGTATTAAGAAGACCGGATACTTAGAAAAACATTTCAGACACCTCCACTTCTGAAATAAAAATCTGTATTTTTATTTCTTTAAAGAGTGTATTGGGGTTTGGAATGAACTCTTTGGAACTGAAAACCTACATATAACTAGCAATCTATGTTTTCATTTAATCACTTGTAAAGGGAGTTCTTTTTTGCTAATGGTAGTGTAGTAGATATTGTCTGGCTGGAAAGAACAGGTAGGGAAGAAATTTATAAAACTCTTAATAGAACCTTCACTGTATTCAAAGCCCCTTCTCAAGCATGCCCTCCAATACACACACACAAAACATACACACCCTCATCAGTCCATTCTTGAGTAGCAATATCTGCATACTCTGAGTACATCTGAAGACCAGGCACTAAAGACGCTCAATAAAAATAAAATGTTAGTGCCTTCTGTACGATAACAAATTGGTTATTTACACAATGTTAAAAACAATTATTTCCCACCCAAGTTCAGAATATTAGAATCAGGAGGAAACTAGGAGAATCAGGCCCATGGCAACTGGTAGAAAGTACCAAGCCCATCACCTCTCATAATGTGCGGTACTCTCAGTAGACGGATCTGCTACACTCTGAGCAGCTTGATCACAGAACCAGGTCTTTGCATTATCTGCATTCCCAGCTCAGCTTAGTGCCTAACATCACTGGATGTTGAAGAAATGACGCTTTCCACTATGACAAATTAAATTTAGGACGAGTAAAAGAAAGTACTATTTCATGAAAATAGAAGTAAAGTTAAAGTACTCATAGCCACCACCCCGCTCATCCCAGATTATTGTGGAGCAAATGTCAGGCATCATAGAATTTCATCCATACATCTTTCGGCCTGCATGTCTAGAAGACAAGGATTCCTTTAAAAACTCACAACCAAATACCATTATCACACCTAAAATGTTAACAGTGCTTCTTTAATAGCATTAAATATCCACTTAAATGTTAAGATTGCCCATTTTTCTCCTAATTTAGTTCATAACTTAATTGAATCAATATCAAAATAGGGTATATACATTGCTTTGGGTGATGTCTCTTGTCTCTCTTTTCTGAAAACTTTGTTTAATCTTTCTTTTTTCCAATTTCTTATTTTAAAAAATGCAAAGGGACTGAAAAGAAGAGGAAGAGAAGAAGAGGAGGAAGAAGAAGAAGAGGGGGAGGGAAGAAGGTCACTGAGAAGAAGGGTGTACACCTTCTTGCTAGTCACTGACTGGGGGACTCCCCAAGAATAGTGTGCTCTTGACTAACTTTGGCTTGCTCAGGCATTCTCCAGAGGCTGCCCGAAAAATAGATAACCTCAGCTGGAAAGCTCAGGTGACCCTGAAGACGGCAATAGCAGGAGCAGAGAGCAAACCACTCTCCCTGGAGCAGGGAAGTGGTTCTTTCTGGAAGGGGAATCTGAGTGTGCATCTTTGTGTCTCCCACAGCCCACTAATGCAGCACATGGATCCCTTTCTCCACACAGGTTTGGGAAGCAACTATGCTGGAGTGCTGGTGGTCCTCTCATCCTGATGGGAAACAGAAGATGGAGGTTAGCAGGACAGACTACAGCCCCTGTTGCTGCAGCTGGTGACAGAGCTACAACTGGCACTTATCGTCTCATCCTTTACTATCCTGATTTCCCCTTGCTGATCTTGGTAGCTTGGTGAGGGACCCCCAAACCCACATTAGTGAAGAGCTTGAGCACCCCCAAACATATCACCTTCACTCCTTCCTAGAAGGCATGAGTATGGAGCAAATGGAGATATTTCTAGAAAAAGACATCTTGTTACTTGGAAAGATATGATGTAATTCAGTGGAAGTCATGAGATAGGAAAAAAAAAAGAGAAGTTTCACCAGCTGACTTTTATGTCATGTGAGAAAATGCACAGGGAGGCTCTTGAGTTTTAATTACACAAAAACCACACAAAGAACACTTACCTAACTGCTCAGCTGCAACAAGATAAAGTGTGAGGACTCTCAGTGCTAACGTGAAGTCCCCAACCATGACATGACATTTAGGGGGATGGGTGCACTCAGGAAAGGAGAGAATTGGCAAAATACTAGGCAGGCACTGTGGGGAACACCAAACTACAGATTTACAATCTAGATGAGGAAAAAAATAACAGCTCACATGAAACAATCTGAAAATGACAGTAATAATGAAGTCACGGTTAGACCACTGGGCAGCATGATAATCTCCCTTTTTTGAAATTTATAAAATGGAGGAACAAATCTTCTTGCCTTTTGGAGAACTTGGAACTTAGGAAGTCCAAGAAGTATTGGTGTGTTGTAGTTTAATTGCTGTTAAATTCTAAAGATGAGTGATACTCAAGTTTTTTTTAATACCAGTAGCTTGTTGAAATTCCTGACACTTACCCCATGGGTTCCATTTATGATTCTGTCTGGTGACAAGTGTACATTTTTGGTTAAAATAACAACAATGAAAGCTTTCCACTTGCCTCCTTGCCTCTCTGTCTTTCTTATGAAGTTTACCTGATGCATTGCTTCCAGATTGACATTTGTGGCTGACACACCCCATGAGTCACACTCTGTCCTTGTCAAGCCTTTCTCCTTGAGTGCAGGTGAAACCTGTGACTTGCTTCTAAGCAACACAATATGGCCAAGGTGATGGGCTGTCACTTCTTTGATGTGGTTACTATGTACAGCTTCATCTGTATCTATCTATATCATCTGTATCTATAGCTAGATGACTCCGTTTTTCTTGTACTCAGTAGAGAGATTCTCTTTGCTTGGTTTGAAGAAGTAAGCTGCCATGTTGTGAGAGGGCCTTTGGTAAGGCCCAGCTGGCAAGGAGCTGTGGGTGCCCTTTAAAAGCTGGGGGCCAGGGCCCTTAGTCATACAGCTACAAGGAAATGAAGGAGCCTGAAGGAGTTGGGAATCAGATTCTTCCCTAGTCGAGCCTCCAGATGAGAACACAGTCTGGCTGACACCTCAATTGTAGCCTTGTGTGATCATGAGCAGAGGACCCAGTTTACCTGTGTCTGAACTCCTTTCCCATGGAAACTATGAGGCAATGTGTGTTGTTTTAAGCCACTAAATTTGTGGTGATTTGTTATACAGCAATACAAAATAGAATATTGTTAGGAAAAACACCACTCTATGTTTTGGTCAAAAGTCTTCAATGGCTTTTCATTGTCTTTGGAATAAAGTCCAAAAACCTTATAAGGGCATTCAAGGCCTCTTGTTATGTGACCTTATTCTGTTTTCCCATGTTACTTTTTATTACTGGGTGTAGGTCCAATCTGAGAAAGACTCTACAAACCTAAGACAGAGCTCCAGGGCAAAGTTTGCCTGTTGAAGGAGACCCTCATGGGGCAGAAATAGCTAAGTCCTAATACAACAGTTTCCTATTACATTTACATCAGGTCCCCTATAGTTCCTCTCAATTTAACTTTGTTTATTGTATATATCCACGTATTACATTTGAGTACTAGCAAGAAAGTTGTTTTCCTTTCGCAATTTTTCCTATTCAAAATCTTTCTCATTTTTCTAGCCCTCCATAAAATCTAATGTACTTATCCTTCCTCACCCCAACTTAGAAGTAATTCATCTCTTTCCTCAACGCTTCCTTATGTTGTGTATTTATCATACTGCACTGTATTAGAACTAGATGTCTTGGTGGACATTTGTCATTCATTTTAGCTGCCTAGCACCCAACACACTCCTCACTGTTTAGGGAATTCCATGTTTCATGAATCTTTGTGGGAAGCAGAGGCTGCCTTCCTCTATGGAAGCTGAGCATGCCAAATCCTCATTTTCTCTATTTCACTTTCACTTAAGGCTCAATAAATATCTGTTGAACTGAATTGTTTGGTTGTTTAAATCTTTTTTGAGGAAAATTAGCCCTGAGCTAACATCTGCTGCCAATCCTCCTCTTTTTTGCTGAGGAAGACTGGCCCTGAGCTAACATCTGTGTCCATCTTCCCCTACTTTATAAGTGGGATGCCTGCCACAGCATGGCTTAACAAGCAGTGCGTAGGTCTGCACCCAGGATCTGATCCGGTGAACCCTGGGCTGCCAAAGCGGAACATGTGAACTTAACTGCTGTGCCACTGGGCTGGCCCCTATTTAAATCTTTTATATAATTTTTCCAGAGGAGAGGAATAAATAAATTATTTATTCAAATAAATATACCAAGGATCAGCTTATAGAAGGTACAAATCTTAATTTTCAGGAGGGTTATATATGTAAAACATGTATATATATATATATATGTGTGTGTGTATAGAAATGTGTGAATTTTTCTGAAGCATGTTGAAATTCCCGACCCTTACCCCAATGGGTTCTATTTATGATCTGGATATTTATTTTAGTCTGTGGCTCAGGAGATTACACACACACACACACACACACACACACACACATATATATATATTGTAAACTTGGTAGGGAGGGCCCCGAGTGTTACCTGTCTGAAAGCTTCTCCTTAATCTGCCTATTAACCTTTGTATTCCTAGGAAGTCATCTGAAACACAGTAAGTGTTCAATTAATATTGGTAGAATAAAAGAGTCAGCTTTATCTAGGAAAGATATCTTATAGATTTCCTTTACAAACCAAACAAGCTTTAATATAGACTAAGATTATCCTGTGGTAACCACTTTGTGCTTCCTATTTTCAAAAAGTTCTTATAAATTGTAAGAGGATTATAAACTTAACGGTTTAAAGGTATTCATCATCACAACAGATGGAGTGAGTTTATTGAACCCAGCTGGCTGAGGAATTCATTTCTTCTACTTAACATCATTTCCCTGCCCCGCCATGTGATTGCAAAGCAGTCAAAAGTAGAAGAAAATCATAGAATTCCAATTTGCAGTATAAGACAATTTCAGAATTATTGATTTTCACGTGTTCTATTGATTTCCCTGGTCAACATTATGATTTAGTTTTTCTCATTATGGTGGCAGCAGAGCTGGTCTTTACAAATAAACAGAAATGGTATATAAGAAACAACACCTGAGACCTAAGGGATGCTACATGGCCTAGTGAAGGAAAAGGGGGTATGCCACCAGGACACTAATGGCTCTGTAATGTGTTGCTGGGGGAGGATATCTAACCTGAAGAGAAGCGGAAGGAGAAGTGTGCTATCAGCAGGAATAAGAAATTGTTGAAGGAAGCTTTTTGACCAAACATTGCGCTCTCTTTTGGCAAATTAGCAAGGAAAGGATCCTGTCTGGAGTTGTTTCTGCCCTCTTCCGATTCCCTAATCTCCTGCTTCCAACCTGTCGAATAGGATTTTGCTACTCAAGCTGTAGCCCAAGAACCAGCAGCAATGGGCATTACTGGGAGCTTGTTAAAAGTGTAGAATCTCAGACTCCTCTCCTACTGAATCAGAAACTTCATTTAAACCGGCTCCCCAGCTGATTCTCATGCACAGTAACTTTTGAGGACAGCAATAGAATTCTTACTTGTCCTGTAAATACATTAGTGAGATTATAAAGAGATAACATACCCTAGAATGAATAGCTTCTCTCTTTTTAACAGAATTGACCCTTGGCCACCAGCACAGCACCAGTTTTCCCCTTGGCTACCATTCATTTATTCATTCAACAAACATTTGGGAGGAAGATAGGCATGCATAATAGGTAGTTAACATTTATTGCGCTCGTTTAATCTCCTAGACATCCATGAGGTTATTATGCCTATTTTGTACTACATGGGGATATTGAAGAGAAAAAGGGAAGAAGCAATATGCCCCAGATGACACTAACAGTGTGTAATGGAGGCAGCAGGATCCGAATACATGCTTCTCTGGATGCAGAACTCAGGTTCCGCTACTCTTTGTCGCCCGCATGGAGAGCGCACGTTCATTTTCTCTCCGTTACAGGACTGGTGCACAAAATCGGACTTTCTCTAGTCCAGCAGCAGAGTTCCTCTTCTGTGTGGCCCTCTGTGTCGGGGGCCACAGCTAAGTTCGGGGGTCAGAGGGAAACAGTAATCAAATTCCAGAGCTAACACTTTCCAGGCGTCTGGACCGAGGCGCGGGGGCAGAAGAGTAAACTTGCACCATCCTGGTCACTGGGAACACCTAGACTTGCCGTTTCATCCTTCCCTCCATATTAGCCCTTCCCGCCGGGAATTCCAGGCGAGCCGAAAGCCTAGACCAGGGTTCCCGTAGCCAAAATGGCGGCCGCGCACTCTTGCCCACAGTTGCCCCTCGGCTGTGGGCGGTCTCCATGGTACAGCGGCCCGCCCCTTCGGCGCCTGCCTCCGCCTGCGCGTGGGGAAGGCCGGAGCATTTCCCGCCCCCTCATTTTTGCGACAGTTGCAGCGAAAGTCACGGCAGTTGAGGCCGGTGTCAGCTGATTTACTGCAGCGACGGCGGTGGTGGCGGCGGCGGCAACGGCATCCTGCAGCCTTGGTGGGGACACGGCGACGGGGCTGGGGTTGCGGTTCCCAAGGTTTTCTCACCGGATTTGCCCACCCCCCCGTCCTCCTTAGATACGTCCTCTCCTTGTTCTCCTATGCCGGGGCGCCCACGGGTGGTCCGACAGAGAACATCCCAGCACGAGATGAAGCTGTGACAGGTAGGGGGCTTTCGAGCTTCCCCAGGGGAACCCCAGAGCGAGCTGTGCCCGCAACTTGGAAGTCAGTGCCCGGGGGTCAAGGCTCACGGCCCGCTCCGGTCGGGGGCGGTGCCAGCTGTCAGAGCTCTGCTGCTGGAAGCTGTGTTCTCTTCGGCGCCTGCAGGTTCAGGCCACAGCTGGGCGCCTTTGCTTGGAGCCTACGTCCTGCCGGGGGTCTTTGGGGCTTTCTGGTCTGGTGGGTGACGCTTACTTCTGGTTACGCTGGCTCTGGTCTTGACATGGGACCACCTTGCCCTCAGTATCAATCTAAGCTGGGTGAGGTGGTTAGTGATGATGGGTGGGTGGTTATTGACAGTGCTTTTAGGTAATGCGCTTGCTTTTGGGGTACATATGGTCTGTCTTTACCTGTTGGTACCCCTTTTTAGCTTGTCCTTGCCTAAGGTAGTGATACGTCTGTTAGAATTTCATCTTTGGGATGCCCCTGCCGGTTCTCATCCCTTTGCCCTAGGACTGCTGCTCCCACTCATTCACCATTGGGTCCTGGCGTTGTGAAGCTCTATGTTTGGCGTCAGTACTTCCTGCCTCAGATTCAAAAATTACGTTTTATGTTTTGATTCACTTGCTATGTCAGCTTCTCAGGTGCTAGGCAGAATTAGCTAGTTCTTATAGCTTGAAACTATGGCATCTACAGTTGCATTGCAGGCTGCATTGGTATTGTTGATGCTGCTGATTTTGGGATTTAGTGAGAGCTACAGCTTCCTTTCACTGTAACATTTGCCATGAGCCAAAAAAGGCAAGCTCATGATTTTCAGATGTTTATCGCTTAGGACCTTATGAACAAGATGGCAAGAATCGCCTGTTGTGTGAAAGAAGTTGACTGAGTTTTTGAAATTTTCTTACACACAAATTTTCTTGCTTCATAAGCAGCTTGTGACAGTCTGGAGGGGGAGGGTAGCTTAAAAATGAAAATAATGTTTTGAAATACCTTTATTATTATGAAGAATCAAAAACTGCCTTGAATTAGTCTAAAATAACAGATCTTAGTTATTTCAAATTGGGAAAACGGAACAATATAAATAGGTAACAATTGCCTTATTAACTTCATTTAGAGGTTATGGTAGAGAAATGCATTTGTTTAAATGTCTATTTTTTTTTTTTTTAAAGCTCCAGAACCGTACTTAACAGCAAAACTAGAGTATACACTTTTTTTTTTATTGCCACCATAGCCAGATTTTAAAAGATCTGGATAAATAAATCAATTAAAGGGACTTCGCTTTGCCTTGAGAATCATTATGGGAACCCAACAAATTTTGAGGTAGTGAGCCTTGTATCTTATTTCCTTTTATTTTTTATCTTGGATATGTTTTGTTTGAAGCAAAGGAAGTGGAGTGGCTTATCTGTGTAACAGGCTTAGCATTGAAAACTTTAAAAGTAGTGAGCTGGTTTTGTGCCTTTGTCATAGGATGGCATTTAGCTTTCGTGTTGTGCTTCACTTTAGGTGTGAGTCCTTAAAGGTGGAGAGGACTGAGTTAATCTTTTTCAATTCTGCAGTCATTATTGGGCTCTTCAAGGCGTGTCTCCTATTTTTTTCATTTGTTTATTTACAATTCCCACTCCATTCCCTTACTCATCAACACACAGGCACCCATTCTAACAGGTGTGATTTATAGCCTTCTGTTTGTATGTGTTATTAAATATGTGTTATTTTGGATGCCCCCATTTTTAATTTGTAGAGATGACCTCATGCTATAAATCTCGTTAAAATATTTCTCTCCTCTACTATGTTTTAAAGATCTATTTGTGTTGCTCTCCATTGCTTCTAATTGCTGCACAAGATTTCAGAATGTATATCTACTACAGTTTATCTGTCCACTCTTCTATTTGTGGATACCTATATTACCTTCATTTTCCTACCACTATAGGCAATACTATGATAAACATATCTTTTAGACCTCTTTGATGCTTTCCTTGGGATATATATCTAGGAACGTGATTTTTGGATCATAGAGTATTCATATATTTTATTGAAGGACTGCCAGATTGTGGTCCAGAGCAAGCTTCAGTGGTCCATACTCCTGCAGGCTGTTCATGAGAGTTTCTGTATCCTTGTATCCCCACCAATGCTTAGTGTTATCCAGTGCCCTAATTTTTCCAGATTAATAGATATGAAGTAAAATCTCATTTTAAATTACGTTTCACTATTGCTAATGAGTTTGAGCATTTCTTCATGTGCATTTTATCTTTTCAAGTTTTTCCTTATCTAAAATTGTTCATCCCTTTACCCATTTTTATTTTAAGGTTTCACTCCTTTTCTTGTTGATCTGCAGAGGTTCCTTGTATTTCTTAGATATTGGCTCTTTAAATATAACAAGTTTATCTGTTCCTATTCTGTTGTTTGTCTATAATGTTTTTTGTGATACCTCCATTGAACAGAAATCTTTAATTTTGATATAATCAAATTGAAAATTTTTTTGCCTTAAGGTTCGTGTTTTGGAGGTTTTAAGAAGTCGTTCCCCAATTCTATGTCACAAAGTTACTCTCCTATTTTATGTACTAACTTCATGGTTTTCCTTTAAATTTGTAAATCTTTAATACATGCAAGGGTGTCTTTTGATATGTCACAAGGTAGAGATCCAGTTTATTTTCCACATAGTGTGCTGATTTTCCTAGTGTCACCCTCTCCTTTCCCCGTAGATGAGTGGTGCTATGCTTACTGTGTATTAAGTTCTCATAGATACTCTGAACACTGTATTCTGTTCCTTTGGTTTATTTGTTAGCTCTTGCTCTCATACCATGCTGTTTGAATACTATGGCTTTGTATTATTTTTTTTACATACATAAATAATTCTTTCAGTTTATTTTGTTTTAGCTTTATTTTGAAATATTGTAATTATAGATTCATAGAAAGTTGCAAAAATAGTATGGAGACGTCTGGTTTCTCCCAGTGGTTACATTTCATATAACTTCACCCAATTTCCATCAATGGTTACATTTTGTATGGTGGTATAGTCCAGTAGCAAAACCAAGAAACTGAGATTGGGACAATGCCTGTATATAGTTCTGTGCCAGTTTATTACCTGTAGATACCTGTAACTGCCACTGCAATCAAAATACAGAACTATTCTAGCACCACAAAGGTCTCCTTTGTGCTGCCCCTTTCTGGTCACATCCATCTCCTTTCCGCCTCGTGTCCCTAACCTCTGGTCACTAATCAGTTTTCCATCTCTGTAATTTTATCATTACAGGAGTGCTATGTAAATGGACTTATACAGGCATGTGACTTTTTGAGATTGAAATTCATCCAGATTGTTGGATGAGACAATTTTTGAGATTCATCCAAATTGTTGTATAATTTGAGTAGTATTTCCATGGTATATATGTACTACAGTTTGTTTAGCCATTCACCTGGATATTGGGGCTGTTTCCAGTTTTTGGCTATTACAAATAAAGCTGCTATGAACATTCTTGTACAGTTTTTGGTGTGGGTATAACTTTTCACATTTTCTGGAATAAATGCATAGGAACATGATTCCTGGGTGGTATGGTAAGTATACCATAGTTTAGTTTTTTGAAGAAACTGCCAAACTGTTTTCCAGCCTGGTTGCACCATTTTACATTCCCACCAGTAATGTATTTGTTAATTTCACTATATTTTTATTTTAGCTATTCTAATAGATGTTTAGTGATATCTCATTGTGGCCTTAATTTGCGTTTCCCAGATGGCTAGTGATGTTAGATATCTGGTAGGGCAAGTTCTCCATTCTTTGCTCATTTTCAAAGTTGGCTTAGCTATTTGTGGATTTTTATTCTTTTCTGTATATTTTAGAGCTACAGTTTCTAAAAACACAACTGAAATTTTGATTAAGGAGGCATTGAATTTGTAGATTTATTTTGGGGAGAAGTGAAATCTTTATAATATTAGGTCAGTTTATCCAAGAGCATGGAATGGTATTCCATATATGGCGGAAGAGAAGGAAATCTATTGTAGTTTTTAAAAATATTGTGAATTGATACTATTTTAAAGTAGATTATTGCTGATTTAAGAAAATGCTACTGATTATCCTATGTTACTGTTGTGCCTTTTTTATGTGTGTTCTACTAGACAGAGATAAAAATCCATAGCATTAATCCGTAGTATACACTGAAACAATTTTAGTACTTGTAGAGTGAGGCCTAGAACTAGATAGTACCTTTGTTCCTAGTTTATCTGTTAGGTTTTTCTGTGACACATGTTTTGTTTGTTGGGACAGATAAACTTCGATGATTAGAGTATGGGATGAGTGAGGTTTGTAGGTTCTATTCCCATTTTGTCCATTTCATTGTTGCGCTTTATAAGGAGTTTGTAATCTTGCATGTATGTGTGCCATTTGTCATAGGAAGAACCAGCTGAGAGCTTATGCATGGCTCAGTGAAATCCTGTCATCAATAAGAGGATACCTTATGTTCCTGCTTACACATAGTGATTGTAATGTTAACTTAGAATTTGAATTCTGTGCACTGGTTCATTTGCCTTGATCTGTATCTGATACTTGAAGCTACTTTGCTGGTAAGAGCACAGAAGATTTTGTTGGAAGAAGAAATGCTACATCATGACTGCCTTCAGAAAGTCGCTGTTCAAGTGGAATTTTATTTCCTTTTCATTAAAAACGTATATACTATATTCATAAAATGTTAAATATTTTAAATAAAATTAGGCATCTTTTCTAAAATGTGTTTGTGATGTTTAATGAAAATGTAGGTTTCTTTGGCTGATGGCTGCTTGCGTTAGTGGAAGCCATACAATGATGAAACAATAAAAAGTTAGGACACTGGTCAGTTCAGGGCAGAGAAAATTTCTGAAGTGCTGAGGGTTATTCTGTAGGTTCCTTCAGAATAGAACATTGCTGGAAATATATGACTGTTTAGCCACTGTCTCCCATTCAGCTTAGCAACTGTAATCTATGACCCTTCAAGCTCACTGAAGATATTTTACTGGTGTTTTGAACATACATATTTCTCTGTGAATGTTGGTAGTTAATATATGTCAGTGATAACGGATTAATAGCGTGTACCAGTTACCTCCTGTTCTCACATTCAAGTTATTTATTTGACTGTCTTCCTTAAGGGTTCTTCTTTTTTCTAAACATTTCAGATACAAACAAACAATAAAACCACCATTAGTAAGAGTGAAAAGTTAACATAATAAAATATCACTTTACTTGGTTTAAGAAACAGTTTTGTGATTCATTAACAGGCCTTAGTGAGTGTAGCAGCGATTAGTTACAGTAAACCATGTCAGCTCCTGAGCTGCATAGATCCTAAGATCTGTCTTGCTGTGTATATAGAATAAGAGGATGGAATATAGGCACAACTTGCAGCTGGGGAAGAACAGTGTGTTAATAAGGATTTGATTAAGGAGACATATTAATTGTTGACATTATTATAGAAAAATTAATTGAGAAGCAATTCTTCTGTGAAATCCTAAGCATGTAAAATCACAATATGTTTAAATTTGCTGATAGGTAAAACTTTTTTTAAACCAAAGTAAACATACATCATTCGTTACTTTGTTCATTTATTCAACAAATATTTGAGTGCCTCTTATATGGCAGAAATTCTAGGCACTGGGAATACAATATAGGACAAAAGAAACAAGTCATCACCTTTGTAGAGCTTATGTTATACGTAGTGGGAGAAACAGACGAGAAATAAATAAGTGAAGTATTTGGTGTGTTGCATGATTGTAAGTGCTCTAGAGAAATATAATAAAATACTGTTGGGTGGTGGATTTTGCAATTTATGCTGGTCAGGAAAGGCCTCACTGAGAAGATGACATTTTAGCAGAGACCTGAAGTGGGTGAGGGAGGGTGCCATGGAGAAGTCTGGGGGACATCTTCTGAGGTGAGACTTTGCCAGTGTCTTTAGGGAAGACGAAGAATCAGGGCGGATGGAGAAGAGTAAGCAGGGGGGAGACCAGCAGCCTTGCTCATGTAGGACAGACAATTGTGTAGAGTTTGGCCTTTACTCTGAGTGGGACAGGAAGCCTTGGGAAGATTCTGAGTAGATGTGTGACATGGTGTGATTTTGTTTTAGTGACATCACTCTGCATGCTGTGTTGAGCCTGTATGCGGGCAAGAGTGGAAACAGGGAGGTCAGTTAGGAGGCTATGGTGTTATCCCTGGTGCCAGATGCTGGTGATTTGATAGGGGTGGTTGTAGTGAAGGTATTGAGGAGGCATTGGGTTCTTGATATACTTTGAAGGTATAGTCAGTAGAGTTTTCTGGTGTGTTGGGATGTGGAATGTGTGTATGAGAGAAGAATCAAAGATGATTGTAGGATTTTGGCCTGTGAAGTTGTGAAGATGGAGTTGTCATTAACTGAGATGGGGAAGAAGACCAGGGACTCACTTTTGAACATGTCAAATTTGAGAAGCTTATTAGCTCTCCAGATGGAGATGTTGAGTAGGAAGCTGGATATGTGAGTTTGGAGTTCAGAAGAGAGGCCCAAGCTATAAATTGGGGAATTCTCAATGTATAGATGGTATTTAAAGCTGTGAGCCTTGGTGAGATCGTTGAGGCAGCGAGGGAGCGTTGCCACAGAAGAGAAGTCCAGGGACTAAGCTCTGGGTATGCCAACATTTAAAGGTCAAAAAGTGAGGAAAAATGGAAACTAAAGCTAGAGAGGTAGGAGGAAAGTGTGAAGACTTGGAGGCCAAGTGATGAAGTGTTTCAAGGAAGAGAAAGTATGAATTATGCGAAATGCTGGTGGTCGTTCAAGAAAGATGAGGATTAGGACTTGACATTGGATTTGGCAATGGGGAGGTCATTGATGACCTTGTCAAGCAGTTTTGTGACAAGCAGAACACTTTTCTGTAGTCTGTACATAAGGATGAGGAAGATAATGTTACAAATGAGGACGTTGTGAATTGGAAAGATGTTACATATTTCCTCAAGATTTACAGCAGTAAATGGGGGAGCTGCAATCTTCCCTAGTCAGTGTCTCTGAAATCTTCACAGTTACCCAGCATACCTTACTGATCCCAGAATTTTGTGACACTTCAACTTGCAGTCTGGGAAAGCATGTTTGTTTCTTCTCCTGGGTAGTTTAATTTATGAGTAGCTTCCTTTTAGCTTTATCAGTAACTGCTGAAACTGAGGCAGGCTGGTGATGGATAGAGTATAAGTGGAAGAGTTCAGACATCCTAATGGCAACTGCAGAAATTTAAAACATGATTCGTATGCTTCAAAATCTATGAGTCATTTTTAAAGTTGTGATTTATTTTTGACCAGATAGCTCTACAGTTCTTCAAAGCGTGACTCTCATGTGCTCAGGGCTGTTGTAGCAATAAGAAGTAAGTGTAGTCTGCTGTTGCCATCTGCTCATTCCACATGTCCTTTTGAAATTGAATACCGGAACTTCCTTTAACAAAGCAGTCCTAAAGTGTCAAATTCATTGGGAGCAGATTTCTTGCCATTCAAATAAGAAAACATAATCTTGTCAACTTAGTGACAAGCTTAGTGTTCAGAAGGTTATGTCCCTCACAGCTCTTTAATTCCTGAAACCCTTTGTTCTGAGGAAGCAGCTCAGTAATTTCTTCAGCACATTTTATGACCTGGCTACCTCAATGCATTATCATAAATAGTCTTCATTTTCTGGTTCAGTTCTTTTCAAGTCTTCAGTAAATTGGTAGCAAAAGTGCAAGCACAAAGAAAATTCATAATCTTAATGATCACTTCCTTCTTCACATCATGCTGTGAATTTGACTTGAACATGCTCTTTTGACAAATGATGTAGGAGTGTTCTCTGAGAATTTGAATAGCTTTTAAAAATTTCTTTCGTTGCAACTGTGCTAAGTACCTTTAGCTATGTAGTGTGTAGTCCCTGCTTCTCCTATTCCCCATTGGTAGGTGTGTAGGGTAGGCTTACTCTTGCTCGTGTGTGCCCATTCTCATGAGAGAGAATTTGAGTTTGTTTTTGTCTGCAAGTCTCAGAGGGCCTGCCTGTGGCATAGCAAGTACACAGACTGAGATGATATCAACTGTCCTGTGAAAATACCTGTAACTCTTGCACATTTATAATCCTGTTTCATCTTCATTCCTTCCAATACCTCTTACCCCCTATTTCCCTCTACCCTCCCCACTTGCCACTGAGCATCATATTATTTTATCCATAAATACTACAGTTCTACTTACCTTTGAGTAGTGTGTTTTAGTAAAATCTTAATTAACCAGATTGACTGGAGAATGAAGTTTACTGGTAAATGGTATTTTGTGGTAAATGAAGACGATATAGAATAGTGAAGAATATTTATTTCATTAGGAATCAGGAGATCTGTATATGTCCCTGAGCTCTGAGATGAGTCTGTGATGTGATCTGGAGAGAGTTGCTAATGGACCTAAATATCCACCGAAATGAAAATTTATGAGATGGTAATGAATTATACTTCTCTCCATTTCTGGATTAAGAAGCCAGATTATTTGTTGTCAATTACAAAAGCCTTTCTTTTACATCTGCTTAAATATAAAAAACAAAAGCAAAACAGCAGGTGGTAGACCCATATTTTATCAACTTTTCTGTGGACTGGGTTTACTGATAGAGGCAAAGGGTGACTGCCTTTTTGCCGATCATGTGGAACACTTTTTGTTTGAGTTCTCTGGTGCCATTTTATGAAAATACTTTCTGAGTTATAATTTCTCTGAGACCAGATTATGCCTTTGTTCCTCTTTTGCCTCATTTGTGTTCTTAGTTTTCTTCCTCTCTCCCCTCATGCTTGCTTCCTCTCTCTTTCCTTATCACTCTGCTTGGAAAGTAAGAGTCATTTATGTCTTTTTCTTGCCTCTGGCCTTACATAGTTCATCAAACCCCATGATTTATTGTTCTTCTTCATAATCTCTTATATTCTCTTTTTCTTTCAAAACTCTTATCCTTTTAGCTAAGCTTCTTTTCACTGTGCACCCAAGCTTATTGCAGTAGCGTCATATTTGGTTTCCCTGTCTGCAGTTTTTTCTTTATGTTAATCCAAACTTTATACTATCTCAAATAATTTGAGCATTTTGCTTTTCTGCTTAGATATCTACTTATGGGCCCATTAAGTCTCTTTAGATTCTGGTCCCCACTCAAGACCAATATGAAACCTTGTAGTATCTTCTCCCTTCTCAAAACCCATGGTTGGAAATTCTGGTTAAGTGTAGAATAATTTATCTCACGTATTAGAATCCATATTTTTTGATGACTTTACTGGTTATCAGTATCAGAATATTAGTGGCTTCCTTTATGTAGAGGGCTTTGAGTATTTCAAAATACTTTTTGTTTTCTTTTGTCCTCAGAATACTTTTGTATAAAACATGTATCAAAATCCATGTTGCATCTCTATCTACTTGGTGTTTTGCACGCCAAGTCCTATGTACTGTATCTCTAACACAGCTCTCATATTCATCTTATTATTACTCACCACTAATACCTTTCATCATATGTTTATTAAAGACATCCTATGTGGCAGACACTATCCTAAGCATCATATGGTGGTGAATACATAGATGTCGTTCTTGTTCTTAGGGAGCTTGAAGAGTAGTAGAAGACAGCTATTAAACAAAGAAGCCCAGAAATAAGTAATGAGAGATTCTGATAAATTTAGTCCCCATCATCTCTTACTGGCAGTACTGTGGTAGCCCTGTTGATCTTCATATCAAGAGTTTTATTCCTCTCCATTGTATTGCAGTGAGAGTGCTCTTTCTGAAAAGCAAATTCAGGTTTAAAACACTTAGCCTGTTTCCCATTGCTGTCAGGTTAAACTCCAAATTCCTTAAGGTGGCTTACCTAGTCCTTTGGATTAGGTGCCTGTTGACCTGTTGGTTTTTGTCTCATCATTCTGCCTTTGTGCTCTGAATGCTAGCCCTACTATTTTCATTGTCCAGAAAGAATTGAGATCTCTTACCTCTGGGACTTAGAACATGTGGTTCCCTGAGCCTCTTGCTTGGTGAATTCCTTCCTACTCATTCTCACTCATTTCTTCCAAGAATCCTTCCTGGATTCATTGAAGTCTAGGTTAGGATAACCTTCTTTTGTGTTACCATAGCTCTTGCGATTTCTCCTGTATCTCACCTTGTGGTAGTTGTTTGCATGTGTGTAAGCCTCACTGGATAGTTGAATTGTGTCTGTTTTATCTCCTGTTGTAATACCTTGGTATAGGCATAAAATGGAAACTTGGTAAATGCTGCTCCAAGATGTATACTAATTATTGTTATTATGAGGTCAGAATTTAAATTCAAAAGCTGTTTTTTAGTACTAGGGTGGGATTTTGTAATATTATTTCTAATTAAGTCATACAAAGCTGAATTGTCATATTTGCAGATAATAGAATTGTGTTTGACAGGCATATACAGTAGTACTTTTATATTGTGGCAGAAAGTCATTGAAAGATATTAACCTGTTGAAAAGTCCAACTTTATTAAATATTAAGTGACAGTGCTGGAAGAAACCAGTAGATGTTGAAGAAGAATGTGAAGTAACAAAATCTGTGTGTTTTTTAAAAATTAATATTTACTGGGTATCTGCCATGTGCTAGGTGTTTTACTAGTTGCATTATATATAGGGTTTCTCTTAATTCTTACGACTGCTTTTTGAAAGAAGGGTGTTGTCCATCTCTTCCAGATGGGGAAGCTGAGGCCCAGAGGGGTAATTTTTTCAAGATCACATAGAAGAGCCCGGATTTGAATACAGTTCTTCTGATTGTAAGTTCAGTCTTCTTTCAATTATTGTTGTTGTTGCTTTTGACTGAAGTATGGTTTTATTTCTGTATAAAACTGAGAAATATGTGAAATTGAGAAATATATACAATTAAAGTAACCAAAAGAGGTGACTTAATTTTTATTTCTAAGACCTCTGCTCTTTGTGATTTGATTGCTTTTACTTAGAAATGATTCAAAATTAATTTTACAAGTAATTCTTGATGAGAAAACTAAGGCTCAGAAATGAGGTATATGATCAAAGACTGTGCGATTAATGGCAAAGTGAGAAGTGGAATCTAGAACTCCTGATGTTTGACTCTTTATCAAGAGCTTTATCATTTAAAAATCTTTATTTAGTAAACAATCTCTAAATGTAATTTTAGGCCAGTTTGTTATAAACATAAATGAAAATTGAATGTTCCTAGTATTCTTCTGTTTTTGGAAGAATTTAGTCTTAGAGCATGTCTATTTATAACTCTAAAACTTGAAAGCTAGTTTTTGCCTTTAATGTTTTAGTTGAAAAGTATGAATATATTATACACAGTATTTTGGAGAGTTAGTAAGATAATTTTCTTCAGAGTTTCTATTAAAGCTAATACTATATCAGATTATTTGTTCCATTAAAGAATTTTTCTTAAAGTTAGTACTATAGCAGATTAATTATTTGTTCAATCACTTTTGCTTTGGGCCTTTTCCATAAAAATATGAATATTTTTTATCCCAGTGAATCATGTTCTAGGACTTTTCCATTTAATATGAAGCTTTTTTGGAACGTATTTAATTTCCTTTATACAATAGGTGATAAAGTTGCAAACACAGAATGGCTTATTAGCTGATAAATAGAATAGTTGAATCATGATGGTCGGAAAACTGCACGCTCTAGATTTACATTGCGTTTTATTCCTCTTAAAAATTCCTTTGTAGTGTCAATTTAGTGTGTCTTGGCTTACCTGTTATTCGGTTTAAAGAAATCCGAACTTTGGGGCCAGCCTGGTGGCATAGTGGTTAAGTTTGTGCACTCCACTTTGGAGGTCCAGTGTTCACAGGTTGGGATCCTAGGTGTGAACATATGCACCCCTCATCAGGCCATGCTGTGGCAGCATCCCACATACAAAATAGAGGAAGACTGGCACAGATGTTAGCTCAGCTACAATCTTCCTGAAGCTAAAAGAGGAAGATTGGCAACAGGTGTTAGCTCAGGGCCAATCTTCCTCACAAAACAAACAAACAAACAAATCTGAACTTAGATTCCTGTGTCTTACCTAATTAAATGCTTAGGTCCTGGCTAATTTGCCCATTTCTTTGTTTTAACCAGTCCTTTAGAACTAGGTTTACTTGGTTATCAATTCAGTGGTAGTCTCAATTAATCCTTCTTAGAGGTATTTATGATATACTAGTCTATCATCATAAGCTATGTTACCCTTTATTTTACATTATTTCATTAGTGCTTTTGGTGGCTTTTCTAATGTTTCACTTTTATTTTATTAGAAGATATTAGAAAAAAATGTTATGAGGCATTTACATTTTTGATGGACTGAGATTATAATTTTTTCCTCTGTATATTTCTTTGTATTAAGAATGTTCACACAGTTTCCTCATATAATGAACTAAAGTTTCCTCATCCTATTCTTTTCATTCTTTAAATTTATCTAAGTTATATGTTCACATGGTGTGTAGAGTCAAATAGATATAGAAAACTTTTTTACACAAAAATTCATGAAGAGAGAAAAAAATGTGTTGAAAGCCTAAAGGCTATGGCATAATGATTGAGGATTATGTGGAGTTTTGGGTAATTTGCTGAACGTCCATTGGTTTGATTATAGATGACAAGTGCTGTGGAAGGCAGAGGCTGTCTATTTTTGTTTACGGTAAATGAATTAGTCTCTAAAATGGCCTGGGTTATTAAATAAATACCAGTGACTGAATTAGAGAAAGCATCTTATAGCATCTTATTTACTTATAATAAAGATTTCTTCAGTAGATGTTCAAGAAATTCCTATTACGTAGTTATTATACCATAACCTGATTTCTGGGTTTCAAAGAATTAATGCTTGTTGAAATATGTTTAGGTCAAAACAAGTACTAAAAGTAATATGTCTTGTCTTTGATTCAGAAATTAGAGTTAGGGTCTTATAGTCTCTCAAATTGTCATGAATGGAATGTGTTTACTGTTTGTGCTAAAGGGGATTGGTAAGCTCTTAAGAGAAATTAATACTATTTATGATCCAAGAGTAATTTGTTTCAATGGAGAACATGTTAGTATACCCTAGTAAAGTTAGAATACTTGTAGCTTTTCAAAATTAAAAGTGTATTCATACATTATTAGGTCCATGTCCAGTATAGTATACATGGCATTAAATTACTTATACCTCACAGTGTTTCTTCCTCCTTGTTTGTGAGTAGGTATGTTAGCATTTTTTTTTTTTTTTTTTTTGCTGAGGAATATTCGCCCTGAACTAACATCTGCTGCCAATCATCCTCTTTTTGTATGTGGGCCGCTGCCACAGCATGGCCACTGACAGATGAGTGGTGTAGCTCTGTCAGGAACTGAACCCAGGCTGCCAAAGTAGAGTTGAACTTAACCACTAGACTACTGGGACTGGCCAGGTATGTTAACTTTTTAAAATTTTTGCTGAGGGAGATTTACCCTAAGCTAATATCTGTTGCCACTCTTCCTCTTTTTGCTGAGGAATAGTCACCCTGAGCTAACATCTGTGCCAGTCTTCCTCTATTTTATATAGGTCTGCATCTAGGAACTGAACCTGGGCTGCCAAAGCAGAGTGCGCCAAACTTAACCACTAGGCCACACAGCCAGCTCCAGCATTTTAAGGAGGGAATAAATTTTATGTTTTCTAGTAGAAAAGTGTTGTCTCAGAAAAGTGACAGGAAAAACTCAAAATCTTTCAGGAGATAGCCACACAATTGATTTCTATTTGATTTCCTCTTTTGTCAAGAATTAATTTTGTCTGGTTAACCTTGTTGTTGGACCAAGTTACATTGATTTATATTGAGAAATAGGAGTGGTGAAATCTCATTAAAAAGCCAAATGTGCTACTTTGCCCTTAGATCTTTTTAAGAAGTAGTGTTGGGGGGCCGGCTCTGTGGCCGAGTGGTTAAGTTCGCGTGCTCCGCTATGGCGGCCCAGGGTTCGGATCCTGGGCGCGGACATGGCACCGTTCGTCAGGCCACGTTGAGGCAGCGTCCCACATCCCACAACTGGACGGACCTGCAACTAAGATATACAACTGTGTCCTGGTGGGGTTTGGGGAGATAAAGCAGAGAAAAAAAAAAAAAAAGATTGGCAACAGTTGTTAGCCCAGGTGCCAATCCTTAAAAAAAAAAAAAAAAAAAAGTAGTGTTGGTTTTAGAATGCACGTTTACATCAGTAATATTTCATCAAAACTGGAGGAGTCACTGCTCCCCAAATTGATATATAAATTTGATGCAGCTCTACTCGTAACCTCAGCATGCTTTGCTGTAGAAATTTGCAAGCTGATTCTAAAATTTGTATAGAAATTAAGAGGACCTAGGCTATCTAAAAGAATCTTGAAAATAAGAAGCATATTTCTGTGCTGGAAGAAAATTTCTTGAGTTCTCTTATAAATTAGGTAAGACAAGATTTTACGCATTGGACTTGCATAAAACTTAAATATATACATGTAATACAGCGAGCCACCTAAACCATCTAAGTCAAATTCATCTTTCAACCTGGTGGCCGACTAAAGATGAATTTTAATTACCTGCTGCCAATGTGCAAAGCGGTCTAACTGCAGGCCACAGGGTGATGGTTGTATATTTTTCCCTGTCCTCTTCTCACTCCTGACACGCCCACCCCCCGACCCCCTTACTTGTAGGGGCCTTAAGCTTTTTCCTTTACAGCAATTTCTTGTCATTCTTCTTACCGCTTCGTTTATGCTGTGGATGTTATTCTTAGAAACTTTGAGGGCAGTGTATTTGAGTGTGCAATTAGGAACATTGTGCATTTATGTGTAACAAAACTTAAAACCATGGCTTTAATCAAAAAGTCTAGTTTAGAGTCAGAGGAGTTTTTATAGAGACTGAGCTCTTGTGTCTTTTGCATTAATGCTGCATCAGCAAAGATGTCTCCTTGTCTGGGGAGAGATGGCAGAGCCAGGCCCTAGAAGTCCTTGACAGGTTTCTCTGCCTCCAACTTTTGAACATTTCCCAAAACCCATTTTCCCACAGTCTACTTTGAACTCATATTTAATACCCTCTCATCTAGGAGATTTTCATGTCAGTTGTGTTCTGAGACCCAGTAGCGCAAATCCATTTCTCCACATGAGTCCTTTAAATAAGACTCTCTGTTCCTCCCTCTCTAGCCAAGATCTGAAATCTTGTTCTCCTGTTTTTTTAAATACCATCTTCCAGTTGGTCACCAAGCCCTTTTGATTAATTATTATTTATTTAGAAGTGGTTTCTGTTTATTCTTCTGTATTTCCCTGGAACCACCCTAATCCCAGCAGTAAGACATATCAGTATCAGCTATTGATTGTGATTCCTATTGCAGCTTTCATTTTAGGCATTTTTTAGTGATTATTTACCTTTTAAATGTTTCATCTAACACACTTTCTGTTTAGATCTTTTGTTATAGTATACCAGCCAAGGAATAGCAATGTGCATAATTTAAGGACCTTTGACAGGGTATATGTATCTGGGTCAGGACAGGTTAGTTTTTCCAGTCTAATTTCCTTGGAAATATGGCAGAGAATTTTGGATTCTGGTTTCCCCCGCCCAGACACACAAACACAATATAAGGTGGTGACCCCTTACTTTAGTTGGACAGAACTTCTTATCTTATTCCTCAGATAAGCAGTTAATTAGCTGATATAATATGATCCCCTGGAAAAGATACAATGAAGTTCTTTACCGTTATTTCCTAAGGGACAATTGCTTTTTGGATAATTAATTTTAAGTTATGTTCTTTTAAAAGGATATAACCCTATTATGGTTTAAATTGTGTTCCCCTATAATTCTTATGTGTTTGTCCTAACCTCTAGTACCTCAGAATGCAACTTTTTTTGGAGATAGGGTCTTTGTAGAGGTAATCAAGTTAAAATGAAGTCATCAGAGTGGGCCCTAATCCAGTATGACTGATGTCCTTATAAAAGAGGGGAAATTTGGAGACAGACATGCACACAGGGAGAGTGCCATGTGAGCTTGCAGATGGCCTTCTACAAGCCAAGGAGAGAGGCCTGGAACAGGTCCGTCCTGTCACAGCCCTCAGAAGGAACCAGCTCTACCAACACCTTGACTTCATACTTCTCGCCTCGATACAATTGGTTGTGATACAATAAATTTTGTTGCTTAAGCCACCCAGTTTGCAGTCACAACAGCCCTGGGAAACTAATACAATCCTTTTTGAAATTCCTTAATTACTCTTAATGAGAATTCCTCTCACATTCTGGTTGACTGTCAGTTCTTGATTTTTGCAAGGTTGTGGGGATTTGTTTTTTCCTGAATCTGTAATTATTTTACTTCTGGAGAAGCTAGCTAAGAGATCTGTGAGTTTTCTAATGATGTCAGCTATACCTTTTTCATGTTATGGACAATTATTTTCACTTTTTTTCTTTTTCTTCTTCTCCCCAAAGCCCCCCAGTACATAGTTGTATATTCTAGTTGTAGGTCCTTCTTGTTGTGGTGTGTGGGACGCTGCCTCAACACAGCTTGACGAGTGGTACTAGATCCGTGCTCAGGATCCGAACTGGCGAAGCCCTGGGCCGCTGCAGTGGAGTGTGCCAACTTAACCACTCGGCCACAGGGCTGGCCTCCTATTTTCACTTGTTTTAAGGGCTATGAAATACATTATTCTTCCAGGTTTCCTTGAGTTGCTTGTCACTTCAACACCAGAGTGTTCTTTCCTGTTGCATCAGAGCAGGCACATCTCCCTATAGTATATATTCCTTAGTCCTTAATGTATATATTTGCATTCTCTTTAAGCTACACAGTATGTGTTGAATACAAGTCCTCAAGTATCTAGAGAAGTGGTGTTCTTTCCAGATCTCACCACATTGTGTTCAATAATGTGAGTTTATTTAATTGAGAGAAATCTTTGCATGATATAACTTAAAATTAAATGGTGTTGCCGTGGAAAAATGAACTCCTTCCAGATTCTCTTTTTGAGAAAGTCATTGTTGGGTATGTTATTCAGCCAAGAACATACTATACCAAATTTATTAAAATTGGTTCATTGCTTTGTTTCATTTTCTGATGTCAAGTAGGAATATGGAAATAATTGTTAGAGTCATGGTAGTTTATGAAATGGTGAACATGATACATATAGGGTTTTATTAATAGGAAGTGAACTTGGAATTTTTTCTTTTAATGCACACCTTTTACTTGTAGCAAAAAGATGAAGTTTTTTGGAAAATAAACTGAAGAAAGCCATTTATTTTAACAAAAAATTAAAGGTGTAATATAGACTGTTTTTAGTAAACATTCCAATGTCATTTGTAATTTTTTAATTTTATTAAAAAAAAATTTTTTTTTTTGAGAAAGACTAGCCCTGAGCTAACATCTGCTGCCAATCCTCTTTTTGCTGAGGAAGCCTGGCCCTGAGCTAACATCTGTGCCCATCTTCCTCTACTTTATATGTGGGACGCCTGCCACAGCATGGCTTGCCAAGCAGTGCCATGTCCGCACCCGGGATCCAAACCGGCAAACCCTGGGCCACCGAGGTGGAACATGCAAACGTAACCGCTGTGCCGCTAGGCTGGCTCCTCATTTGTAATTTTTTACTTGCCTCATTTGCTTTCTAGTGACCATATCTTTCTTTCTTGGCTTATTTTTTTTAAGTGATTATAGTTTTAGTTTTTATTTATTTGGTTAGAGAGTGTAGGTAGTGGTTTAAAGAAAAGACTTTTGCTAAAACAAGTGGCAGTAACACCGTGGCTATCACTCTGATTTCTTTCGTAGAAAGTGGGTATTCCTTTAAGTGTTTCTGAAAAATTTTTAGGACAGTCTAAGCATTCTAAAGGGTCTATCATTATACACAAATCATTTGTTGTCACTTAAAAATCTTGGGCAGAAAAAAATCACTACAATGACCATTTCTTTTGATTGACAATCTGACAAGCCTATAGGTGACCCTGTAGTGTCTGATAAGATCTGGCAGAGTCTTCTGTCTTCTAGGGAGCCCTCTTTGATTATTCCAGTCTTCATTTCTCTCTAAGTTCTCTGAACTAGTATTTTAGTCTTTAACCACACAGTTTATAACACTTAAATCTAGTTATTTCACCAACTTGACCTTAATTTTGTCATATGAAGGAATAATTCCTTATATTTGTGCTTTCCTGCAAAAGGTGGACTCCAGTATACACTGGCTAATTGGTTATTCATCTCAAATTTAAATCCGTTTACCAGAACTAAAGTTTTATTATGCAAAATTGGGTTTAGAGAGAAATTCTTTTTCCCTCAAGTTTCAGAGTTTACAACAAAAGACATTTATGACCTTGAGACATAATAGGTTTGTATTGAATATGGTTGAATGAGTTTCTCACTGAGTATACTCTTTTCAGTGCTTAGCACACTGTGAAACAACACTGAGTTTTTCTTGGACATTGCTATTTATTACTGCTTTGGAGACTTGACAAGATTTGGAGACCTCACGTGTCGTTGGTAGCATAGCAGAATGATCACAGGTTCTGAAGTCAAACTGCCTGGGTTCTGATTTGGGCTCCATTACTTTACTTTTCATTTTGTGCCTCTTAATGGCTCACTGTCTTTATCTGTGGAAGAGGAGTGATTGTATGATTTGTTGTGAGGATTAATTGAGATTTTAGTTAGATTTTATATATATGAAAAATGAGACTTTTTGAGGGGCCAGCCCAGTGGTGAGGAGGTTGAGTTTGCGCACTCCACTTGGGTGGCCTGGGGTTTGGATCCTGGGCGTGGACCTGCACATCGTTCATCAAGCCATGCTATGGTGGCATCCTGTGTACAAAGTGGAGGAAGATTGGCATGGACGTTAGTTCAGTGACAATCTTCCTCAAGCAAAAAGAGGAAGATTGGCAACAGATGTTAGCTCAGGGCCAATCTTCCTCGCCAAAAAAAAAAAAGAGAAAGAGAAAGAGATTTTTATATATTTTTATATATGTGTATGTGTATTATATATATAAAATATGTATATAATGGTGAAGAATTCTTGGCACTTAGGAAATTCAAGTTGACTTCATAAGAAAAATGTGTAATATGTTTTAAAAGGAAATATTGTAATAACTGACATTATTCTTATAACATTTCCAGGTTTGAAAAAACAATGGCAGGAAACAGCCTTGTTCTACCCATCGTTCTTTGGGGTCGCAAAGCCCCAACACACTGCATCTCAGCAGTTCTTTTAACAGATGATGGGGCCACAATTGTAACTGGATGCCACGATGGACAAATATGTCTCTGGGATCTTTCAGTAGAATTGGAAGTGAGTATTCAAAATGCCCGTTATACTTTTCAAATACAAGAAACCACTTAATAGAAAATAGCAGCCCCAGAATAATACTCTGCGTGATAATATGTTTTCTACGATAGACATTTTGATGAGAATTGGTATTAGGCAGATTGGTTATTTACATTGTTCATCAGAGTTGACTTCTGCTGGCTTTTGGCGATTTTCAGTTATAATATCTGCCTTAAGTGGCTTAATAGTTACATTTAAGTTTTCAAAAGATCTTTATCTATACTGAAGGGGGTTTCCAAAAGATATAAAAAACCAATTTGAACATTTGTACCTTCTGAGGTGAGTGTCTTGAAGAGAGCAAAACTTTTTATAAAACATAAATTTTCTTGTATTTATTTTAAAAATCACTATGTATTTATGGCCATTCTTAAATGCAGTGGAGCTCTCAGTCTGCTCTGTTCATAGGCCCTCTCAGTGGAAGACAAGAAAATAGTAGTTGGGAATACCCATATAAACACACACACACGCATGTGCGCACACATACACCCACCCACGCACATGCATGGAGTTCACACTGATACCTCCAATTATGGTATAACACCTCAGAATTTTTTCTACTTTTGTCTTTCTCCTTTTTTTTTTGGTGAGGAAGGTTGGCCCTGAACTAACCTCTGTTGCCAATCTTCCTCTTTTTGCTTGAGGAAGATTGTCCCTGAGCTAACATCTGTGCCAGTCTTCCTCTACTTTTTCTGGGTGAGATGCTGTCACAGCATGGCTTGATGAGCGGTGTCTAGGTCTGCACCCAGGATCCGAACCTGTGAACCCCAGGCCTCCGAAGTGAAGTGTGCAAACTTTACCACTATGTCACCAGGCTGGCTCTTCTCCATCTTTTTAACTTCCCTTCTCTGTCCCCAGGAATTTTTCTGTAAAGGGGAGCAGAGAAAATGGGGTGGTAGCTGGCATGGAATGTAGACTCAGCAAAGTTGAGTTTTTAAGTAATTTTTTTTTTGTTAACACCCTTATTGAAATAAAATTCTCATACCAAACAATTCACTCATTTAAAGAAATTGTGGTATATATGTATACAATGGAATATTGTTCAGCCATAAAAAGAATGAAATCTTGCCATTTGTGACAGCATGAATGGACCTTGAGGGCATTATGCTCAGTGAAATAAGCCAGCCAGAGAAAGACAAATACTGTATAATCTCTCTTATATGTGGAATCTAAAAAAATATCTATTAAAAACAAAAGAGAAGTTTATAGATACAGAGAATAGATTGGTGGTTTCCAGAGGTGGGGGTTGAGGGGTGCAAGAAATGGGTGAACTGTTTTTATGGGGTTTTTTTAGTTTAAATAAATTGAATTTAAAAAAATAAAGTGTACAATTAGCGATCTTTAGTATGTTCACAGGGTTGTGCAACTGTTACCACCGTCAACTTTAGAACATTTTCATTACTTCAAAAAGAAGCTCTGTGCTCTTTACCTGTCACTCCCATTACCCCTATTTCCCGTGAGGCAACCACTAATCTATTTTCTGTCTCTGTAGGCTTGCCTGTTGTGGACATTTCATACACATGGAATCATTTAATGTGTGGTTTGTTTGTGACTGACTTTTTTCACTTAGCATAATATTTTCAGGGTTCATCCATGTTGTAGCATATATTAATACTTCATTTCTTTTAATGGCCAAATGATATTCCATTGTATGGGTATACTGAATTTTATTTGTCTATCAGTTGATGGGCATTTCAGTCATTTCCGCTTTTGGCTACACTGAGTAATGCTGCTGTGAAGGTTTGTGTATGAGTTTTTGTGTGGATGTGTGTTTTCATTGCTCTTAGATATACACCTAGGCATGGAATTACTAGAACTGGAAAAATGATTTACACACTTGGATGTCACGTAAAGGCTAAGTATGCAGATTGGAAAGTAACTGGAAATGAGTGTTGTAGAATGTGATACGCCTTCAGGATTGATAGCAAACTAAATATGAATCAGGAATATAGTGATGAGAAAAAAAATCACACTACATTTTACTGGAATGGTTGCAAGCAGTAAGACTGACTTTTGAAATCTTAGAAACAGTTCCTTCATTGAATTTTTTTGCATATATTTCACTAGAATGTTATATTTATTTAAGTTCAAGTAAGAGGGATAAAAGTGACTGAGGGGGGTGTGAGAGGTGGGGAGGGGCTAGGAGAGAAATGCATCTTTTGAAAGATATTCAGGGAGTTGTACTGTTTACCCAGGGGAAAAGAAGGCTGGATAAAGGTGGCTTGGTTGTTGTCTTTTGACATACAGTCATCTCTCAGTATTCATGGGGGATCGGCTCCAGGATCCCCTGTGGATGCCCAAATCTGCAGATGCTCAAGTCCCTCGTAGAAAATCGTGTAGTATTTGCAAATAATGTACGCACATCTTCCTGTATGCTTTAAATCATCTCTAGATTACTTATAATACCTAATGCAATGTAAATAGTTGTTATACTGTATTGTTCAGGGAATAATGACAAGAAAAAAAGTCTGTACATGTTCAGTAAAGACACTACCATTGTGGGCCTTTCAATCTGCAGTTGGTTGAACCCGCGGCTGCAGAGACCATGGGTGCAGAGCCCGCAAGTGCTCTTCTTAAGTATTATATTTTCTAGCAGCTGCTAATGCCTTTGAAGGACCAGTAAGAAGACATGTAGTATTCACAGAGGAGGCACAAAGTGCCTTTTCTTGAGGTCATGGTATCTTCCCTTCTTTCGCTAGGAAAGGACTCAAAACTCTAGCTAGAACTTTTGCCATCTGTATTTGATCTCCTTTTACCTGTGAAAAAGGGCACTCTGGCCTAACATAGTGGTAATCAAACAGGAGAGAAATCACAGAAGCAGTAGTTTAGTGAATACTGAAAGAGTTGGTGATAAGAGTAAAGGGGGAAACCTGTTGAGGGAGATACTGTCGCTGATATGCAATATTTGTAGAGCTTCCACTGCCTAAAAACCTACAGGATGTTATTAGACTGGTTCCTATCTTCATGAAGCTTGCATTCTAGTAGGGAAACAGATCTATGCAGAGAATAGTATAGTCCATGGCATTAATGAAAAACGTAAATTGTTAGGTAAGAGCTCAGCCTTTGGAGAATGGCAACCTTGTCTTGAATCTGGGTCATTCTAGTATCTAGCTGTGTGACTTTGGGCAATTTACTTAACCATTTTGTGCCTGAGTCTTTCCGTGTTTAAAATATGGACTACCACACAACGTTGTGGTAAGGATTCTGTGAAGGCATGTGTAGTAAGCAGTTATCACAGTGCTTGCACCTAGTAAGAATTTATTTAATGAATGGTAGTTACAGCATCTCAGGTAGTAGAAAGAAAAAAAAAGCTAACAGGGAGGAAAAAAAGGAGTGCTTAATCATGGCTGACTATAGACCCAGCTAGCCTCAAGGTTCTGGACTGGTCATTGGTGTTACTGTTTACTCTTAAGAACTGACACATCACACCTTTTTATTCTAATCATCTTGCTTTGTCACTGATAACTTGATAACAGTCACTTTTGAACTGTGTGGTCTTTGAGGATGGATAGTCTTTATGAATTGGTTGAACAGATTATTTTGTGATATTTCTTTGTATTGATTATGTGTGAAATGTTTAGTGAGTAACTATGACCACACATTTTTATGGAATATAGTGAGATATAAATAAAAGGTATAAATATGTTACACCATAAATTTATTTTTTGCTCTGATTATATTATTACTTATTTGCTCTGTAAGGTTCTTTTCTTTTTTTAAGATTTTATTTTTCCTTTTTCTGCCCAAAGCCCCCCGGTACATAGTTGTGCATTTTTAGTTGTGGGTCCTTCTAGTTGTGGCATGTGGGATGCCACCTCAGCATGGCCTGATGAGCAGTGCCATGTCCACGCCCAGGATTTAAACTGGCGAAACCCTGGGCCGCCGAAGCAGAGCGAGCAAACTTAACTACTTGGCCATGGGGAAGGGCCTGTAAGTTTCTTGATATTAAGACTTTGTAGTTGTGATCTGGCACTGATACTAGGCACAGATGTATTTTTGGATGGTTATCTCTGTATCATGGTTAATCTTCCTCTGTCACTTAGTGGCCATTCAGAGCAATTGCTTAAATCTGTCTTTTTTTTGTTTTCTCTAACCTCCAGAAAACTTCTATTTAATGAATTAAATGAGTTTCTGTTTGTTAAAGAAACACATCGATTTATGAAAATATTATCTTAAACCTTTCTACTTTTTAGCTGACTTTGTACCTATGAAAACATAATCAGAGATATAGTTTCATTTACAAAATTTTTTGCTTTCATCTGACAATGGATGCCAGAGCCATATATGTTTTATGTAACAATTGTTCATTGCCAATGTTTAGAAATACAATTGCTTTTTAGTATTTTGACTTGTGTATTCTGACTGTGCTATATTCACTTTATGTTCCAATAGGGTTTTTTTCTAGATTCTGTAGGCTTTTCTTTATATCTGATTATGTTGTCTGTGAATAAAGGTAGTTTTACTTCTTACTTTACAGCATGTATGTGATTTATTACTTTCTTTTGCCCTGTGGTAGGCTGTTACTTGCCTTATTGCTTATTAAGACTTCTAACACAATGGTGAATCTTGAAGAAAATGGACATCCTTGCCATGTTCATGATCTTGAAGGGAACACATTCAGTCTTTCACCATTGTGTGATGGTAGCATTAGGTTTTTCACAGATGCCCTTTGTCAGGTTAAGTAACTTCCCTTTCATTCTTAGTTTGCTGACAGTTTGTGTAATGAATGATTTTGAATTTTGTAAAATGCTTTTTCTGTATCTTTCAAGATGATCATATGGTTTTTCTCCTTTTTTCTCTTGATATGGTGAATTACATTGTTTTTCAAATGTTAAATTAACCTTGTATTCCCAGGGTAAGCCCCACATGGTCATGATATATTATTTTATATATTGGTGGATTTGTTAATATATTATTGTTTTTTGTTTTGTTTTGTCTTGATTCATGAGTTTTATTGGTCTGGAGTTTTCTTGTAATGCCTTTGTCTGGTTTTGGTATCAGAATAATTCTAGCCATATAAAATGAGTTAAGAATTCTATTTTCTTTCTTTTTTTGTTGTAATTTTCTTATATTTATTTTTTTGCAGTTCTTTTTTTCAGCTTTATTGAGGAATAATTGACAAATGAATTTATATATTTTAAGTTACAGTGTGATGATTTGTTATGAATTTTGAAATGATTACCAAGAAGAAGTTAATTAACATATCCATCACCTCACATAGATAACTTTTCATTCTTTTTGGTGGTGAGACACTTAAGATCTACTCCTCAAGTTTCAAATATACGATAATGAATTATTAACTATAGTCACCATACATTAGATCCTTAGAACTTATTCATTTTATAAACTGAAAGTTTGTACCTTTGATCTACATCTTCCCATTTACCTCTGCCCCCAGACCCTGGCAGCCACCATTCTAATCTCTGTTTCTATGAGATTGGCTTTTTTTCCCCTCTCACATACAAGGAATACGATGCAATATTTGCCTTTCTCTGTCTGGTTTATTTCACTTAGCATAATGCCCTCTAGGTTCATCCGTGTTGTTATAAAAGGCAGGATTTCCTTCTTTTCTATGGCTGAATATATTCCATTGTGTATATATACCATGTTTTCTTTATCCATCCCTCTTTTGACAGACACTTACGTTGTATCCATATCTTGTGTATTGTGAATAATGCTGCGGTGAAGATGGGAGTGCACATAGCTCTTCACAAACATGATTTCAGATCCTATGGATATATACCCAGAAATGGGATTGCTGGATCATATGATAGTTCTATTTTTAATTTTTTGAGGAGTGTCCATGCTGTTTTTCATAATGGTTGTACCAATTTACATTCCCATAAACAGTGTAAAAAGGTTCCTTTTTTTCTGCGTCCTTGTCAACATTTGTATCTCCTCTGTCTTCTTGATAATAGCCATCCTAACAGGTGTAAGGCTGTATCTCACTATAGTTTTGATATGTATTTCCCTGAATATTAGTGATAAGGTATTTTTTAATGACCTATTGGCTATTTGTATGCCTTCTTTGGAAAAATATCTATTCATGTCCTTTGCCTGTTTTTTAATAGGATTGTTCTTTTGCTGTTGAGTTCCTTATATACTTTGGATATTGACCCCTTATCAGATACATGATTTGCAAATATTTTCTCCCGTTTTGTAGTTTGCCTTTTCACTTTGTTGCTGGCTTCCTTTGTTGTGCAGAAGCTGTTTGGTTTGATGTAGCCCCACTTATTTATTTTAGCTTTTGTTGCCTGTGCTTTTGGTGTCATATTCAAAAAATCATTGCCAAGACCAATGTCAAGCAACTTTCTCCCTATGTTTCCTTTTAGGAGTTTTACATTTTTGGATCTTACATATAAGTCTTTAATATATTTCAAGTTGATTTTTGAGAATGGTATAAGATAGGGGTCCACTTTCATTCCTTTGCATATGGATATCCAGTTTTCCCAGCATCATTTATAGAAGAGATTCTCCTTTCCCTACTGTGTGTTCTTGGTGCCCTTATCAAATAGTTGACCATATTTGTATGGGTTTATTTATGGGGTCTCTGTTCCGTTGGTCTGTGTGTCTGTTTTTGTGCCAGTTTCATACTGTGTTGATTACTAGAACTTTGTAATATAGTTTGAAATCAGGAAGTGTGAGACCTCCAACTTTGTTCTTATTTCTGGAGATTGCTTTGGCTATTTGGGGTCTTTTGTGGTTCCATGTGAATTCTAGCCTAAGTTTTTCTATTTCTGTGAAAATGCCATTGGAATTTTGATAGGATTTCATTGAATCTGTAGATTACTTTGGGTAATATGGACATTTTAACAGTGTCCATAGGACAGAGGATATCTTTCCATTTATTTGTGTCTTCTCCCGTTTCTTTGATCAATGTCTTGTAATTTTCAATGTACAGATCTTTCACCTCCTTGGTTAAATTTATTCCTAAGTATTTTATTCTTTTTGATGCTGTTGTAAATGGGATTGCTTTCTTAATTTCTCTTTCAGATATTTTGTTGTTAGTATACAGAAACACAACTGAATTGCGTGTTGATTTTGTATCCTGCAACTTTACTGAATTCTTTGATTAGTTCTAACAGTCTTTTGTGGAGTCTTCAGGATTTGCTATATATAAGATAATGTCTTCTGCAAACAGAAACAGTTTTACTTCTTCCATTCCAATTTGGATGCCTTTTATTTATTTTTCCTGCCTGAGTTCTCTGGCTAGGACTTCTAGAACTATGTTGAACAGAAGTGACGTGAGTGGACATCATTGTCTTGTTCCTGATCTTAGAGAAAAGACTTTTAGCTTTTCACTGTTGAATATTATGTTAGCTGTGGTTTGTCATATATGGTCTTTATGTTGAGGTACATTCCTTCTGTACTCAATTTATTGAGAATTTTTAATCATGAAAGGATATTGAATTTTGTCAAATGCTTTTTGCATCTATTGAAATGTTCATGTGATTTTTATCCTTCATTCAAATATTTTTGTTCAGTTTTCCTGATTATGGTGGGAGTAAAGTCCAGTTCTAGTGGCTCTATTATGGCTGTAAAGGGAATTTTCTATTGGAAAATAAAATGGACTATTGGTCAGTTTGACTTTTTGGAGGAAACTAAGGAATTGACCAAGGGCATTTTTTCCAGTGGAAGGATACTGAATCTCAGTATAGAGGTGGGTTGGATGTATGAGAAAATTATGGATGTATGAGAAAACTTTGTAGGCCTATTCTAATCATAAACAATGATTGAATTTTTCTCTTAATTATAACTATGCAAAGAATGGCCAAGATGAATTTGATTTGGAAAAGCTCTTCAGTTGTCACATACCAGAACTATAGAACAATATCAGTACTCTTTCCATGGAATGTTTAATTTTGAACAATTTAGCTTTCCTAATAAATTAGGGTAAATTGTTTACAAGACGGACACCATGATGGTTACAAAGGGGCTTTAAAATTAGTCATATTCTATTTTTTTAACAGGGTATTGGGTATATGGCTATTCAATGTATTCTTTATGTCTTATGCATATGTTATAAATATTACTGTATGTATTAAATATTTAATTTGGTACAAAGTAGATAAATTTGTAGATAAATTTGGGGGCTCATTGCCAGACTATTTTAGAATAGTGAGTATGAAGCTGTCTTTCCTGCAAGGCACTATGTCATTAAATCATTAGTTTCTGAAGGTCATTCTTAGTTCCTGACAGTTAACGTTGATATCAGCATTTCGGAATGTACCAGTCCTCTATTTTTTGCGTTTGTGGATGCCAATCTAGAGACTTTAAATGTGCTTTCAGATCAATGAAGGTAATATTTAAAAAATAAGTGAGGTCAGATTATTTTTTACACTAATTCACATTTTAACTTGGTTTCTGAATATACTATAGCTTAGTGGTTAAGACTCTCGTGGTCTGAATCCTGGTTCCATCTCTCCGTCAGTGATATTCACCTCTTGGTGATCTAACAGAGACCTCCGAACTACTTGGGAGGGTGATTGTGAGCATTAAATGGATGGGAGTCACTGTTTTGCTGCTCTTAGTTTTTGGTACTCTGAGCAGTTCTTCTCAAATCTATGTATATTTATGTTAAATATTTAACAGGATTCCTAAGTAAGATTAATTTTTTAAAATTTGGCACTTACATCGACTTATTTTTGTATTTCTAGGTTAATCCTCGAGCACTGTTGTTTGGTCATACAGCTTCGATCACTTGTTTGTCTAAAGCTTGTGCTTCTAGTGACAAGCAGTATATTGTGAGTGCATCTGAAAGTGGGTAAGTATTTTCTTATTCTCTGTTTTCCCTCATAAGTCTTCATTGCAAATAGTAACAGTATATTAGTAAGTAGGGAATTTTGTTTTTCTTTTGGAGTATCTTTTAAATAAATACTTCAGTTGTCTCAACCTAAAGAAAGATATTTGAAATATGGTTTTTAAAATGTGAATTTTATCTTTATTAATGATTTTTATAATCCTTTTATTGTAATTTATGGTTATGTTTTTGCCTTGCTCTTGAGAAACTCAGAATACCATAAAAATTAAAACATGATCATTAATCCCCATGGCATTTTTATTGAGTTGGCAGACAACTTTGAGGATTTTAAAAAAAACCTGAATGATGCTAGGCTAGCATAAATTTGGAATATGAGGCCGTGCAAAAGTTCGTACAGTTATAGTCATGTCTGTTAATGCACTAACATAACTATATATATTCCTGAATCTCAGAATATAGCTTGTTTTTGGAGAGATAGGTCATTGGACAGTAGTTGTAGGGTCCAGAGTGTGAGGAATTTTAAAAACGTTTTTGGTGCTTAGAAAATTGTGTATTTACACAATATGTTATTAAAGAGGGGGAGCTGGAAGAGAGTTGTTTAAGAAGTTGTCCCTTCCACTCCTCGTAATTTGTGAATTTGAAGTGAACCTTGGGTAACAGTTTGGAACAAGAAGAGGCAGCATCAGGTAAAAATATTATACCTTTTGGTCAATTAAAGGATAATTCACATTAGAATGCATATTCTAAATAGATTGAGCATCCTTTGAAAAATTGTTTCATGGCATGTGAGATATAGGAAAGGGCATCTTAAAGAAAACCCAAATAATACCAGGATCATTGCATTTTATTAGTGTTGTCTTCTGTTAAAGAAATCTTAAGTTTATTTCTTTAAAAGACAAGGCATATATTGACTTTTCTAATTTTTAGTGTTGTGTCTTTACTTTTGGGTAAAAATCTTTTTTCTCTGTGCACTCAAGACTTCTGCAATCAATACAGAATCAAAACTGGAATATTGTATTTAGTTTGCAAAGGTTTGGGATTCAGTTGACTTTGTTTTGTTTGTTTTTTGCAGTGCTAAATTTTCTAGCTATGTTGATAACCATTGGAAAATCTCAGTGGTTTAAATGAAAAGTTTATTTCTTGTTTTTGTCACCCTTCCCTCATAGATCATTTGGGACTCTGCTCTGCTTCATAATTATCCTTGCTTTGAGGTTGAGGGTGAGGGAGCAACCACTATCTGAAGCAGCCACTATCTGGAATGGAGGCAGAGCAGATAGAGAGTTCTGGAGGGCCTCATATCCGTCTTAGCAGGTCTCATATCAGTTCTGGCTGATGTGAACTACTCACGAGACTCCCGCAACTAAAGGGAGCCAGGAAGCGCAGTCCTACCATGTGCCCAGAAAGACTGTGGATCGAGGAGGGGTGGGCAGGTTGGAGGGTTGTTTAGGATGGTGGGTAGGAGGACCGGCATTTTTGACAAACAGCAATAATGACTATATACTACTTTTTATGAAATACATAGTTTTAATGGAAGATTAATTTTAAATCACTGTGACAAAATTAAACAGCGCTTTTAAAAATCAGATTTAAAGTTAGCTATTATTTTGTTTTATAGAGAAATGTGCCTCTGGGATGTGAATGATGGCAGATGTATTGAATTTACAAAGTTGGCCTGCACTCATACTGGCATACAGGTTAGTATCTATTTCTGTAACTGTCCAAGTCTGCACAATTTATTACAGATTAACAATTAAAAAATGTTTTTAAACATTGAGCCTATATTTTTAGATGAAAATTGGGCTGGAAGGGGTAATAGGCCAAGAAGACTAGAATTGGAGTAGTAAAAGCATTCCTAATAAGATGGTATACTAGAGGAGGATAATACAGTAGAGGAGACTAATGGGG
Source organism: Equus quagga (assembly GCF_021613505.1). Lineage (NCBI taxonomy): Eukaryota > Metazoa > Chordata > Mammalia > Perissodactyla > Equidae > Equus > Equus quagga. The sequence continues at coordinate 19,924,979 of NC_060275.1, read as the reverse complement.
AAAGATGTAGGGTAAGACAGTTGCCATTGCTGCTTCTGCTGTTTCTGGCTATCTTGCTTACCCAAGTGAGAGCCCTTGTACTAGTTGGGTAAGTGCTCTAGGTCCTAAGTAATGGAATTCTCTTTTGCTAAAGCCTTTGTGATTCCATTTGTGATTGGCACAGTCCACTTTTTTGGATCATGCCCTTTTTATTGCTTGCACGCTTGGTTTTTTGGTACATTTTTTGACTTTCCAACTCTGTAGAAGAACTGACCAATTCATATGCCTGGCTTACATAGGAATTTATAGTTTCTTACTTACATTCTTGGTATTCTTTCTTACTCTTTCATAATTGTCAAGTTCTTTGTGCTTCAGTTTACTCATCATTCACTGTGTTGAGTGTTGGGGAAAATTACCAAGTATATAGAAAATATGATTTGTGTTCTCAATGGGGAAGGAGAGGGAAGAGAAGAGAACTCATATTTATTGAGCAAATATTCTATAGGCATTTTTTTTATTTTCCAAAGATTGGCACCTGAGCTAACAACTGTGGCCAATCTTTTTTTTTTTTTTTTCTGCTTTATCTCCCCAAATCTCCCCTGGTACATAGTTGTATATCTTAGTTGCAGGTCCTTCTAGTTGTGACATATGGGACGCCGCCTCAATGTGGCCTGACGAGCGGTGCCATGTCCTTGGCCAGGATCTGAACCAGCGAAATCCTGGGCCGCCGCAGCGGAGCGTGCGAACTTAACCACTTGGCCACGGGGCTGGCCCCTGTATAGGCATTTTTAATATGTTATTTCATTTAGTCCTCCCCACATCCTTACAAATTAAATAGGAGTCTATCATTTTACATATAGGGAAGCTGATACCCAGAGTGATTAAATGACTTGCCCCCGTCTCTCAGTGAGTCATTCATGGCGCCAGGATCCCCAATCAGGTTTATCTGACTCTAGGGACTGTGTTCTTTCCGTTATGTCATGCTGCCTCCCTTAGAACAAATAAAATCATTTGTTGAGGAAGAAAACCTTCCGTGCTAACACAAATTAGGAAAACAATGAAAAATGTTTGCGGGGCGGTGGTATTTAGTGTGATATAGGTCTTTAGTGATTATTTCTTGCCCTGGCAAAGGCCTTTTAAAAATAACTTCTTTAATGCTGTTAGGGTGTATGCTTTCTGTTTAAAGGGCATATATTATTTATTTTTTATCATATGAAGAATCATCCAGGTTTATAAGGAGAAAAGAACTAATAAAATTATGTAGAGTCTTTGACTTTACAATTTATTTTAATTGAAAAATTATATATAAATGTCTCGAACTCATTGCATATAAGTATTTTGACCAATGTATAATTTTATGATTTAAAAACTTTTGGTTTATATTTTAGGAAAAATTATCTTTATTTATTCAACATATTTTCAGTGCCTACTATTTATCAGATCCTGTATTAGGCCTTCTGCATTTAGATTGGCAGCCATCTCTAATCAGAAGATACTTTTTGGTAGATGCACTAATGTGTGACAGTCGTTCTTTGTGTGATCCTCAGCCTCTCACGTCCAGAAGCAGGTTGTTTTTTAATATACACAGAAATCATAAACCTTGGTGACATTGGCACTTAAGTGAAATCACAAGGAAATGCCAACTTACTAAATTATTACATGAGGGCATCTCTTTTTAATATTTGGGAAACTTATTTCTCCATTCAGGATACCTTTTTTGCCGTTATCAAAGTGTCTTAGAAGCTAAAGCAGAACATCATTTGGGAGTATAACTTTAAAGCAACAGTGAGAGGCGTGTAGTCAGGCAGGTCTAATGAAGTAGCCCTGCCCTCAGGAGAGAGCTTTTCTCTAGTGACTGCCATGCACACATCTTTCCTGGCTGGTGTCTGATGAATGTTGATGAAGTTTGCTTCTCTGCACCCATCTTTTACTCCTTGACACATTCCTCCCTTGTATGAGTCAAGGCGACCTGTGTCACGTTATGAGTGTCTGGCAATCCCTGAGACCTCCAGGTTGTGTGTTGTGTTTTTTGGATCTACCCTCTGCAATCTGTGGTATCTGCATTTTAGTAGATCCTCCCTCTTTTGGAGTTTTATTGGTGCTACCTTGTACTTAGTAAATGCTCTGCATAATCAATGCTTATGTTTAAGAAGTTGTATTCCTTCTTATACAGGGTACTCCATAGTTGAGAAAAGATTGTCTTCCATCACATACAGTGTTGAGCTGTAAGAACAGGACTGAGGAGTGTGGGAGCAGACTGGAGCCAGGTTTCTTAGTTATTTCCCCAGTTGAGGAGTAGTTACAGCATTGCCCTTTGTGCTGTATCTAGCTTGCCCTCACATGATTCAGATAAGGTCCAATCCCTTGGGAAGTAGTAGTCTGGGTGTTGGATTTCATCGCCTTCTAAAAATCCTCTAGAAGAATCATCCCACTAAGAAAGTCACTTATGTTTTTGGAAGACAGGTGCTTTGGTAAATTGTTGGTCTTGTTTTGATAGTTATTCTTCCTTTACTCTTTGGTTGATGGAAACCCATCTTATCCTCTTAGTTATTTGTGGCATGAGTACCGGGTAGTACCTGATTGTATTGGTTCTTCCCCTTTTTCCCACAAAGTCTAAATGTGCACTATAAGGATGGTTTAAATAGTTGTCTCATACTCTAGTCTCAAATAACACACTTAGATTAATCAGAATTTACTTCTGATTATAATGTGTTTGAATAGCAATCATCTTTACTTCTAAATTTTATTTGGTCATAACTAGTAATTATAAGCCTATACTGACCTGTTCCCATTCATCTAAAATTCATATTATTTTTGTGACCCACTTGAGTAACCTTTGCTTTGATTTGTGAAGCTGATTTTATTCGGGTGTCTTATTAATTCATTCAACGGTCCAGTTTTAGATGTTCCAGGAGGATAAAAAAGAATTAGGAATTCTGCTCCAAAGTAGTTCAAAAGGGAGGGTAAGATGTTAAGAAAAGAATAATTTTTGTTAGATATTTTGAAATATTAATGTAACTTGATGTGTGTTTATGTGTATACATAGACATATATAATAGGTACCATATAGTACATGTCTGAAAATATTATTGAAGAAATTGAGCATCATAATAAGCTTGATGAATGCATGCAAATCAAGTATCTAAAGTAAAGGAGAACATTTAAAAATCTTTTTTCCTTTTAGTTCTACCAGTTCTCTGTTGGAAACCAGAGAGAAGGAAGGCTTTTATGCTATGGCCATTATCCTGAAATCCTTGTTGTGGATGCCACCAGCCTTGAGGTGTTATACTCCTTAGTCTCAAAGATATCTCCAGACTGGATTAGCTCCATGAGCATTATTCGATCCCACCGAACACAAGGTCAGTGTGTGGTGCCCTTTAGGAACTGCTGCACCATGACTTAATGGTTAGTTTGCTGTAGAGTTCTATAATGTATCATATGTTAATATATTTGGTTATATTCTTCTATTTAAGAAATAACTATTCTAATAATTTATGGTCTGTTGCTACCTTCATAAAGGAATCTTTGATTGAATTACGATTTAACATGTTACATTATCTCCATTCCACGGAATAGATCACTAGCTTTTGGCAGTCTTAGAGTATGTGGGTGATTTTCTGGAAATCAGCACATAGCTTTTTACTCAACAGCCATTCAACAAATATTTATTGAGTGCCTGCTATCTTCAGAAGATTGAACTACTGAAAGAACTCGAATTCTAAAAAGGGAGCATCATATGTAAACAAATGGCAGTTCAGGATGTAAAGTGTAACAAGGTAGAGAAGTAGAGAGAGGCTGGAATTAACGAATACAGTAAAGGGGCTTGAGGACAAGTTGGAAGGCTGCCCAGATTAGACAAAATCTAGGATTTGAAAAGTGAGGAGGAATTCGTTTGGCAGACATAGGGATCAGGATGTTTCTGGCCAAGAAAATGGTTTGTACACAGGAGGTAAAGCATTAATACTAGTCTAGGTATGTAAGGGGAAACTAAAATACCTGTTTTCAGGGCCAAATAGTTTGAGGGAAGGAATTAGGAACATATGACGTTGGCAAAGTTGGCAGGGGACAGATCATGAAGGGCCTTGTGTGCCAGCTGGGGAACTTGGATTTCATCCTGTAGATCAGGGTTGGTAGACCTGTACCATAAAGGCTTTGCAGGCCGTACAGTCTGTGTTTCAACTACTCAACTCTGCTGACATAGCACAAAAGCAGCCATAGGCAATGCAAAATAAATGAGCCTGTCTGTGTTCTAATAAAACTTTATTTGTAAAAAACAGCCAGTGGGCTGGATTTGATTGATGAGCTGTAGTTGGCTGGTCCCTACTGTAGATGATGGGCTGTCACTGGTAGAAATGCTTGAAGGGACTTAGGTTTTAAACATCACTTTGGTGGCATTGTTGAGAAAGGTTTAGATGGGAGCAAAGCAAGTTTGGAGATTATTTTAATAGCCTAGCTGAGAGTGGTGCAGATTTGAACTAAAGCAGTGACTGTGGAAGTAGGGTGGATGGACTTGCAGCATTTCCACAGGGCTGTTCTCTGTTCAGAGCATTGGTTCTGAAGTTTGTAATGGTATTAGTGAAAAAGAAGGTTTCTATCGTCAAATATAGTTAGGAGATGTTTGGTGAAATAAAATTAAGCAGGCTTCTTTAATGTGGGACTTTCTCAAGGAGAGGGTTTTCATGCATAATAGAGAATTACTGCTTTATTCCTGAGCATAACAGTGAAATGAGACACAACTTTAATTTCCAGGCAATAGGGAATCATTATCAGCATGTTCACCTTTAATCTTAATTATAATCAATATTTTGTTGAAAAAAAGGACTACATTTGTGAAAGCAGTTTGCTCATTTTGAATTTTCACACTATTTCCATTTATGAGATATACATGTACACACTGGTCTGAACAGCATAGAGTATAACTTTGATGAAAACTTTTGTGCTTTGCATACAATTCTAAATGTTATCAGTATATAATGTTGTAAATGTATACAATTTTTAATCTGCATTTACCATATTCTAGTCTGTGGCTATTTGAAAATTTTAGATGTATTGATATTTTTAAATTTTTATTGTAATTGACAGTTTATGAGCAGTTGTTATAACTTCTCTGTGCAGGATCATGGAATTGTAATCAGTGCATTCCAGTGCCTTACATTGCCTGGGGAACTATGTAATACAACAAGGTTTTTACTTAAAGATAGCAAACAAATCTTTTTAATAAGAGTAATAACTCGTCTTTATTGATATGTCGAATGCTATACCTGTGGTGTGTCTTAATTCTTATAACAACCCAGAAGGTAGGTACTGTTGCTATTCATTTATATTTGCTTACAGATAAGCAAATTGAATTTAAGATAGCTAAGTTAAGTTATCCGCAGTTCATGGTTCATTAGTGAGGAAAATGTGATCTTAGCACACACCCTTCTCACTCTGGAGCCTGCGTTAGACTGCTTTCTCATGTCCCTCCTCTCAGAGTTCACCTATATTACTGTGGAGCTGCGACTGCTCCCTTACTGGAAGCTTATGAATTTAGGTTTTATATTGCATCTTTCTCTTGATCACAATCTATGAAGAGTCCAGTGTGCAATAAAATGTCTAGAAGGCAGATAAGGTAGGTGGGAAAGAGGGAAATGCATGCCGTGAAGAAATGAATTGGGTGTGCTCATCCATGATAAAAAATTAAAAGTTGTGAATTTTGAAGAATAAAAGTTCTTTGTTAACATAATGATCAAGAACATTTGAAATTATTAAAAACTTGTTGATTAGAAATAAAAAAAGTAAGTTCAAGTAGCTAGAAACAACTTTTCTTTGCATTCCAAATTTTTGGTCATCTTTATTATGTTTCAAAATCTGGTTTCTGTTATTTCATGAAATATTGAGTTGTGTTTTTATGCCAGTTGTAAAACATACTGTTATTCAATTTCATTAAAGCGAACCATGTTACTGTTTAGAAAGAAAGCATATTGTGTTTGTAACCTTGACTTCTTGTTCATTCTCGACTTAGAGGACACTGTGGTGGCACTTTCAGTGACAGGCATCTTGAAGGTGTGGATTGTTACCTCTGAAGTAAGTGGCATGCAGGTGAGACAAATGAGACTGGAAGTGATTTCTCTGTTTTTCTTCTTATGAAGTCTTAAATTTTAGGGGCTGGCCTGGTCGTGGAGTTGTTGGGTTTGTGCACACTCCGTTTCAGTGGCCTGGGGTTCACAGGTTCAGATCCTGGGTGCGGACGTAGCGCCACTTGTCAGGCCATGCTATAGTAGCATCCCAAATAAAATAGAGGAGGATTGACACAGATGTTAGCTCAGTGACAATGTTCCTTAAGCAAAAAGAGGAGGATCGGCAACAGATGTTGGCTCAGGGCCAATCTTCCACACGCGCGCACGCACACAACCACCCCCCCCCCCCCCCCCCCCCCCACCCCCAATTTTATAACGCCCATGCCCCTTCTTTTTTTTCTTGAAGGGGAAGGAAAAAGCTTTTCCCTTTTGATAGCCTTATTGGTATAGTCTAGAAGATCCCCTGGTATACTGTGTCTGTAAGTGCTTTATTTTTTTCATTTTTGATGGTAGACATCTGCTCTACCAAGGATATGAAATAGCGAAACATGTTTCACAGGATATAAAGTAGAGAAACATGGAAGAGGTGGGACTTTCCTCAGCTGCCTCTGTTTAATGTTAAGAGATAGTTTGCTTGAGAGAAAAAATAAAGCAAACCACCGCAAAAACTATATAAGGCCAATTTTAGTCTTCTCTCTCTGTTCTTTGGGCTTGAGTTCCTTGTTACTTTTTGTCAGTAAGAAAGGCAGGTCAATTTTTCTGACAATATTGATGCAAATCTCTTCAGCTGGGAAATTTTTAAACGTTGAATCTGGGGGAAAGGAGAGGGATTGGTCAGTTTTTTTCTTTTTAAACCCAAAAGCAAGTATAACTATGAAAATTCGCATTTACTCAAACTTTTCTCATCTGTTGTCACCAGATTGGTGACAGTCTGATTCTCATCAGTATTTTAACGTTAAGGAGCTTTGTAGCAAAGATGTAGTGGCCAGATGTTTTCAGAGTTTATACCTTGGTTCTCACGTGAGGGGTTAACATGATGAACATATCAAGTGATGTCTTTGTTTCATTTATTTTCTTTATCATTATGTGATAATATTAATTGACAGCCAAGCCATTCCTAAAGTTTTTCTTTCTCTTTTCAGGATACTGAGCCAATATTTGAGGAGGAATCCAAACCAATTTATTGTCAGAATTGCCAAAGCATCTCTTTTTGTGCATTCACACAAAGGTCACTTTTGGTTGTGTGCTCCAAATATTGGAGGGTAAGATAACTACAAAAGTAAGAAGCTGTATTTTTACCCTTCAAGATGTTGGTTTATGAGGCTTCCGAAGATAATTGTAAGGAAGAGCTTGGTACAAGAATATTTTAACCATTCGGAATTCATGTGTGATTCTGATATCATACTTTGAGGTGTTGAGATTTGGCTATATGTAGTTGTCTTTTTTCTTTTGGTTTATAGAATGATTCAGTTAATGACTGTTATTCTACTGATCTTCATTTCTACCTTTTGCTACTATTTCAGTCATTATCTTGTCAGTACAGCGTAAGCAGTGGTGGTGAGTTTTCTGCAGGTTGACGTATCTTTGTAGGTTGTTATTATTCCCAATTGCCACTCTGTTCTGAGTTCCTGGTGTTGGGAAGGTCTTCCTCCATTCCTTCAGAGCTAGTGGTGGAAGGAGTATGTTACTTCCATGTTGTCAGACTTTAATATTTCCGTAATAGAAGAAGAGCCACCATGTTTTGACCACTTGCTCTATGCCTAGCGTATTTTTCAAAGCTTTCCATGTATTATTTCTTTTAATCTTCATAACTCTCTAAGGGGAATTGTGTTAGTTATCTAATCCTGCATAACAGATTACTCCAAAACTTAGCAGTTGCAAACAACAAACATATCATCACCCATCTGACACATGTATCAACACCCCATCTGTAGGTCAGGGATCTGGGCATGGCTTAGCTGGGTCCTTCTGGCTCAGGGTCTCTCACAGGCTGCAGTCAACGTGTTGGCTGGGATTACAGTCTCATCGTAAGGTTCAATGGGGGTTGGATCTTCTTCCAAGCTTGCTTACTTGGTGGTTGGTTGGCAGGCCACAGGTCCTCTTGGCTGTTGGCTGGAGACATTAGTTCCTTGCCGTGTGGACCTCTGCATAGAGCAACTCACAGCATGGGAGTTCTCTTCTCTCAGTAAGCGAGCAAGAGAAGATGTAACCAAGATCTATCTAATCCTGGAACTGAGATCTCGTCACCTCTGCCATATTTTGTTGTCTAGAAACAGTCACAAAATCCAGCCTATGCTCAAGGGAGAGCATTATAGGGTGTGAATACCAGGAGTCAGGGATCAGTGGGGCAATCTTAGAGGCTGCCTACCACAGTAGGAATTGTTCCTTTCCCCATTTTGCAGATAAGGCAACTGAGGCATTGGGGGGATAAATAACTTGACTAAGATTATACAAGTGGTAGTGGAGTTGCTGGAGTAAAGCTCGGGCAGTCTGACTGTGGCAACCACTCTCATTACCACCACACTCTACTCCTTCAGAGGGACGGGGCAGTGTAGGAAAAGGCATGACTAGGGCAGCAGCATCTTCACCGCATCCTTGCCATTGCCACTGCTTTGGAATAAGATTAGAGAGGAAAAGCTAGCGGTGGTCCTTTTCTTAAATGCACACACAAGAATGAGAGGCAACCCACAGAGCGAGAGATGGTAGTGATATACATATGATGAGGCACTCATCTAGTATTTATAAAAAACCAACTCCCACAAATCAAGAAGAAAAACACAGACAACCCATAGGAAGATGGACAAAAACATTTCATAAAAGAGGAAAGCCAGATGGCCAATAAATGTGTAGAAAGATGCTCAGCTTCATTAATCAGAGCAATGCATGTTAAAGCAACTCTGAAATAGTACTACAACTCACCAGAATGACTTTTTCAGATATTTATTGTCAGAAAGAAGTTTTCAATTTTAAAATGGTTAAATGGACATCTTTTATTTTATGGTTTCTAAAACAATTTGTGACGTGTTCTAAAATGCTCACCACAGCTGAGATTTTTTTTAAAATCTTTTATTTTTTCCTAATGTTTGTATAATTTTACCTTATATACTTTTGAATCTTTAATCTGGAATTTATTCTGTATAAACTGTGAGATGTAGATCCAATTTTATTTTTATTCCAGATTGACCCCTCCAGTTCCTGATGCCGTTTGTTGGATAATTCATTTTTCAATTGTGCCTTTCTAATATACCATATTCCTGTATTATGGGAATCTGTTTCTGGACTTGTTGATTTGTCCGTTTATGCATTAATATTGTATTTCTTTATTTTCTATAGCTTTATAATTTGTATTAATAGATAATGGGGCTGGAGGGCTGGTCTCCCTTCATTCTTTCTTGGACTTGTCTTGGCTATTCTTGTAGTGCTAATGTTATATATGATAAATATTGTAGCAAGTCATAGTAAAAAAGCTAGGATTTGTTCTAATTTCAGTGCTCTGTACAAACAACTTCATTGTGTTTTCTTTAAAGAAAAGTAGAATAAAAACTCTTGGCCATTGAATTACTCATTCCTTCTAGGGAAATTTTCTGGCAATATAGAGTGCACTTTTATCAAATATTGAAAGTGATAGAAAAATTCTGCTAGACATTATAAGATCAGGATTTGTAGTCCGAGCTTTATCACTTACTGGACATATGACCTTGAGCATGATGTAACCCTTATTTGTGTCGGTTTTCTATATATAAAATGGGTTAGCAATACTTGCCTGCCAGCCACCTGCAGTGATTCATACGAGATAATGATTGTAAAGGTATGTTGTAAACTTTGGTGTGCCTTAGAAGTGTAAGGTCCCAGAAGGTCAGCAGCCTGTGTGGCTGATGAAATTTTAGGGACTTGACTTTTATATGTGAGAATTATTAAATAATAAAACTGAGTCTAAGTTCCTATTTACAGTATTTTAGTACATTGATGAAATAAGGTAAAGTAAGTTAATTCCTCTATAACAAAGAGACATTCTGGTGTCAGAGTTTATTGTTAGAAACATTGTTACTGGGCATAGAAATAAAACAGGGGTCATAACCATGCCTTCTAGAGGTTGGCTCCCTGTAACTTGTCATTCTTTGTTGCAGCACTCTCCCTTTAGATAAGAAAGGCTAGGAATTCCTCTCCCTGTGTAGAGGAGCACCCCTGCTCCGCTTGTCATGGTCACTGCCTGACCACTGGAGGCTGCACGCAGCTGGGGACCTAGTTGTGTTTTCCCTTGGAAGGTGCCTGTGCCCCAGTGATCACTGACAAAATGTCTTTAACTGAGGTAGCCAACTTTAAAGTCCTGAGTTTATTAAATATATTTCCAGAAGTTTTTGGCTTTTTTTGGTTGAAATGTGGCTGTATCTTACTTAAAGGACACTACCATGGACTATATTGTGAATTTCTTATTTCTTGTAGGTATTTGATGCTGGAGACTATTCCCTGTTGTGTTCAGGTCCGAGTGAAAATGGACAGGCATGGACTGGAGGTGACTTTGTATCCGCAGATAAAGTAATCATTTGGACTGAAAATGGGCAAAGTTATATTTATAAACTACCTGCCAGGTATTCAATCAATACTAAATTAGGACTTTAATCAAAAGCAAAGGATTCCGAATTTGGGATATAACCTGAAAGTATGAAAATGTATAAAGTATAAATATTTAATTTAGGTAAAAAACTTAAGAACTTATTAAGTTAGATTTGTAATTACAGTTTAACTTATAAGTACAAAAATTAAGTGGATTTTTATTTGAAGTAAGATATTTTAATAACATTAATTTTTTAGTGCCTATATTAAATTAACTATAATTTAAAAATCCATATTTTGTTCATTGTCAAAAAAACCTCATCATATTGTGTGATATAATATTTAATGTCAGTACTGTCAGATGTTGCTTAACAACTGGGGTACTTTCTGAGAAATGTGTCATTAGGTAATTTCGTCATGCATACATCATAGAGTGTACTTACACAAACCTAGATGGTATAGCCTGCTGCACACCTAGGCTGTATGATACTCATGTTATATTGTCTATATATATATATACTCATGGACCATTGTCATACATGCAGTCTGTCATTGACCAAAATGCCATTGTGTGGCGCATGACTGTATTTTAATTGAATTGAATGTTGTATTTTTCTCATTTTCAGTTGCCTTCCAGCTAGTGATTCATTCCGCAGCGATGTGGGGAAAGCAGTTGAAAATTTAATTCCTCCTGTACAACATAGTCTTTTGAATCGAACAGATAAAGAGGTAAAATTCTTTAGGTATCATTTATAATTGGTAGTTACAGTGAAAATTTTCACCACTATATTTATTAGTGTCTTTTGGTAGATAACTATTTGAAAGATTAGTACAATTCAAGGCACTGTATTAGGTGTTGTAAAACATTTTGACATAGTCACGAATAAACACAACTTTAAAATTTGCATGTCTTAAACATGTAGTATGCCTATACTATAGCATACACTTTTCTCTCAGAGCACAAATGATCTTATTGTGATTACATAGTGGAAATGACTTTTTGTTAAAATTCATATAGATGGTGTAAATTTATTTTGTACTCTCATGCAGTTGTAAACATAGACAGATGTAATTTTAGAAGAGCAAAGATAATCATGTACTAATGCTGACTAATAATAATTCATTACTTAAGGCATTGCAGTATCTCCCCCAAATCCTGTAGTGATTTAAATCATTAGGCAAGAAGTTTTTTTGCTATAAAAAGTTTATTAGGATTTTTAAAAACCTGCTTAATATCAGGTTAAAGTTGAAATGCAACAGCACTTAATACTGGGTTTTCAATTCTGTATTCTTTGAGCTTTAGGAAAGAAGCTTTGGTTTTGGAAATAGTTTCCTTGACTTATATTCTGGGTTTACACAGCTTTTTATTCTGATCACTGTGTTCCATGTTTATGTGGAGCGATGGTAAGGGGAAAGGAATTGTTTTTTTCCATGAATATTTTGAATATACAGAATTTATACATCTGTGTACAATGGAGAGCCTCTATAATCTGTCCTTTATTCTCTTAACTTAAACTCCTACTTCTTGCTGTTCAAACTAGATGGTCACTTCCAGTTAAACTAAGGAATAATGACTTGTGTAAAAAAAAATGTAAAACAAAACAAATACATATCCTATTTCTTTAAATATCAGCAACCAATACATTTTAAATTAAAATATATGTATTATGTGGTGTGAGATACACATTGAAATATGGAATGTTGGTTATTCCAGCTACTGTAGTAAGTTTTCCTTGTTAAGCATGTTGTTTATCAATTAAAACTTTTAGTAATTTTCAGACTTTAAGTTAAATCAAATAATTGATTATGCTTATTATATATAGTTTCTCTGCTCTTTAGGAAACAGCTAATATCAAATATGGTAACTATGTTAACTATGATTGTCAAAACTGAAGCCTACTTTTTACTGCTTTTCAGGATAAGATTCTATGGTTTAATTTTCAAGTATTTGTGAATTAATAATCTAAACTTTAGTTTTAGGAGTCCACCACTATTCAGTATTTTCAAATAAGTGATCTCACTGAAAGCACAAGTTCTTAGCAGAAAACTAATTTGTTTTAAAAGTGAAAATATTCACAAGACCATAACAATGGTTTTTTGTTCCTGTAGTTTATAGCTAACATATCAGGTGAGGTTCATATTAATTATGTAAATGTGACCAAGGAAAATGTCATGCTGTTAGGTGAAAAATATACTAATTAAAAAATGGAGTCCTCTAGTTGTCCAAGCTGGTGTAATTTTGCTGCTATTCTTAGTGATTAATCAGGAATGGCAAAAGGCTACGATTAGTGAATTCTTCCCTTTTGACCTTATAAGTGGAGACCTTTCTTTTTGGTAAAGAGTGGTATATCTTTGTATTATTATTTAATAACAGACAAATAAGTTGCATTGTTATGTGAGTAATCGGTTTTTATAAAGCAGAGAAAAAGAATATAAATGCTAATTCTAGAGAAAGACTGTAAATGTAGCTTTCATTTCTTTGAATGTTTGTGTTACACTGGATTTGAGTATTAGTTGATATGTACCTTAGTGCTACAAAATTATATTAAAATACTGTTGAATACTCATGCTATAAACATTTTTTTAAATTCTGGTACTGAGGCAAAGTACTTAACTAACATCCTTGTCTGAAAAAATGTTAATGTGTGAACTATTTTGATTAAAAAGATAGCTAAAGAAATTTGAACAATTTCTTTTTTTTGGCAGTTGCTAATTTGTCCTCCTGTCACTCGGTTCTTCTATGGAGGGAGGGAATACTTCCATAAACTGTTAATTCAGGGTGATTCATCTGGGAGATTGAATATTTGGAACATATCGGACACACCTAATAAGCAGGAAGGTGAAGAAGGTAATAGTAAATTATGTGCAGCAATTTCTTAATTCTTTTAATTTAACAACCTAAATACCAACCACTGAATAACAAGTTTATAATGTACATGTCATTTTCATCTTAGAATTATAGTTGATGACAATTATCATTCTTTGGTATATTACTGAATCAACTATAAACACGTTTATTTTAATATGTTTAATTTTTTTTCTGACATGCACAAATGTTTTTCTTTCATACAAAACAAAACCTCCACAGGGCTGGAAATGACTACTTCTATTAGTTTGCAAGAGGCATTTGATAAACTGAATCCCTGTCCTGCTGGAATTATAGATCAACTGAGTGTGATTCCCAATAGTAAAGAACCTCTTAAAGTAACTGCAAGTGTGTACATACCAGCACATGGACGGCTTGTTTGTGGCCGTGAAGATGGAAGCATCATTATTGTACCTGCCACACAGACAGCCATAGTACAGCTGCTACAAGGGGAACACATGCTCCGAAGAGGTATACTTGAGATCTACCAATGTCTAAAGTGTTCCGAGAGATCTGTAACCATAATATTGACAATGAGCACACTCAATGTTTTTAGCAAATGATGAGTCAATATAGTTATTAGTATGCTATGTAGTTGATAGAATTGAATGTGCAGACAATAAAATACTTAGTGGCTATTATTGGAATAAATACCATGTAATGACTATACATACAGAAATGTCCAGTTTTATCTTTGATATATGTTCATAGTTCCATTTATTATTAGTTATCTCTATAGTTTACTAAATAATTACCTTATTATCAGTAATATTGGTAATCTTTTAGAACAGTGCTGTCCAGTGGAAATATATATATGTAACAATATATGTGACTTTCTAATAGCCATATTAAAAAAATAAGAATGAAGCAGGTGAAATTAATTTTAATAATATATTTTATTTAACTTGATATAGCAAAACTGTTTTCATTTCAACTTGTAATCAGTATAAAAATTCCTAATGAGATGTTTTGTATGATTTTTTTGTGCTAAGTCTTTTCTAAGTCTTTGAAATGTGCTAAACCACATGTCAAGTGCTCAAAAGTCTCTCGTGGCTGGTAGCTACTGTATTGGACAGAGCAGTTCTATAGGATAAAATTAGAACTCTTTTCTATAATAAAATTTATAGCTATTCTGATAATTCATGTTTACTTTTATTTGTTGAACTTTATAAGACCTTAATATTCCCATTTTAAATCCAAAACCTCATTCACAGGTTGGCCACCTCACAGAACACTTCGTGGTCATCGGAACAAGGTCACATGTTTGCTATATCCTCATCAGGTCTCAGCTCGTTATGATCAAAGATATCTGATATCTGGAGGTGTGGATTTTTCAGTCATAATTTGGGACATATTTTCCGGAGAAATGAAACATATCTTCTGTGTGCATGGTGGTGAGATTACTCAACTTCTAGTTCCACCTGAAAACTGTAGTGTAAGTTGATCATAAAGTATTATTTCGGTATAGTAGAGCTGAATTATGTTGCTCTCAGGCTTAATATAAATGGAATCTAGAGTAATTTAAAGAAACTCTGACAAGAGAATTAAACTGTGACAAAAGAACTGTGACAAGACAATAAACTAAACCTTTTCAATTTTAACACTAAATAGGATCAGCCCAGTGGCTTAGCGGTTAAGTTCGAGTGCTCTGATTCGGCAGCCCATTGTGTGCCGGTTTGGATCCCAGGAGCAGACCTATGCACTTCTTCAGGCATTCCCACATATAAAATAGAGGAAGATAGGCACAAATGTTAGCTCAGGGCCAATCTTCCTCAGCAAAAAGAAGAGGATTGGTGGTGGATGTTAGCTCAGGGCTAATCTTCCTCAAAAAACCAAAACAAAAAAACTAAATAATGGTGACATATAATATTTAGGTAAAGTTATGATTATTTCCTGTTTGGCACAAAGAAATAAAAGATGCACATAGTGTTTTTTCCTTTTATTATCTCCTAAATAGCATGGCTTGTCCCTGAAACATAGTAGCAGTTTAGAATATGTTTATGGAAGTTTCAATTTTGTTTTAAAATAGTTTAAACATCTCCAGAGGCATTCTACAATCTCATTATTTTCAGCTCCATCTGAGCAAAAAGATAGTGAACATTTACTTTGGTAAAGGTAGAATACATGTAAATAGAGTGTCTTTAAATAAACAATTATTGTGACAAGGGAAAGTATAACAGTCACTGATAATGACTTTGGAAAATTTTGTACATACCTTTGTGGAAGCAGGTTCATTTCTTAGTGACGTGTGAAAGGCAGGCCATGATGTCAAGTAAAACGCTTAATAATTTTAGAAATATGAGATTTTAGGAGGGCTTAGGACTAGTAAATAATGGGCTCATAATTTCTTTCACTGTTTGTTAATCGTGAACTTGTTCATGTGATTAGCCGCCTTTGTGTGCATAATCAACCATTCCCCAACATTCACACACGGATGTGTGTACACAAACACACTATCTTCTTGCATGCACATTCATGTTTCTCATGACCCATTCATTGTGACCAGTTATGGCCTTACTGAAATGGAAAACACTTTACTCGTATATCTGATACCATGTTCACAAGGTGTCTCATTTCAAAACCCAAGTAATTTTCCTTGGCCTTTCTGCTTCCTTACTTAATCTTCCTGATAACGTGTTTTATTTCCATGTTCTGCCAGTGCTAGATTTTATTTGATTTGATATTGGTGGTGGTGTAGGAAGTCCTAGTACCACTGTCTCTCTTTTTGTTTTTTTTGCCAGATTTGAAAATTCAGGTTCTTAATCATTCTCTTACTTCTTTTTTTATTCCTGCCTTTTCCTTTCTTTCCTATTTGGTTATTAGTTTCTTATCTTCATCTCTGCGAAAAATTGCTACGTGTTTATTTAAATAACAATTTTATGTTTATTTTAGTGAAATAGGTATCATCGTAATTGCACTCATAAGTTACAACACTGTTACAACCCCGTCCTGAACTTCATTTTACGGTAGTTATGCCCCATAGTGAAACATGAGAATTTTCAAAAATTTGGTGAAATATCTAATTTTTTTATTCTGAAATTGATTATTTTTGACTAGTTTAGAACAACCATTTCTGATTTGGCTGATTTTTGGTTTTATAAGAATAAAACTTTTAAAATATTAGAGTAATATATTTTTTAAGTTACAAATATGAGTAAAAGGAAAGTTTGGCGTGGTTTACATTAAGGCCATGTTTTCTTTTTGAACGATGTTAATATATACGTTTTGTAGCTTATATGTTTGTATGAGAGCATTTTCTGGTTTCTTTTTAAAGAATTTCAAGTGAATATTTAATAAAAAGTTTTTGACTGATTGCGTTTAAAAATAATTTGTATTGATTAAAAAACTGCCTCATAGACATATATGCAACTAGATAGAGAATGGGCTCCTTACTAGACTAGGGGCAGGCCAAAAGGTGCTAGTTGCCTGGGGAATGTAAAGAAGAGAGACACAGACAAGGAAGTCCAGAACTTGGAAAATAATGTATGACTTATAATTTACTTATTAGAGGCTCAACAATGGAGATTTTTCTTGTTTTCAATTGACATTCAAAAGTACTGATTAAGACAAAGAAATTCACGTTTAGGTTTGTGATAATTTAACAAGTAAATAATGACTGCCTTGTTAATAACCTGTTCATTTTTAGGTACATCAGCTAATGTGTTTGAAGATCCAAGAGCCAAACTGATTAATAAAAGGCTAAGAATTTGATGTTTGCTGAATGTTTGGCAGATGACTGTTTTGCTGAGATTAAAGTTAATGGCACCATATGCTTGTTCTAGTGCTTGAATTGTCCCTCTTATAAATTGATCCAGTGTCATTCATTTTCTTTTAGCATAAAATATTTTTATTTTAAAGTTGTGATCTGGTGGTTGGAAGATTATAAATACTTACTAAACCTAATGATTAAAGATACATACTGAAAGAATTTCATCTGCTTTTTTGGCTAGAGTTTTGGTTTTTATCTTAGGTAGATTCAGAAGTTAAGTTTTGACTTACTGCATTTTTTTTTCAGGAAAAGATATACTCAAACAGAGTAATGTTAGTTGTGTTTTAACAATTACTTAAATTATAATAAAGAATGTATAAGGTTGATGATTTTTTCCTTTCTTATTTTGTAGTCATTTCATGTTTACTGAAATATAGGAGGTTGTTAAGAAAAAGTACTAAGCAAAATCAGTTTGTCTCCTAGCTTGAGTAGACAGTGAAGAAACAATGAACTCCTGTCTGCTGGGTGGAAAAGATGCCGCAGCTGGAGATGAGCTCTGAGGACCGACTGTACACTCTTTCACAACTTTGTATGCATGTCTCAGTAGACAAATAAGATGTACTTAGCTTTCTACCATCTGGGTGTTTCTTTGTCATTCTTTCTTTCCCCACTCCTTCATTTTTGTGCTATTTTAGCATCTGTTAAATTAAAAAAATTCGACTGAGTAAATTTTAAAGATCTACTTGGCTTTACTGAATGATTCATCCCATGTAGGAAGTAGGTAGGAGCTCAAAAGGGCTACAGAAAGGGAAAGATTTTTAACAAAAAAGATTATTTTATGCTTGGGTAACCTACCAATGGGGGCAGAAGGAGTCCATGTGGCAGGTTACCTCCTCTTCCTTTGGAGGATGGAAGGGATTACCTCATTGATGCTGACCAGAGTATTGCGCACTGACCAGTTAATACTGTATTCCTGGGGAAGGTTGTAACTGCACTTAGGTCAGGTATTAAGTCTTGGTTTGCTTAGCACAAGTGACTCCATTTTGGGCCGTTGTTTCTTTTTAACACATCTTTCTACCTGAAATCTTTCCAAATTCTTGCTATAGATTAACATTAACTTAGTGCCAGACTCAGTGGCTCTATATATTTTATTTTTAATAAACTATTTCTCTATTCTTTTATTAATGGGAGTTTTAATTATTTAAAAAATTTGACATGTTCATAGATGATAAATATTGCTAAATATAGAGTACCTAAATTGAATAGATTTTATTTTTATTTTATGTTAAAGGTTTTTGTTTTTTTCATTTTTTAGAGGCATTTTAATTTTTTTCCCCAAAATAGTAAAAATCCATTTAGGCAAAGTGCTTTGAAGTTGAGTTTGATTCACTGAATAGTCTGGTTAACTGAGATTTAGCTTTTATATAATGCAGATTATTTTAAAGAATTAAAATGTAGTAAGAAAGTTAAAAATTTTCCTGAAGATATCCTTTGAGATATGAAATGTTGAAGTAATTTAGGACTGTGTCATGCCAAAGGGTTATTGAGAACAGTTCAGAAGGTTTGTTGAGGCCAGAGATACTATCTGCTAAGTAATGTATTTCAGTGTTCCAAGAAGTATAAGCTTACGTTTTAGGAGGAAGAGCAGGCAAGTATTTAAATGAGTCTCCTACAAGGCCGAGTGTAAATGATAAAGGAGAGATATTAACAGAATGCTTCGGTACCAGGATAAGGGCAGAGACATGTCATAGATACTCAGAGGAACAAGGAGCTTGGTAAACTTCTCAAAAAATCCTAAGATTTGTATGTATATTGACTTCGTGAAGAGTGCTGGAACTTGTAGTTTTGAGATCTCTAGTATTAGGTTATTGGCTATTTCTGTTTTTTTCTTAAGATTGTGGAATGTAGAGGAAAAAAATTCAGTTTGAGGTTTTTTTCTTTTTGTGGTTTGGTTTCTTGATAAAATGTACTATATATATATATGGACGACACATATACATGTGCTCCATATGCGTATGAAAGATGCATATCTGTGTACTGTATATACATATAAAGCATACA